>NC_139708.1:7603717-7646217 GCF_964188405.1 Protomyctophum parallelum | reverse complement strand
CGCCATTTGATGTTTATGCAAAAAAACATCAAATCTGTGCCTGTTTTGCTGGGACCAGATTACACATGTCAATGTCATCATTGAGAGCAAGTCATACGTATACTATATACATAATCAGTAAAATAAACTAGAAAATTGTGCCTGATCTGCTGGGACCAGAGTACGTGGTGTGTATATGTATGACTAGCTCTCAATGATGACGTAAGAAATATGGTCATTTGTGTAATCTGGTCCCAGCAAAACAGGCACAGATTTGATGTTTTTTTGCATAAACATAAAATGGCGGGTTGGCTGTCACGGTTTTTGGCGCAAAGTAACCACAGTATACCACTAATCAACTTACAACTACATACTCTATATAGTATATGTATACGTATGTCTTACGTCATCATTGAGAGCTAGTCATATGTATACTATATACATAACCAGTAAAAATAAAATAGCAAATTGTGCCTGATCTGCTGGGACCAGAGTACGTGGTGTGTATTTGTATGACTAGCTCTCAATGATGACGTAAGAAATATGGTAATTTGTGTAATCTGGTCCTAGCAAACCAGGCACAGATTTGCTGTTTTTCTTGCATACGCATAAAATGGCGGGTTGGCTGTCACGGTTTTTGGCGCAAAGTAACCACAGTATACCGATCTGTACATATATCATTCTTATGTACAGATCACCTAAAACAGACCTTTCGAAATTAAACACATTTCTCGAAAACATGGTAAAGTATCTATCATCTCCGACTTCTGCAATTATGATAATAGGAGATTTCAATGAAGACCATAATACTGAGAAAGATAGAAGTATAAAGACCTATATGTCAAGATTAGGCTTTAAACAATTAAATACAAATCCAACTACAGATTACGGAAGTATTTTAGATCATGTATATTTTAACAAATGTGAAAGTATTATTACAGAAATTGAAGTTAGAGACACATCCCTCCATATTACTCTGATCATGATTTAGTATTAATATCACTATAGTCCAAGATGAAATACATTGAAAACAATTGACAATTTACAATAAGTAATACAATAATTATACTGTATAATATATTTTAATTCAGTTTATATACATTTTTTTTCATCACATATCAATGATTTATTTTTCTTTGAAAAACTATAAAGGGATCTAGAATATATCTACATCGATAAAACTGTATTTCTTATATAGATAGAAACTTGAACCATACTTAATAATACTAGGTGTTTACATGCATAAAGTAGATAGGTAGCAAATAGTTACACCTAATAATTAGACATTTCAAACGTTCCTTCACAGAGATACTGAGATTCCACAGTTTACAGAATAATTATACTGTATAACATATTTTAATTCAGTTTATATACCTTTTTTTTCATCACATATCAATGATTTATTTTTCTTTAAAAAACTAAAAAGGGATCCAGAATATATCTACATCGATAAAACTGTATTTCTTATATAGATAGAAACTTGAACCATACTTAATAATACTAGGTGTTTATATGCATAAAGTAGGATGGTAGCAAATAGTTACATCTAATAATACATTTCAAACGTTCCTTCACAGAGATACTGAGATTTGTTTACAGCGGTCGAAAGTACTTGCGCGCTCTGCTTGCGCACTAGTTGGCCATTTATGGCCTACTAGTGTGCAACAAGCAAGTATGCACTCGACAGAGTGCAGTTCTAGTTCTATCTATTCGGCGGTTCTTCAATGGTTCTTGGGGTGGCTGAGGACAATGCAGGTTTAATCCCCTGTATGCCTCTTTAGAGGTTCTTCATGGTTCAGCCGTAGAATATAGGCACCTCTAATGGCTATTAAGATGGGTTCTATTTATGTCACTAAAAGACGTTTCCCCTATATGATTATGGACCAAAGAACCACTTTTAGAGCTATTCAGCAGCATTTTTGTTTAGCGTTCCGTGTCGGCCTATGCTATGGCTGTGACCGTTCCGGAAATCTGTTATTTTCAGCGAGGGACACAGTCACAGAACGAAGCCTTTCACCTCTTCTCCATCTCTGCGTAAAGTTTAACCTACTTAGAGCACAGCTGGCTGTTGAATAATGGAGGAGAGACTGTTACTATCAACGTCTCCATCATCAGGGTACCGCCTTTCTTTCATCTCCCCCATCTCTCTCTCTCTCTCTCTCTCTGTCTCTCGTTCCATCCCTCCCTCCTACCCCCCTCAACTTTTCCACTCTCCCTGTATCCCTCTCGTCTCTGCCGTTGCCTCATTGCCTCTCATTTGAACTTTTCTTCAACGCTCGCATCTCCATTACTTTCTTCTCCTCTCCTCGCTGGAAAACATTGTACATGCACATTATATATACATGCTATTTTTAAAACTCATCTACGCATAGGCACATACTGTACTGCCACAGCAAGGTTTTCAAAATGGGGGGAATGGACCCCAGGGGAGCCACCAGGAGGTGATGAGGAGGGCAATTGGAAAGATCTGGATAAATCATAAAAAGTTCCTAAGTAACATTATTGTGCCAGTTTCGACTACGTCCGTCCAACCTGCCAAACATTTGAAATTGTGTCGCAATGATGTGATGCATTGTGAGCTTTTCTATTTTAATATTATTCCTTCTTCTTTTTTGTTTTGCAATAAGGGGCCCACAGCCAGAAGCTATATTAGCTATTTGGGGGTCCTGGCCAAATAGGCATTTGTTTTCTCATTGTTTTTTAAACCATTTTCTTTTGCTCATGAAGGTGTGAATGGTATCATTATGCTGATGGTAAAAAGCTATACTGTACGGTCTCTAGCTCTATCTGTGTTGCGTTTTATTTTACGGGCTTCCCCTCTGGCTTCATTAAAGTTTGATCTTATCTTTATCTCTCAGCTGCATCTTGAAGGTGTCTCGTATCCGCAGGGTGTTCTGGCTCTTAATGCTGTAATCTCCTGTGAGAAGCCCTTATTAGATGTGAAACTCTCTGACCTGGACATAAACTATCTGCCTGTCAGTCAGTCTCAGTCTCTCTCTCTCTCTCTCTCTCTCTCTCTCTCTCTCTCTGTCTCTTTCTCAGTGGTGGAGAGTAACCAAGTATCTAGTTACTAAGTTACTTTGCAGATTTAGATAACTAGAGGTTCGCCTACATTCCGATCCGACCGATATTCCCATATACTGTATTATGGAGATATCCGTATCTGTCAGTCCTTGTCCCCGCATGCCCATATTAGGACATGTCCCCTTTTGTGGCCATAATGGGGAGCTCTGCCTGATGTGTTTTCCTCTGATGCCCTGACGACACGTTATGATTACACTCTCCATATTTGGTCGTAGCCGCATTGGGCAGTCCTTATATGGTGATGGCTGAGTCATAGTGACATGATCGTAATGACATGGTTTCCCGGCCGGCCAAATTTGGTCCTCCCATTAGCCAATTTCAAAATAAGATGCATACAAAACATGCATTAACCACTTAAGCCCTATACTTCAACTATTCAAGCTCATGAAATAGCTTGTAGATCTGTTTTCGTAAAATATGTTTTACTTTTGGTAGGCTACTGTAAAATACATTTTGATGCCAATACTTCTAAAGTAGAATTATTAATACATGCCTTTTTTATTTTGTGGTATTTCTTACATTTACATCTGAGTACTTCTTCTACCACTGCTCTTTCCCTCTCTCTCTCTCTCTCTCTCTCTCTCTCTCTCTCTCTCTCTCTCTCTCTCTTGCTGATAGTTTGGTTGCTCTCTCTTCCCAAACTCGCTCCCTCTCCCTCTCTCTCTCTCTTCCCTTCACACTTCTTTAAACCTTCGATCGTCTGTCTCTTCTAAATCACACTTTCACATCAGTCTTCTTTTCTCACTTCTATTCCTCCAACCATGTGATTAGTGCATCCTCTCCTCTTCCCTCCTCTCCTCTCCTGGTCATCTCTTCCTTTCCTGGCTGCATGTCTTCATCATACATTCACCTCGCCGTCTTTCCCTTCCTCCACCTCTCTTTCATTGGCCTATCTGACCATCTGTCTTCTCCTCCCTCCATCATGTGTCCCACTCCCTCCTCTTCATTTTCTTTTTAGGCCTCTAATACCTCCCTCCCCTCTGTCTTTTACTTCCTTCCCCACCACCGCCTCACTCTTTACTTCAATCTCTCTCTCCCTCCCTCCCTCTCTCACACCTCCTTTCTCCCCCTGTTCATTAATCTCTCCCCCTCCCCCGGCCTCCTGCCTCCCTCCCTCGCTCTGTCCCACCGGCCCCTCCTCCCTCTACCAGTCCATCATGATCTGTCGATCTCTCCTTCCTGTCTCACTCATTCACACATTCCTTCACCAGTGACCTGTATCCCTGCCTACTGAGCAGCTCTGAAACACACACACACACACACACACACACACACACACACACACACACACACACACACACACACACACACACACACACACACACACACACACACACACACACACACACACACACACACACACACACACACACACACACACACACACACACACACACTCTGCCTGCCTGCCTGCCTGCCTGCCTGCCTGCCTGCCTGCCTGCCTGCCTGCCTGCCTGGCTGCCTGCCTGCCTGGCTGACTGTCTGTCATGATCATGGCTTGTTTAGTCCCTGATGTAACTGAGTATGATCGCCCTGAATGCCGTCACCTGTGAGGACCAGCTGAGGCTGGTTGGGTGATGATCTCCTGAGACTATAAAGACTGCATTCTTATGTGCTGCAGCTCGGTGCTGGGTCACTCATAAGTTGTGTCAGTGTGTCGCGTTCTTTGTTGTGGGTGTTATGTTGGAGTTCAGTCTTTATGTTTAGCCTACTGTGGGTGTCTTGTGTAATTTGTATCATTTGTATGTTAATCTGTGTCGTTCATAAAGTGAAGTTAATGTGATCCTCATTCCTGCACTTGGGTCTTAACACCAGTTCCTGACTTGACTGACATAAATAGATAGATATTGATGGATGTCTACTCTCCATATGGCGTATGGCTATAGTGTACTTGTATAGCATCATTTGCATAGTACATTTCAACAATGCCATTCAAAGTGCTTTAAATTTGAAAACGTTAAAGGGACACTTCACCCTTTTTGCAAAAAAATATATGTTAACTAGAAAAAGTGCCCTTCCGGGCACAGGTCTCCACCAGGTTATCCACAGATCCGTGCAGTTAGAGGTAAAAACACTTTTCGGCCAGTTATAGCGCCACCTTGAGGCTGAGTTGAAATTGTTCATGTGGCATTTTGTCCTGGGCCTAGTGGGAATGTGGGTGCACAATTTCACGGAAATCACGCGATGTGTTCATGATTTGCAGCATTTTGTTTGAAACTGAGCACTCCTGTGAACTTTGGAAGCCAATCTTAACCAATCAGGATGGAGTCTGATAAATCTGAAAGACCCGTTCGTTGAATGGCTCTAGAGAGACTGTGTACCAATTTGCGTGATGTTTGGACAAAATCTGTAGGTGTACTGTGCAAAAACTTGTTTTGCACAAAGCGGCCTCCTGGTGGCGCTATAACAGGCCGTTCTGGAAAGTTTGGGGCAGAGGTTCATCGTTGGCATCCAGGGAGTGTGTGTGTGCAAAATATGGCATCGACCGGGTTAACGGTGGCCGAGATTAGCTGTTCACGGACACACGGACGGACGGACGGACGGACACACGGACGGACGGAGTGCAAAACATACTCTCCCCACATGCCTTCGGCCTGGTGGAGACAATGACGTTTAGAAGCTTTAGAACACTTTCCTGGGGGGCTTTATGTATGTAATATGTGGTTTTAGATATTTTAGATTGTAGCAGTGAGCCTGTTGTCTCTGATTTCATGGACACTGGGCTCACTTCCTTCCTGGACTACATGTTGTCTCAGTAAGACAGCTCTCCCCCTATCCGCAAGGAGGAGCAGTGCACCAAAGAATTATGGGAATTGACATCAGTGTCCCTTTAAGCATTAAGACATAAATGCACAGATCTACAGTATGTGGTGCATAAAAGCTGAAACGTTAAACCTTTTTCAACATGTTTAGTCCTGATTCTGGGTACAGAAAGCACACCTGTCCCTGATGACATGAGAGGTCGGGACGGTTCATAGCTTAGGGATGCCCCGAATATTCGGTCACCGATTCGACCAAATACTGGCAAAACATGCATATTAGGTTCGGTTGATTTTAGAGCCGAAAACGAATAGTCAAAGAACCGGGTTTACCTTAATCTACTGTTTTGTTGTGATGGTGTGATCAAAACGTGGCTTCAAGCACACACACACACACACACACACATGCCTGTTTCCTATATTGGGCATTCGGTTAAATCAATGCTTTATAAACAATGGTAGTACTGTATTTTGAAGTCAATTCTTTGACAGAAGGAACCAGTATAAAGATCTAAGAACTGGAATGATGTGGTCCACTTTCTTGGTATTGGTAAGGACTTGATCAGCAGCGTTCTGAATTAATCTGACCCTAGGTCAACTAGGCCCTAAAAGGATCAATCAGTTGAACTGTATCCCTAAAGTTGAGGCCGGGAGACCGGCTGTACAGATGCAGTTACAGTAGTTGAGTCAAGCTGGTGGCGTTGGAGATGGGCGGATATCATCAACCACAACTGCCCTGTAACAAGTGTTCCTGTTCTGCGAGTGACACGCACGCACGCACGCACGCACGCACACACACACACACACACACACACACACACACACACACACACACACACAGGATTGATGTGTACTTGCTCAATGATGTAATCAGGCTGTTTATCTTGAGGTTTGCGTAAATGAAATGATAGGTGAGAAAGGGAGGGGGTATCGGGGTGTGTGTGTGTGTGTTCAGTGGTTTATACATCAGCCATTTGAAATTCTTCAAGCTGCTCAAAAGTGAGCGTAGTTTAATGTTTTCTTCTTCTTTCAACATTTACTTTTTCAAATAGCTGACCTATACAAGATTGCCATTTTAACTAAATCTGGAAATTGGGAAATATTTAACAGCACAAATCTCGTATGAGGGTCCCTGGCACAAACTGTTTTCAGATGGGGGTCCTCCAGTCATGAACTACATATTAATTTGGGAGTCCTTGACATGAAAATGTTTCAGAACCGTGTTAGGGCTTGCGTGCATGGTACAGTACGGTCCCTGAAATGAACACTCCTAGATGAGCTGTGTGAGTCCCTCTGACAGTATAACTAATGTCCACACAGTGGGAGCTTGTAGATCTGCTATTTTTGGACATGACACCATCGTATGACACTATACATCATTCACAACGTCTACGTGATACTCTGTGTTGATAAATTAGCATAATGGTGTGTGTGTGTGTGTGTGTGTGTGTGTGTGTGTGTGTGTGTGTGTGTGTGTGTGTGTACACGTGCTGTACATTCTGTGGCGACCACAATCATTTAATGTGTAGACATTAGTGATGATGTGTGTCATATTCTTCATCCTTACGTACCTTCTGTCATCATCATCATCTCTCTCTCTCTCTCTCTCTCTCTCTCTCTCTCCTAATCTCCATCATTCCTTCACTCGTTCTCTCTTTAGCCCTCTCGTTTTACCTCCACATCCACCTTTACTCCCAACATCTCTCTTTTCTCTGCGTTTCTCCTCTCTTGCTATTTTCTCCCATCTCCCCTAACCCCCCCCCCCCCCCCCCCCCGCTCTCTCTCTCTCTCTCCCTGTGTGGTTTCTATAGATTTAATGTCCTGTATTGATTAAGTACAGGCGATGAATGTGACGGCTGCTCTTTCAAGCCGCTCCGCTCATATTTTAAACAGCGGCTGATCAATACAGCGTAGACCTCATGTCAAGGACGCAGACACACTTACCAGAGGATTCAATCTCTGTATGGAATACTACCGTATGTAGGAGCATATATGGTATTAGTTGCTATACGCTACTGTGTGTGTGTGTGTGTGTGTGTGTGTGTGTGTGTGTGTGTGTGTGTGTGTGCGTGCGTGCGTGCGTGCGTGCGTGCGTGCGTGCGTGCGTGCGTGCGTGCGTGCGTGCGTGCGTGCGTGCGTGCGTGCGTGCGTGCGTGCGTGCGTGCGTGCGTGTGGTGATGTAAAGGTGTGATGGTGTGTACAGGTGAAGCCCAAGACCTCACCGTGTCAGGTGACTCGGGTCGTACAGAGTTCTCTCTCTACTAGGCCATCCTCACGTCACCAGACTTTCCACGCCTGGTCTGTGTTCCTAAATGTGTGATCCGGTCTATAGGCGTGGTTTAGACCGGATGATAAAACATAATAAAGTTATGGTCCCCCCTGTTTGTTTTTAGTCTCACCAGTTGCTACGAGTTGGAATAAAAGATGGGAATACCAAACAAACTATTACAAGATGTACTTTAAGAAACTTTTTCGATTCATATGCCACATCAAGGCTTTTATTGGGTATAGGCTCTAAAATTATGATGCAGGGAATTATTTGGGGTATTTATGATTCGGGTTTGGGTTTCCGGCCATGACTACGAACTTTAGACTACAAAATGACGCAGGTTATCGTCCGCTCCCGACCGGAACATGAACCCGAAATGTATGCCTCCCAGGCTACTACTCTGCTAACAGGTTAACACCCATTAAACCTTATTTAAATGTATGCCTCCCAGGCTACTACTCGGCTAACAGGTTAACACCCATTAAACCTTTTTTTAACCATACCACAACATCTACGTTAAGACTAAACTGTTTACTTCTGCTCTTTTAAAGCAGTTTTTCCCAACCTAGGGTCTGGGTCCCCTGGGAGGTCACTAAAGATAACATGGAGAGTTTAGAGTAAAGGTATAGTCAAAAATGTGTTTTATGAAACCATCATACATTTTCCTGAGCATTTCTAAATAAGTCCTTGCTGTCACCCACTGTCTCTGCCTGTCTGTTATCACCATGCATGCAGTATATATTATTCTACAATTTTATTTTTTACATAGCTAATTTGTAAAGTACTGTAATAACGCAGCTAAATGAAACCACATGACGACGATAGCATCCCTATTCTGAGCATGCCATGATGATGGGGGAGCATTAAAGGTGAAAATAGGCAATTATTTGCTGAAATAACTCACATGCCATCTCTCTCTCTCTCTCTCTCTCTCTCTCTCTCTCCCTCTCTCTCTCTTTCTCTCTCTCTTGCCATACTGTGACTTTATGTATTTTTGGATAAAGTCCAGTCCCATATAAAGGATACACACATACGCCCATGTATATATAATGATTTATATGATACATTTTAATCGAATGCAATCATAAAGACAGAGTCACAGTTTGAGTAGCCTAATTAGTGGTCATTATTAATGATGGCTCTTTAATTGCTTCAGTCATCAGATCAATTTCTGTAGACCTACTTTTAGCTTTTAATGGATCCTATGCTAGTAAAGCCTGGTAAAACTAATAAACTTCCTAAATGCACCAGAATACTGGAAATTACATATAGGTCTATACTTCCAGGGCAGCAGGCGCACCGGTTGGCCCCGAGTACCCACCCTTAACCCATTTAGGTCTGACATCGAAATAAAAAAAGCCTTCTAAATCCTGACAGTTTTCTGAAATACCTATGTTTCTAATAATAATAATAATAATAATAAACTTTATTTATATAGCACCTTTCATACATAAATGTAGCTCAAAGTGCTTTACAGAGCAAAAAAGATAATAAAAACAAAAGCAAAACAAAACAGCATTAATACAGGCATGCAGTTAAAACAATAGGACAATAACGCAGTGTCAAATCAGGAGAAGGCAGTGGTACAAAGATAAGAACAGATAAACTAAGGCAACGACATTAAAAAAACAAAACAAGCAGTAATACAATACAGTGAGGACGTGAATAACAAAAATAAAAGATCATTTAAAAGCAATGTTGTAGAGGTGGGTCTTGAGCTGAGCTGAGGCCTATATTACTCAATATTTCATGTCAAGGACCCCAAAAATGATCTGTAATTGGCCACCAACCCCCATCTGAAAATAGTTGTTCCAGGGACCTCTCCAGAAGCAAAGATTTGAGTTAAAAACGTTCGTTCTGAAAAAATATATTCCAAATTTGAGGCACATTTTCACGATTTTTCAAAAATAGCAGACCTACAAGCTCGTAGCGCGCCACTCGGTGGCGCGCTATGAGCTTGTAGATCTGCTATTTTTCAATAGCTAAATTATAACATAATGTTTAAAACACCAAAAGGGGTGCCCGCCCATGGGTTAAAAAATCTCCTTGAATCTTACTGTTTATAAGAAGGGGGTGTTCTAAGGATAAAAGGCCTGGGAACCACTCACTGTTCTAAAGAGTCACCAAATATATTAAAGTATTGCATAGTCTTGTGGTGTGTGCAGCCCTTTCATCTCAGTAAGAATAAATTAGTGTTTGGTGCGAGCGCCTAGGGCGAGCGTTGTATTAGGAGATAATAACGCACACACAGGCACCCATTTACAGTCTAGAAAAGCTGCAGAGGCTACATGGTGTATTAATAGTGACCATAGTTGTGGCTATTGGTAGACAATAGACATACAGTACTGTAAGGAATGTAATAGAATGAGTAATAGTAGTAATATTAGTAACTGTAATGGTAGTAATATTAACTAGAACTGCACTCTGTCGAGTGCATACTTGCTTGTTGCACACTAGTAGGCCATAAATGGCCAACTAGTGCGCAAGCAGAGCGTGCAAGTACTTTCGACCGTTATAAACTGTCACTTTTGATGCGTATGCACCGTCCCAGCAAATTGTGCCTGATACGGCAGTGGTGCCAGATTACATACAGTATACCCAGGAGCATTACCTTTAATCCTCTCAACACTAAAACATATCGTCATTACGTCACCATCGAAAACCAATTACACTCTGGCATTGGGTCCTTTAATCCACATATTTCTTACGTCATCATTGAGAGCTAGTTATACATATACTATATATATGCTGGGACCAGATTACATACATGAACATATTTCTTACGTCATCATTGAGAGCTAGTCATACATATACTATATATATAATTTGTAAATTGATTAGCGGTATACTGTGGTTACTTTGCGCCAAAAACCGTCCCAGCCAACCCGCCACTTTTGATGCGTATGCAAATAAAACAGCAAATTTGTGCCTGATTTGCTAGGACCAGATTACATACATATTTCTTACGTCATCATTGAGAGCTAGTCATACATATACACACCATGTACTCTGGTCCCAGCAAATCAGGCACAATTTGCTATTTTATTTTACAGATTATTATATAGTATATGTATGACTAGCTCTCAATGATGACGTAAGAAATATGGTCATGTATACGTAATCTGGTCCCAGCAAATCAGGCACAAATTTGCTGTTTTATTTGCATACGCATCAAAAGTGGCGGGTTGGCTGGGATGGTGCATACGGACCGGGCGAAAATATTACTTGCGCACTCTGCTTGCGCAAGTAATAATAGCAGCATAGATATCCTAGTATCTGTGATGTAAGTAAATGTAGGTATAGCCTAGTACTAGCAGTGATATTAGTAGGCCTAATTGTAAAAATCACACCCATGTGAAGTGATGGGCGCTCTTATATATATATATATATATATATATATATATATATATCATTGTACATCATCATACATCCTCTAATTCCGGAAAATCTGAATTTGTCACCTTCGTCATCAACGTTTGTGTTACACAATGTTTGTGTGTACACAAACACTCACAATTATCCATTCATTTTCAATGGCATTTCATGTTTGTGTTAGGACAAAATGTGGGTTACATACACTAAAAGCTGGACATAGGAGGGGCTATCGTCCTTCAAAAATCATAGGCCTCGTAGCCAGTATACATAATAGTAATTAATAGGTCATCGAGAACGAGAACACCATTCAAAAGCGAATATAACATGTTATATTTATATTTTATATAACATGGTGCCATGTTATATTTTGGGTCCTCAAGATAGTAAAAATAATTGTAACAATTATTTATGTAATAGTAGCACTAATATAGATAATAAAACAGCAAAGTTAATATAGCAGTAATAACTCTAGCCTAGTATAATTATGTCAATTGCAATAATGTTTGTAATACCTTAGTAACCAATACTAGTAGGCTAATATAGCAGTGATATTAATAGCAGTGACATTAGCAATAGTGTTAGTAAAGGTAATGGCTCCTGATGTGGGAGTAAAATAAGTAGGTCAATATCCGCATTGTATTGAACTAGCAATATTACTAAATATATTTAATAGTTACAGTCTACTCTAGTAGCAGCAGCAGTATTTAGATTTTAGAACAGGGCTGGGCAACTTTGGATGGCGAGAGCCAATATATTTCCACACTCACTCCAGAGGGGCCACAGTGCATGTTACTGTCGTAGCAAAAATAGCCGATCTACAAGCTTGTAGATCGGCTATTTTTGCTATATTTGAATTGAAAACCTGAATAATTTTTAGCTATTTTTTAATTAGAATCCTGAAAAGTAACCTTTTTATTGCATTTCAAATGCATTTAGTTATAGTTAACTAGCGGTCCCTGGGCCGCATTAAGTGAAGGTGGGGGCCGCATGTGGGCCCCGGGCCACCAGTTGGCCACCCCTGTTTTAGAAGGTTGACTAAAAGGCATGGCAGGCAGGCAGCAGGTAGGTGGAGCTAGAGTGCAGATACCGTCTGTCGTCAGCGAGAGAGAGAGAGAGAGAGAGAGAGAGAGGGAGAGAGAGAGAGAGGGGTGGGGGGAAGCCAACGAGTGCAGGGTAGAGGTTAATACAGGACATCGACACAACCTCGTTGGATCTCTCTCTCTCAGTCTCTCTCGCGTCTCGCGCTCTCTTAAACAACTCACTCACAACAAGAAGACAGAGAGGGAAGTGTAAACTATGTGTTGATATTCAGTCCATCTGCCTCATCATCGTGAAGAACGTTCACACAGACAGCGACAGACAGACAGAAAGGAAGATATCGTCGGGAAGTTGAAGTGGAGAGAAGCGTTTTGACGGCTGTTTTGTGTCCGGGGAGGAGAGGAGGGGTGGGGGGGGTTCTGTTCTGTTCTGTCTCTAAACGGGATTTACTCGTAGCGTTGCGGCTCCATTCGTTCTGCCGGTCGCACAGCTTCAGTTGTTCACTGGCTGAGTGAGTGGATCCACTGGATCCTCCAGTCCACAGTGATCTGCTTATAGCTCTGCTCTGCCGCTCCCATAGGATTGGACATTATTATTATTATTGTGCTCTTGTTGTTGTTTCTGACACATTGAAGTGTCTATAGCAACACAACCATAGTGAACATACATTTGTATGCGTTTTTGCCGACAAGCGCCATTGAGCTACCGTATTGAATAACCTTTTTGAATTAGAATTAATATAATTAGAATTGACCCCTGGCGGCGTTTTTTTTTTCTTCTTTTTTTAACGTTTAATTCGCCCTTAAATGACACTCTGATTCGGGCGTTCTAGTAGTGGTCAGAATGGACTTGTAGCACACAGGGGCACGCTGTGTTTATTTATCCCTCAAACACATCTTACTACTAGGCTGTTTCTGTTGTTTATCCAGCTATACGGACACGCAGGCTGCAAAAAGTTGGTAAACAAACTAGTTGTTGTCACAGTAGGCTACGTTCCCTGGGAGGTCATCATTCAGGACGGACCGACTGACCGGTCACTGACGGGCTGTTATGAAGATGTGAAATCTTCCCTCCCTCTCTCCGCCTGGGCTGCTTTGATCCTCTCGTTCTTTTGACAGAAAAAAAAGATCAAAGAGGGTTGCGAGTCTCTCTCTCTCTCTCTCTCTCTCTCTGCTCTCTCTGCTCTCTCTCTGATTCTTTCCCCCCGTGGGATTGGGGATGTACGAAAGCGTGGACGTGGTGGGTTTGAGCCCCAGCCCGAGCCCCAGCTCCTTCCTGAGCATGGACTACTACCACAGACCCCCGGGGCTGGGCTCCTGCCTCGGGCCGGAGAAGGGCCTGGTGTCCATGTCCGGAGGAGGTCTCCCCGGCAGGCCGTTCGGAGGGTCCCTGGTGAGCGCTAGACACTGGAGCGGATCCAACCACTGTGAGTAGTACTATAGCCTTTTTTATGTCATCACTTTATAACGCACTATAGATTCACTGTGGAGATGCATACATTATGTTTCTATTAACAGTGGGTTAAGGGTGCCTATAAAAAAACGATACCCCCTATTTAGCTACCATGGCTCCCAGCAGTGCACCCCAGAAGTAGAGGAGCATTTAGCACTGTTGACAACCAAGAGTGTCATTCACCCTCCATCTGACACCTGCTTTTTCAGACTGTTTAATCAACTTGTTGCAATTGGAAACTTGACAACAACAACAACACCATGACATATTATGTGTTCACTTTAAAAACATGTAATGCTTTGGAAGTGGACTTTCTTAAGTTTCTTTTAACCGGTCCAAAGTAATAGATTAATCAGAGAGAGATGGGGAGAGAGAGGGGGATATTATAGAGAGAAGGGGGAGGGGGGAGAGGGGAGACTAGGGAGAGCATGTGAATTACTGCTTCCATTTACATTTTAATTGAGGGAGCTGCCACCCCAACTGTGATTCCTGCAATGTGTCATCAGGCCCACTGTAGGTCAAAGGTGACAGTGGGGTCAGACCCCACTGCAAGCTGCACTGGAGCTGGGCTTCTCAGTGGGAGTGGGAGTGGGGGCTGCATGGGAGGAGTGGACAGAGACAGACCTCAGATGGATCTTCTTCTAGAAATCATTGTAGTACTTTCAACGGTTCAATAGCACTGTTGGCAGAGAGAAATAAGCAGCTAGGTTTACGAAAACAAGCCCAAAAGAACTACTACATAAGCACTTGAAACCCATACTTCTTGAAAAGAGTGAAATATTTGGAATATATTTTAAACATATTGTTTTTTTCAGGATGGGGGGTCCGTGGAGAAATCCATTCATTTAGTGTGTCCTCGACATGCAAATGTTTGAGAACTGGTTTAAACAATAATTAAAAACATCGGAAAGCAAGCCCAAATAAGTTATCACACTTTAAAAACAAGCCTTAACCCACCCGCAACTACCAATATTTACAAGCAATTTGTTACTTTACAGAAAAACAACAAGCCCAAAGATGCTTATAATAAGCAGACATGGCAACACTGTTCAATAGGGTCGTGTTTACGACACCCAGACCTTATAAAACAGCCGCCCAAAGTCACCTGATGTGACTGGAGACATGCTGATTGACTTGATGCCGTTGGAGTGACATAACATCTTTACACAGCTGTCTGTGTGCTACTGTCAGCTGGGCTTGACATTTACTTGTTCTTGTAGCCCAGTGGTTCCCAAAGTGGGGTCCGGGGACCCCCAGGGGTCCTTGAAGGAGTTCCAGGGGGTCCCCAGCTAAATTATAATTTGGAACTCAATGGACCCTTATGGTTCTGTACATTTGTACACTCTGTACACTCTCAGAGTTAACCCATTCTGCACCCATTTTGGTGTCAGCATCATGTTATGCTTTAGCTATTGAAAAATAGCAGATCTACAAGCTCATATCGCGCCACCGAGTGGCGCGATACGAGCTTGTAGGTCTGCTATTTTTGAAAAATCGAAGAGCGACTGACATTTTTAGAATCTGATCTCAGGTCAGAATGGGTTCATCAGACCAGTGTGTGTCCGGCGGAAACCTCGTATGAATCTGATCTCAGGTCAGAATGGGTTAAATAAACAGTGATTTTACAATGTACCTGTAGTGTACATTGGGGTCCCAGTACAGAGATAGAAATGCCATGAAATAGGCGTCCGTAGCCTAATTCAGGTGAAACCGGGGGCCCTTGAAATGAAAATGATTGAAAATCACTGCTAGAGCCGTCAAAAAGCTTCTCTTATGGGCGTCCTTGGCATATATTTTCAAATGGGGGTCCGCAGGCTAATTAGTGTCAATTTGGGGGTCCTTGACATGAAAAAGTTTGGGAAACACTGTTGTTGCCAATGCACGTGTCTACCAGATTTGAACCCATTAAGACCATTTCTACAAAATGCCTTCTAAATCGGACACAAACATTTCAAAAATGTTGAAAAATAGCACATGTGCAAACCTGCAGTCTGGCACTTCGTGCCACGCTGTGAGCTTGTAGATCTGCTATTTTGGCCAACGCTAAAATCTAAAATGACAAAGAATCTGATGCTTTTGTGCTTTTAAATGGGTTAAAGTTATCAGCCACTCTTGGAAAAATATCTGATTATTGGAGAAATTGTATTACACCCAAGAGTTCATCTGCCAGTGCTATGCAGTTGTCAAGATTATGTAATTTGTATACTGTGTCGAATAGTTGGGCATTACACGGTTTGGTTATTTGTTCAGTTGCTGGAAACGCATCTTGTTTTTATAAGGCCATTAAAGCTACAATCCGTAAGCTTCATGTCGGTACTCCCTCTGAAGATGTAGTAGAATAAAGATGGCAATGCAGACTGTGCAGTATAAGCTCACAGTAGTGTCCATTCCGTTGCACCTTCTGCTCCAAATATATGTAATCATTCATATTATTGTACTAATATGGTCAACCAGAAGGTGTCCTACCTCAGGGGTGGGAAACTTTGAAGATGGAGAGGGACACTATATTCCCACACTCACTCCAGAAGGTCCACTATACCTGTATATGCATACTCACATTGCATATTTCTGTCGTGGCAAAAATCTACAAGCTCAAAACGCGTCGCACTGAGACGCATTTTTAACTTGTAGATCAGGAATTTTTGCTATATTTGAATTCAAATCCTGAATTATTTTTTGCTGTTTTGTTTTAAATGGAATCCTGAAAAGTAACCTTTTTATTTAATTTCAAATGCGTAGTTATAGTTATGTTAATTTTATGAACGAAACGTATTGGACATAATTAAAAAAAAACATTTTAATACTCCATTAAGCTACATAGACTGAAGTAATTAAAGCAGGTCATGTTTGCATGTTTTTAATTGCAATAGCAGAAAATAATACTATATCAGTATTCTGATATTAACCTGCATTAAGTGATGGTGGGGGGCCACCAGTTGACCATGAATACCTGATACATTTCTGAATGGAATCAGTGCAGAAAGTTCCTTCAGCTCTTCCTTGCCTCATGACCAAACTGTCCACTAAGTTTAATCTGATAACAACATTTGGATATACCCTGCCAACAGTCGGACAAACAAATCAATTGGGGTGAAAACACAGGCTAAACTCTGTTGGCAGAGGCGAAGCATTTAGTCTCTTCACTGCTACATTACAGCAGGTATAAAACAGGCTTTAAGTGTAAGTATGCCAATTAACGGACTAAATTATACTAGGCTATATTTCCCTATAAATCACAAAACATGTTTTGGAAGTGTAACAGTATGCATATGATATAACCCGGTCCCACACATCACACACCAGTTCTGGGTCAAAGATGCCACTCGACTCGGACCTGATTGTCATTTAGCATGAAATGTTAACTTCTCATCTTGTTCTTCTTGACCCCTTCGTTTATATTTTTATCCATAGGGTCTCTGTAATTCCTCTTGTTTTCATTCGGCATGGTTGCGTCAGTCGATATCTCAACATAGCCTATAATTTGCCTTACGTGGTATTAACTAGTGTGAGAGAACAATAGTTTGCACTGTTCGTAATCTTGCGCACCGATTCTAACCAACCCAATGAAACCGCATCGGTGTGTGTAACACATAGTGAATGTAATACACACCCCTGAGCAGCAGTGGCTCAGGGGTAGAGTGACCGGATGGGAACCACAAGGTT
Source organism: Protomyctophum parallelum (assembly GCF_964188405.1). Classification (NCBI taxonomy): domain Eukaryota; kingdom Metazoa; phylum Chordata; class Actinopteri; order Myctophiformes; family Myctophidae; genus Protomyctophum; species Protomyctophum parallelum. The sequence goes on along the minus strand of NC_139708.1, from coordinate 7,628,598 downwards.
CCCAGTTCGAACCCGGGCTCCCCCAGAGTTAGTGTTGAAGTGTCCTTGAGCAAGACTCTGAACCCCAAATTGCTCCCGATGTGCAGGTTGGTGCCTTGCATGGTTTCCTCCAGCATCAGTGTGTGAAAGTGTGTGTGCATGGGTGAATGTAATGCACAATGCACAAAGCGCCTTGGATAAAGGTGCTATATAAATGCACCATTCACCAGCATTTATCACACATTCACACAACTGTGGTCTGTTCATTGTCACATATACACACAACACAGCTGGTATAGCAGCATTATAGACTGACAGTCTGGTGCTTCAAGCTTCCACATCAGTGTGGATGATAACAAAATAAAATAAAACATTAAATAAGATGGTATAGGAAAAGAATAATACAAGCTAAAATAGTACAATCATTGTTGCTGTTCGACTTTATGTGATTGTTTTTTGCTAAACTAACGCTCCCTAATACTACAGCGTCACACAAAAGCATCCAAAGGAGCAGATCTGCCAGTTTGAAACGCGGTGCGAAGCGGTGCGTTTTGAGCTTGTAGATCTGTTACTTTTGCTGTTTTTGAAATTGAATCCTGGAAAGTAACAGTTTTGTACCCGACAGAGACGATGTACACATACAGTATATAGTATAGGAAAGCCTATAATGACATGCATCAAATGGGGACACACACACACCAGGGTGAAAGAAAGCTGTGTCCATGTTAGTTTGTCGAGCCCTCCATGCCTGGCCTGCATGCACACACTGTGGCCCGGTTGTATCTCTGTAGAGTAGAGTTCTGATCCCAATCTCAGCTTCAGCTAAATGCAGCGTGACAGAAAGCCATTCTTGTGTTGATTTGGTTTGTTTTGTTTGCTTGTTTGCGAATGTGTGTTCGTAACTTCGTATTTGACTGTATCAGTCTGGGAGGAAGAAATAGCTGGGAGAGAGAGAGAGAGGGGTGATGGGGGGGGGGGGGGGGGGGGGGGGGGGGGACTGGGAAGCTAGGCGAGAGACCCTCCTTCAACAGCCAGAGAAGAGAAAGAAACAGAGAGGAAGTTAAATAGAGACAGAAACACAGAGGAGAGTGCTCATAAACTATGGTTGTAAAGATAGGGAGACCCTATACCCCCCCCACCCTGTGTGTGTGTGTGTGTGTGTGGGTGTGTGTGTGTGTGTGTGTGTGTGTGTGTGTGTGTGTGTGTGTGTGTGTGTGTGTGTGTGTGTGTGTGCGCCTCACTGGAATGGAGAGTGGAACAGGTTCAAGGGTCAAACTGCAATAAAAAGGCCTTCCATGTACCCAGACACACACACAGGCCAGATGGACACAGGACGGACATACACACTCAGCTATTGCTCCACCGGCATTCAGGCAGGGGGTGGGTTTGGGGGGGGGGGGGGGGTGTGTGTGTGTGTGTGTGTGTGTGTGTGTGTGTGTGTACGACGTGAGTGTGTGTGTGATTGGGTGTGATCCAGAGCAATGACTCACAGACATTTGGGAACTGACCTATATCTCTGTCTCTCCCTCCCTCTCCTCTCCTCTCCAGTGTCAGCTGCCCAGTCATCAGTTCTGCACACTGACTGACCTCTGTCTCTCTCTCTCTCACACACACACACACACACACACACACACACACACACACACACGCATATACGCACACATTTCTGTCACATACCAACACACACTTTGTCTGGGAATGTCAGGGTCTACTGGCTAAGTTTGACCTGAGAGTGAGTGTGTATAAAGGGGAACGGAGCTCCCTGTGTGTGCGTGCACGTGCGTGTGTGTGTGTGTGTGTGTGTGTGCGTGTGTGTGTGTGTGTGTGTTGGTGTACATTCACCTGTATGCGTTACACACTCTGCAGTGTCATCGGATAATTAAATGCTAAAACAGCAGGCCTGGAAAACTGCTTATTAATTCATATGTCCTAGACAGAGTCCTCTGGAAAGGCATGCCTTTGTCTGCCTATCACTGTGTGTGTGTGTGTGTGTGTGTGTGTGTGTGTGTGTGTGTGTGTGTGTGTGTGTGTGTGTGCAAACTGAGCTAAAATCCAAATGAATACTTGGATAATACCGTATTGTGCCGAATATTATAAGACGACTCTGATTATAAGTTGACTCCCATTTTTCAAGACTTGTGGAAAAAGAACATGAATGAATATCAAATAGTTTAGTTTAGTCCCCGATTATAATAGGATTATATGACCCCGTTTTTATCCATTAGAAAAAAACGTAGTCTTATATTCAGGCCAATAGGGTAGTTACTTTAATGCAACAACACGAATGAATAAAAGGTTATTTTAACCAATCTGTATAGAGCATGTTGTACAGCATAACCAAAAACATCTGCAGAGGTGTGCTCTCTCCCCACACTTCAATTGAGAAATGTAGACGGAGGTCACAGACCGACGGGTTGACCATGTCAAAGGCATCAGACTGGACACTAGACAGCTCATCCCCATGCTCCTCCTGTTCTATGTTCCCCAGTTACCTTAGGTTTAGGGTTAGGTAAGCGGGGAACATAGATACACTCCCGACACTAGATATGCCGTATTAGTAGTTCGGACATTGTTGCAAACACCTCTCCATCATCAGGCGAGTGTGAGACAACAACGGACATGAAGCTTACGTATTGTAGCTTAGGTGGACTTGTATAATTAATGCTAATGCCACTTGAACCCCATCAGCCATGTTGTCTGCGGTTAACATTAGCCAAAAATAACCAATACCAAGCAAGTGGTTAAGTTGTGCAGTTTAAGTTCTTGACATGCTTAAGTAAGTTCTTAAGTAGAACAAAGTACTCTACTTTGTGCATATGTTGTCATTACTAGTGTGCTGCTGATAATAACAATAAAGAACCTCCTTAAGGGTATATTGTATTCAGCTAACACGCCAACACGTGTAGGCCACCGACTGAAACGTTTTTCTTCAGTATTCGTCTCTTCTTTGTTAGATAGTTATAATGAAAGTTGAAAAGTTAAAAAAAAAAGAGAGCAGAAACATACTGTAGATTGCTACTTAGATGTAGCGCCCGTGGCCTTTATTCCCATTAGTTTGAGCGTGTCTAGTGATTTTACTTCTTTGCACTGCTGTATCTGTAACTTTTTACTGAATTTCTCCCACGGGATCAATGAAGTTATCTATCGATTTCCACGAATATGAGTACGTGCAACAACTAAAGGCTAGTAGTGCTTCGGAGGCCTTATCAATATGTCTTCAGATGAGTATCGCGAGGCCACTCAGATTCCTGGACTGAAACCACCTGTTTTGCAATCCTGATTTGATATTGCCAACTGTACGCAGATGTCACAGATAGGGATAGAGAGGTGAAACAAGTCCACTCTAAATCTCAGACTAACCTTTAGCCCTCCTCCTCAATAATCTTGAGTACCGACTACAATCAATAATTACCATCAACGTGACTGAAAGATTCCCCCTTGTGTAAGTAGTGTTGGCGTCGTCCACGCCGCTATCTATTTATGGACTAATTACTGGTATAAAGATAGCGCCAGGAAGCCCGGCTAATTTGCTTTCTGCGCTAAATTTAGCCTGGGGCTTAAATGCAAGGTAGATCTATGCTTTGTTGAGTTCCTTCAAGGTCTTATCTCTGAGTGGGCTAATGTTATCAACACGTGTAAGAAGAGACCTTCCTCAGCACTCAAAAGGTCATAAACTCTGCATAGAGATGTTTTCCTCATGGTGAAAAGGGACCACATGAGCGCCTGTCTTATATTGTTGGTTATATGTATAAATGTCTTTCTTTTTACTGCACATAATCATTTTGTTTCTCATTAAGAATGCATTACTCTAAACCAGTGGTTTTCAACCAGTGGTCCGGGGACCACCAGTGGTCCTTGAGGAGGTTCCAGGTGGTCCCCAGCTAAATGATGGACTGATTTGATAACCAAATGGACCCTTGTAAGTATTTAACTCTTGAGTGTAAAATGGACCCATATGGGTCGTTTAATTCGATGCTCTCAAGAGTTACATTATTGGGGATAGAGATGAATGTCTCTGAGTCTACAGTACATACCATAATTTGTGCCGTTCGTTCTTAAATGAAAATAACGATTTCTGATTGCCAACACTAGTATCCAATCGGCCTCAGTGATATTCTCAAACACACATCAAAAGCAATATTACAAAGCAGGTTGTGCTTTCTTTGCAATTTGGGATCAAACTGGGATTCCTGCTCAACTAGGGGGGTCACACTCACAACGCAGCAGTCTTTACATCGTTATCTGGAACACATCTTTCTAGTCTGAGAGACAGACTTGTACTTAAGGTCACGTGGTCACGCACTGCGGCTCACGGCTCTAGGCGGCTCTAATCACACACAGCTGATTAGAGTGTGTCGTGTGCGGTTCAGTCAAAGCGGTTTTGCCCCCTAAAGTGCGCACCCGGCAATGTTTGTAAACATGAAGCTTAAATCTCCTTGACAGCCGAGACTCTGTGATGTTGGACATTACTCAGACTAGGCCTACAGCGTAATGGTGCGTTCACACGGGACATGAAGATGCAAAGATACAGTCTACCATTCATTATCAATGGAAGCACAGAGACATGAAGATGCAAAGATACAGTCTACCATTCATTATCAATGGAAGCACAGAGACATGAAGATGCAAAGATACAGTCTACCATTCATTATCAATGGAAGCACAGAGACATGAAGATACAAAGTTACAGTCTACCATTCATTATCAATGGAAGCACAGAGACATGAAGATACAAAGATACAGTCTACCATTCATTATCAATGGAAGCACAGAGACATGAAGATACAAAGATACAGTCTACCATTCATTATCAATGGAAGCACAGAGACATGAAGATACAAAGTTACAGTCTACCATTCATTATCAATGGAAGCACAGAGACATGAAGATACAAAGCTACATAAACGCAACATAACACCTTTGCAATTAACACTCCAGATTGGGACCAGAAGCAATTTGTCACTGTCGGGCAGAAACCTCTTCTCTCCATATTCTAAAGTTTTTGCGTAAATTAGCGCCCTACTTGATCAGCATCACACAAAAGCATCAAAAGTAGAAGATCCACAAGATCGAAACGCAGAGAGACACATTTTGACCTTTGAGCTTGTAGATCTGCCACTTTTGATGCTTTTGAAGTTGAATCCTGGCAAATAACAGTTTTGGAGGTTTCCACCTGACAGAGACAAATTTCTACCATTATGACGTGGCCCCTAAACATAGTTGACTAACTTAATCTTTAAAATGGTGATTCTGAACAGTAAACACCAACTGAATTTCTGGACAGGCTGCTTTTAAAAGCAGTGTAAACGTACAGTTGACACAATTACACAATGTTTTTGACGTCTTTTACTCTTTAGCCTATGTAGTATTTTCTAAGAATTTTCTAAGATTTCCAAATAAAAGAAACCTTGTTGAATTACCCAACAACTTCCTCAATTCGGTGACGGTTGTTACTAGATACCGAGCCGAAGACAATGACCACATTTCCTCAACTCCAGTGTGGCCATCTGGCAACCACAGTGATTGCCAGTGATTTTGATGTGTGGTTGTTATATTGGTAATGAGTGCTGGTCCCATTGAGCGCACCAGTGTTTGTGTACTTCCACATTGTTGACCAGAACCCTTGTTATCAATGACCCAACCCAGCAGCCTGTTGCAATGTAGTGTATGTGTAAGTTTGGGAGGGTGTTGTTATGTCAACGGCGCTAAAGCAAAGGTTGTAACTTATTATTTCTAAGATGAATAACTATAGCTTGCCCCTTTGGTAATGTTATTTACTTGGACCACCATTAATGACTCTCTAGAATCAAAATGGTGTCACTTGCCATGATCCTTTTGTCTGTGGGCGTGCATTGAATCCGCTTAAACCCTATACTTGGATGACCGGGGTCAGTACTTGGTCCCAGGGACGGATTAACCCCCCGAGGGCCCCTGGGCCGGTAATGTTTGCAGGGCCCCCATAGTTGGTGTTTTTCCGTGTTTTTATCATCTTTTTAACCTAAATTTAACTAAATCAATGGCCAATGAAGGGCCCCAGGAGCCCTTTTCAGGCCGTCAAACCTAGTACCTTACGGTCCAATTTCCCTGAAGGGCCCCTGAGAGCCAAGGGCCCCTGGGCCACGGCCCCACTGGCCCAATGGCTAATTTGTCCCTGCTTGGTCCCCTTTATTTTACGTTGCAAACTTGTAGCATTGTGAGCTTGTAGATCTGCTATTTTTGCCTGTTTCCCATTATGGCATGCAGAGAATGTGGGACGCTGTCACGCTAGGGTTCATGTGGTTAAAATGAAACTCGTGCCTTCTAGGGGCTCTCCAGGGCTCCTCGTCGAAACATTTTGACATCAAGTTATTAACAACTTCTATGCTATCCTAGCAATGACATTAAGGGGTTATAATTACAGTTATTCATATTTGATATTTCTGTAAGTGTGTATGTGTATGAATGTGTGTTTATACAATAATCTGTTTCACATCAATTTATTAGCCTGGTATTCATACAGTAGCCTACAAGAATTTAGGAATGTCCCCTTAATAGTCTTTCAATTCATAATGAGTAACATACTTTGAGGCTGGTCTTTCTCATTTAAAGCACTGATAATCATGAAAAATAAAAATAAAACTTTTCAGTGGGGCCAGTGTAATATGTCACCAGACTCACCACTCACCGCATTGTGACAAGTTAATGAGAGCTTGTAGATCAGCTATTTTTGGCGCGCCGCCCCATTGTATAACCGCTCTGGATATGTCAACGGTTGATTTAGGAATGATTTTATACTTGGTAGAGGGTGGATGTGAAGTTTACGTTATATCTTATCTCTACATTGGAACTCACTCTGGTGTAACCGGTTTATACTGTTGTAGCATAGTCTCTACCCTTACTGTACTACAGTACGCTTCAACTCACACACAGCTGCTGCTGAATCAGGCTGCTGCCGGTTTCATCGAGATGGAATAACAACCTAGATTCAAAAAATTGAGGACAGACTATGAGACTAATAATGCAATTCAAAACGTCAAACGATATCCTTTGAAATGTTGTCATAGCAAAGCATGCGAGCCTATATGGCCTACCTGGAACAATTTAAGAGCTCATTGTTTTCACAGCTGTTGCGGTTTTGAGAATAGTGAGAGATAGTACAGTTCTGCTGCTTTTTTTGATTAATTTCTTATCATATGCCTGGGCTATATGAGCAAAATAAACTATCATGTGCCTGACCAAATACTGTCAAAAGTTTTGGACAATTTTAAACAATTTTAGAAAGTATATATAAATAATGGATTGAAACCAGCAAAAGGCATCACTTTTGCCATTTCACAATATTACAAATCCCAGACGATCAGTCACGATATCGATGTCAATATTCATATTTCCCAGCCCTAACATATCATCCATATTCCGTTCAAGCGTACCCAAAGACTTGTATGTGAGTGAGTGCACTTTAGCTCTTGCTGTAACCTTCCCATCATTACAGGTCCAGTCATGCTGACCAATACCCCCAGTGTTCTGTGGTTGTGACTCTGTCACTTTGTCACACTCCTGTTTCTTCTTTGGGCTTCACTAAGGTGTATGATGTCAGGAGGTGACCTTTCTGACTCAGTCATTTAAAGGGAAATGGGACTCCATATCAGAATGTCAAAACCTTGTTAATGGAAACGGCCCCTGGCTGAAATAAAATTGTTATGCAATAAATGAAATGAGACAGAAAGGTGAAGGGGGGTAAAAAGTGGCATGTCTTAATCCTTAAACGGATTAAGGCTTAATCTGTAATTGGAGCGTTTTGCCCCAGTATGGCCTTTGTTTACACAGAGGTCAGGCGGATTAATAAATAATACATTCTGAACTATTAAAATAAATGACAGTGTGCGATGGGTAAATATGAACCTACCCATCAGTTTCATTTTACATGAACGAACGGCGGCTAGATAGATGGCGTATATAGATAAATGATCAAAAATAACAGCCAAAATAATCTATGATGATGATGATTAGCTAGGATGGGTTAAATACCGGTAAATATAGCCATGAAAGCTTAATTTGACATCAAACCCTGCAGGTGCAAGTGCTCAAGTTTTATTATAGACAAAAGCAGGTCCCACTTTCATTGTGTCCTCTGTATGCTAACGCTGTAAGTAACCTTGTTGTCCCAGTCAACATGTACAAGCATGCATTTGAATGTATTCATTTATATACTCATTCCATGAGTTATGACAATCACTCGTATGATTTGCTAGGGGGACAGGACGTATCCATATCTCTGCTTTTAATATCATCTTCTGGTCATGGCCGGTGGGGATATGAATAAATACATGCATTGCCTTTTGATATTTATGTTTGATAACATAACATATATGTTTAATTTAAAAATAGCAGATCTGCAAGCCCCCAAACGATCAAGCTGCAACATATTCTCCTGTAGATCCACTATCTCTACTATGTGTCGTACCAAAAAGTATATAGGGCTTAAGTGGTTAACCACTGACTTAAACCCTCTATACTTAGTAAAACAGACATGATGAGATGCAACTGTACTTTTTTTTTCCTTTCATCACTGGATGCCAAACGACTTCACCAAAAGTATCTATAAACTCACAACGCGTTGCAAGGCAATCCCTATTTTCCCCCAGAATACGGATGCTGGGGTTCAAGTGGCAAATGTTGTGGTTAATTGAGGTTCATTTTAGGGATGGGTCCGATTAATCGATTATCGTCGATAGGACCCGAAATCGATTATGAAAATTAATAATCGATAATAGTTTTTTTTCTTTTTTTTTAGTTAAAAAAAAAATGAAAATCTGTTGGAAAGGCAATATTGTCATCCAAACAGGACAGGGCTATAGGCCTACCAAAGTGTGCCTTGGATGTGTCTGTGTAGCTGCATGACTGAGTGGAAATTGATTCCAATCAAGATACAGGTTTGGAGGATTTAGCAGGTGTTGGGAATTTACCTAATCAGGCCTAGGCTGGGGTTGCTATGGTGATCAATTGGATCAACAGTGGTCCAGGGACCACCAGTGGTCCTCATTTAAAAGATGGAGTTAGTAACCAAATGGACCCTTATTAACTCTCAAGAGTTACAATTATTGTTAATCAACTACATCAGGGGTTCCCAAACTTTTTTGACTTAGGTACCCCTTGGGGGGAAGATCATCTTATTATTGATCATCTTATTATTCAGTATTCACAAGAGCTATGTGGTTTTATGTTTCATCATGTCCCATCAGGTAGAGGAAATATTAAACTAAGCATGCAGTTAAAAGTGAAGCAGGAAGGCCAAAGCCAAAATACAGAGAGGAGAGACCCGAGAGGAGAAAGGGGGAGAGAGAGAGAGATACGGTGACCAGACGTCCCAGTTTTTCTGGGATTGTCTCTGTTTCAAGCAAGGCGTCCCGAGGCCCAACACATGTCCCGCTTTTCAACAGTCACTTCTAAGCATGTCCCGGACGGTTTTCACCACCATGAAAATAGTACTTGTTGTGACGTATATATATATCATGCAAAGTGCAGTCATTATATTATTATTATTTTATTGCTAAGCAAGCACACAAATAATTGTCTCCCATCCTGATAAAAAATATCATGCGTAATTGTGTTTAAAAAATAATATATATATATATATATATAGTGAAAATGGCCAATATACCAGGCAACGCGTTGTGATCTATTTTCTTATAAGTGGTAAGAGTCGCGGTTTGGATGTCTAGAGAGAAACTATCTAGAGAGAGAGAGAGAGAGAGAGATTGCGTGTGTGTGAGAGAGAGATCATAAGAGTGTTGATATGGAGGGGGATGAGATGAGTATAAATGAGGTCAGACAGTGCTTCGGGGAACTGTTGGCTAGTGTGTCAGTGAGAACAGACCACAGAGACGCACAGTAACTAACTACATTTACTCAAGCACTGCACTCGAGTACAGTGGTGGCAAGTAAACTGTACTTTAAGTACAATTCTGAGGTACTTTACTGGAGTATTTCTGGAGTCAAATATTGTACTTTTTTACTCCACTACAAAGTACAACTTTGTAGATTTGGATTACTATCACAAAACATAGAGCAGTAAGACGCCCTGAGGGAGAGAAGCGACCTCGCTAAAACGACAGGTCTGGGAATACCCACATGTGGACTTTATTTTACTTCTTTTCTTTTTATTTATGTTTTTCGGGCCGAATAGGGCGTAAAATGTGTGCTAATTAATTATTAAGTCCAAGCGGGGTCTCGGGCCAGCCCAGGTATGGCCAGGCCTTCATTTTCGGGGCCTGTTGAGAACTCTAGTTTTCGCCGGCTGCCGGGCATGCATGGCTGCAGCGCTAATGACTTTGGGGCATCTAGAGTTTGAATGGACAGGTATCGGTCAAAAAGGAAGACATCGAAGAGGAAGGACGGGTGGGATAGGATAAACATATGGAATGTCAGAACAGGTCAGCCCCATATATGGAGATCAATATGGTGTCCTCCGTGAGGTCAGATGTAGAGTTGCTGGCCGGCTCCATATATGCTGATCTAGGTGATGATCCAGTCTTCTCCATGTATCCAGGGTTTGATGAGGTCGGTGTCTTGATCTTCATAATGGAGACGGCCATATATGGAGTGTGTCACGAGGCGTGACTGACGGACTGACTGACATGAAGTGTGACTGATATGAAATGCAGGTTGTCATAGTAAACTGCACCCTACAGGCGCAATTAACCACTTCAGGCCTATTTAAACTTTGGCTATTTGAAAATAGCCACTCTACAGATTTTAATACATTTTATATACATAATGGTATACCTTCTAAAACGGGGCATTCTGCATAATAGAGTACTTTTACTTTTGGTACTTTAAGTATATTTTCATGCCATTACTTTTTAACTAGATTTCAAAAGTAGATTTTGATTGCCGGACTTACTTACTTACTTACTTGTAACAGTGCTTCTTTATTGCAGTATTGGTACTTTTACTTGGGTAAAAATATTTAGTACTTTTTCTACTACTGCTCAAGCACATGTTTTAGGTGGGTTTTTTTTCCCCCAGTTTACTTTAGTGTGTCCATCTCTTTTCCTGATACTTAATACTTCTACTCAACTACATCTCAGAGGAAAATATTGTACTTTTAACTGTACTACAATAATTTTTTAACTTTAGATAATGGTTACTTTGCAGCTTTAGACCAATTACCGGTAAGCCCTATTTTATACTTCGGCGAGAGAGAGAGAGATAGAGAGAGAGAGAGAGAGAGTGTGTGAGGGAGGGGGGGAGAGAGGCAGGGGGAGAGAGAGGGAGGGGGAGAGAGAGAGAGAGTGTGTGAGGGAGGGGGGGAGAGAGGCAGGGAGAGAGAGAGGGAGGGGGAGAGAAGGAACAAGGGAGCGACGGCTTAGCAGAACAGTGATATATGGATGACAAACCAGAAGGATACATTGGAGAATGGAGATAGTGAAAGAGAGAAAGACAGGCTTAGTCTATACGACTGACACCATATTTACTAAATCTAAGCCATCTCTCTCTCTCTCTCTCTCTCTCTCTCTCTGTTTCTCTCTCTCTCTCTCTCTCTCTCTCTCTGTTTGTCTCTCAACCCCCTCGTTCTCTCTCTCTCTCTCTCTCTCTCTCTCTCCCTCTCTCTCTCTCTCTCTCTCTCTCTCTCTCTGTCTCTCTCTCTCTCTCTAAACAGAGGAGCGCAGTAGAGTAGAGCTGAGTCTCCTGAACTGAGGAATGTCTGGTATGGATACTAGCACATGGGGGAAGGGAGGTGTGTGTGTGTGTGCGTGCGGCGTGCACTCATGTGCCTGTGATCTGTGTTTGCGTACGTGCCTGTGTGTGTGTTTGTGCGTGTGCATGTCTTGCCTGTGTGTAATGTATGTGAGGTTAGAGGTGAGGGGTTGGAGAGAGAGAGGGGGGGAGAGAGAGAGAGAGAGAGAGAGAGAGAGAGGAGGAGGAGGAGGTGGAGGAGGGGCGGCGGATAGAGAGATGCTGTTAAGAACCTGATTCCTTGAACAGAGGACTCTAAAGTGGGTCATGGGATTATTTCTCCAGGGTCCCTTCCTTCCTTTCATCACACGACGACAGAGAGTGAGAGGAATATGTCTGTTCCGGAATAAAACCATAAAACCCCTCGCCTCCATCTCCCTGGTGGCGCTGTCACCTAGCCTCGTCAAGCAATACTAATATCAACCACAGTCACTCGCCTCCATCCCCCTGGTGGCGCTGTCACCTAGCCTCGTCAAGCAGTACTAATATCAACCACAGCCACCATAGATAGCCCTCACCTCCATCTCCCTGGTGGCGCTGTCACCTAGCCCCGTCTAGAAATACTAATATCAACCACAGCCACCATAGGCCTCACCTCCATCCCCCTGGTGGCGCTGTCACCTAGCCTCGTCAAGCAATACTAATATCAACCACAGCCACCACATTAGTCCCGTCCCTCTCAGTGTTCCATTTTTTTCCCTCAATGTCCCGCACCATATTCCAGACGAATTTGATTGGCCATTTGCGTTTGCCACTCAAAGTGGTTGGAATAGAATATTAAGACATGCAAACATAAAGAATCCACACTTCTCGATTATCCGACAAGGTCATCACGGTCATCAATCATCAATATAATCATCACTAAGCCGAGCTTAATGGATGTAGTTGCAGCCCTACACTGTAGCTCAACAACCCCATGATCCCATTTCCACATCGAAAACACCTGACCTGAATTATCCACAGGCCATGCTCTCATCTCTCACTTAACCACGTTAACCCTGCCATGCCCGTCCTGGGGCATGTCACAACAGGTGAACATGTTCGCGAAAAATAGCAGATCTACAACGCATCGCATCGTTACGGCGATACGTTGTGTGACGCTTGTTGATCGGCTACTTTGGCACGGAGAGATTTGGAACTATTTTCTGGCTTTGACAGTACATGCATCCAAACAAAGTCATATCTGATTGCATTAAAAAAAATCACTTTCCCACTCACTTTGCCACTAGATTTGCCACTCACTTTATGCATGCGCATGCCCTCTGTCACTTTTTTTCTATTGATGTTATATAGAGGGTATGCGCATCTTCGTACCTGGACGTTATGCGGGAACGCCCACTGAGTGGCAAAAGACTAATTTCTGGCCTTGACAGCCCATTCATCCAAACAGAAAAGTCCTGTCTGATTGCATTAGACAATGTTAAACTCACCAACATTGCAGCTGTACGAAAAGCTTTTTGTTTCATACAAATCCACCATAGAAACGTTATGAACTACTTTCTGTCAAGAAATGCCCTGCATTTGATTATTTTGCCAAGTGTCAGAGTTTGAAAGTGCTTGTTTTCAATAACACAACATTTTGCTGCCTCCTGCATTATATGACATTCGGTACAGGTGGTACGCAGGACGGTGGAGTGATTTCCAACGAGCGCTTCCAAACTCAATGTTTTGCCACTCAGTCTAGATGAGGTGGGCGTGTCCTGATGGGAAAATCATGCATGTGCATACTCTCTATTATCATTAAAATCGTAGTGTTTTGCCAAATATTTGGGGGCCCCACTGCCCCACTTAAAAGGCCCTCATATCCTACCAGTGGGCCCCGACCCACAGGTTGACAACCACAGGTGTAGTAAGTACTGTAGGTAGGGTAACACAATGGGGACAAACTAAACCCAGTGAAGTAGTGCTTCAAGCATTTTGATCTTTCCCTCAGCAGCATCTCTGAGCTACCATGTCACGTCCAGTCTTTCAGAAATACCATAGTGAATCGACACATAGCTATTATCCACTTGCTGTGAATTAGCAGCTACATGTTAGCATTTAACACGTTAAAGCCGGATCTGTGTCCTTTGACATTTTAGCCACTTTAACCAGTGTTTTATACTTTGGCAATTCAAACATAGCAGACATACAAGCTCGTGTGTCACACTGTTTAACTAACGTGCTGCTGACCCTGTACATTGTAGTAGTGTTGACACTATACACATTCTGTACTCTGCAGGTGTGAGTCCTTTACAGTTTACAAAGGCTAAAGTCCTCACCTCTGGTGTGTTATTTTATCGTGCGTGCGTGCGTGCCGCGTGCGTGTGTGCGTGCGTGCGCGTGGTGGGGGAGTGATGGGAACAGGAGAAACGGTGGCTTACAGAAGGGATGGTGTGGGAACAGGAGAAACGGTGGCTTACAGAAGGGATGGTGTGATGGGAACAGGAGAAACGGTGGCTTACAGAAGGGATGGTGTGATGGGAACAGGAGAAACGGTGGCTTACAGAAGGGATGGTGTGTGCTAGTAGAGAAATACAGCTCAGCAGGGGGCCTCTACATCAGGGATTGATGGGAGTTTCTTCCACGCACACGCACACATACTTACACATACCCTACACTTGCATAGAATACATAAGTCTCTCCCTCCCCAACACACGCTCTAGCACACATTTCCCTGTCCAGGTTAGTACTAAACTGCACAGCTGACTGCCTCTCTCTCAATCCTCCTTCCAATCCAATTCAATCCAATCCAATGAAGCTTTATTGGCAATGGCATAGGAAAACATACGTTCACATTGCCAAAGCAAGTGTCAACTTATAACAATCATAACTAAGAAATGTAAGCACGAGTAAAGGAAATAAAGACAGAGCAACTTGTATGTCACTTTGCAACTAGCTTACAAAACCTGGCCTCTCTCTCTCTCTCTCTCTCTCTCTCTCTCTCTCTCTCTCTCTCTCCACCCCCACCTCCCTTTCTCTGTTTATGTCCGTTCCCTGTGTCTCCTCTGCCTCTCCTTCCCTTCCCCCCTGCCTTCAGTCAGTCTTTCTCTCTCTTTGTAAACAGGACACTCTGTCCATGTCACCATTCTTCATGTCCTTCTGCTCCCCTGAGTTCACGTGGAGAGCTTTATTGGTGTGGAGACATCAGTGTGTGTTAACGTTGTTGTAATTAAGTAGAAACCCCCAAAAGTACAGAGGGTGAACATGTTTTAAAAAATCCAAACTGGGACCCCTAATCAAGACCTGGGGAAGATTCTACAAAATTCCTTCTAAATCAGTAGTTTGCACACATTTTTTTGTTTATTTTCTGTACAAAGTGAAGCGCTTGTATTTCTTTGACAATTTCTTGACATTTGTTTAGAACCGTAGTGACCGTAGCTTCCAACAGAACAGAACATGGTAAACATCTAGCTCTAAGCAGCAAGTGTTATTATTTTAACCGTGGTGAAAACTAGGACAATTATTGTGTTTAATAGATATTGGCCGGGACTCGGTGACACCAAGCTTGAAACCGGGACCGTTTAATCCAATCCAGGACGTCTGGTCGCCGTAACAATATACATTTAAGAAATGCACAATCAAAAGCACCTTCATAAAGTTATCTTAAGATATCTTATTTGCAAAGAAGCTTTCTAGGTAATTCTGGTATTTTGGGGAGGAAATATTGGTCTTCTCCGTACTGTCTCATTACCGTAGGAAGGTGCAGGACACAATCTCATCCTATGGCTGATCACATCCTAGATTTGGCATAGATTAGAGGAGACATTGAGTGGTTCCTTCCTTGGCTATCCCATAAGACGACCCTTTATATCTGGATATTTTAATTGGTCTGTCTCTGTCTGTCTGTCTGTCTGTCTGTCTGTCTGTCTGTCTGTCTGTCTGTCTGTCTGTCTGTCTGTCTGTCTGTCTGTCTGTCTGTCTGTCTGTCTGTCTGTCTGTCTGTCTGTCTGTCTGTCTGTCTGTCTGTCTGTCTGTCTGTCTGTCTGTCTGTCGCTATCTATCTAATTAAACAAACGGTGGCTAGCTAGCTCCCTCAGGAAGGATGGTCTTCACGTGGATGTTCCGCACCTCCTTCCTGTAGTAACGTCTCCTCCTCTTCCTCTCTCCTCTTCTCTCCTCTTCTCTCTCAGCCATCGAGACAGGAAGCAGCAGCTCGGGGGAGGACCTGTTGGTGCCCAGCCCCCCGTCTCCGCCCCCCCCTCCTCGCATCTACAAGCCCTGTTTCGTTTGCCAGGACAAGTCGTCCGGGTATCACTACGGAGTCAGCGCCTGTGAGGGCTGCAAGGTGAGATAAGATAACATAGGACTAGACCTTTCCTGATCCCGTGAGGGGAAATCCAGTCACCATGGGCAGTCCAGCAGTTAAGATACAGTTTCTGGGGCAAGAAAATGTACTGTACAGCAGAGCAGTACATCACACACAAAAGAAGCACCATCACATAATGGAGTAAATATACAACTGTATAATATTGCTGCTGTTGGGCAGAAACCTTATCTCCATATTTATTTCCCCCCCCCCCCCCCCCCCCCCGTAAATGAACGACCTACTTGATAATACTACACCGTCTTTTGATGCACAAGAGCATGAAATGTCACAACGCGATTTATTTGAACTTGTGGTTCTGCTTCTTCTAGCTGTTTTTAAACTTAAACCTTGAAAAGTAACAGTTTTGGACATAATATGAGGTTTCCAGTATACACCCTCAACAAAGTATGCATTATGCAGGACAAGAGAAAAAAAAATACACAAGTAGGCTAACCAAGTCAGATCTGTCCTTATACTGCAATGAGCTGTTGTTACTTCAGAGCCAATTAGACTATTTAACGAGCTGAGCAGCCAACGGCGTGCCTCATTATAAATCTGCATGGCTACCGGCACAATACGGTGTTTCCCCTTGGGATACGTAACCATTTCCCCTCCTGCTCAGTTGCTCCACAATCTCCATGTGGAGGGGGTAGGTATATGAGCTCAAATACAAGTCGTCAATGTCGGGTGGAAACCTTCTATGTCCAAAAGTGTTGCTTTTTAGGACATAAAAAAATAACCTGTGTTCCAGTGGATCCACACAGTACTACTACAGTATTAACTATTTAGTCACAAGCTCATGCTAATACGTTTCATTTTTTTCAATATTTATTATCCGCTGTTTCATGACATCAATTTCAACCACAGACAATCTACTGAATGTTAAAAGTTCAGGTTTTTTGGGTGCAGTTGAGCTCAGAAAACCATGTACGAGCTCACAATGTGACACCATGCGACATGTTGTGAGGTTGTAGGTTTGTTTTGCTACTTTTTGTGACACTAGTGTAGTAAAGCGAAATTGGGCATTTATTTGCAGAGAATCTTTTTACATTTTAAAAATGACGATACAAGGTTTTTGCCTGACAGCAAAAAGTGTGTGTGTGTGTGTGTGTGTGTGTGTGTGTGTGTGTGTGTGTGTGTGTGTGTATGCACAGTCTGCAAGATCACATGTAAATATGTACTGTACAGTATGTACCAGTATGTATGTATGTATGTACGTATATGAACACTCGCACAAAAAGTGCACACGTTCACATCAACACTAACACACACACACACACACACACACACACACACACACACACACTGACCCGCATACAGTACACACCTAGATATACTTCATGCAACAATGACACTCTTGATTTTGAATGAGACGTGTGCAATTTCAGTGTCTGAAAGACATGAAAGAAACACACACGCACACACACACACACACACACACACACACACACACACACACACACACACACACACACAGTCTCACACACGTACACAAATACAGTATATTCTGGTTAAGCTGGCCCGAGGCCAGTAGAGGCAGGTCACTGCTAGAAGACCTGGATTTAATGGCTAAAAATAGAGTGACACACACACGCGCCACACACACACACACACACAACACACACACACACGCATGTGTGTGTAAAGTAATAGTAGTGGCGGAAAGAAAATGGAGAGAGGAAGCCATAGAGAGATACTGAGAGAGACAGAGATGGTGCGTTCTCAGAGACTCAGAGAGACAGAGAGACAGAGATGGTGCGTTCTCAGAGACTCAGAGAGACAGAGAGACAGAGATGGTGCGTTCTCACGGGCAGATGGATACAGTCTACCATTCATTGTCAAGGGAAGCGACGTGGAGCAAATCCCATGTTTGTAGCTGCTGCAAAAGATACAAAGCTACACATTGAAGCCAAGCTGGGTTCAACTTCCAGATGCAAAGCTTCAAAGCCTCCTCAATCTCCCCCGTCGGCCACCGCGCCTCCGACACACGTCACTATGGACGTACGCTTGATGACATCACCGCCCGTATGGTATGAGGACTATGAGCAACAGATATACAAAGCGACAAATATTCTGTGATATTTGCGTCTTTGCAAATGCCTCGTGTGAACGCAACAAGTAAGGAGACATACCATTGTGGATGTGATGTGATTGTTTCTGAGGGACATTATTAAATGTCAACGTCAACATGCAACACCAAGACATTTTTCACTTTGTTTTAGTAAATTAAGGCCCTACTTGATTTTAATACAGTGTCACACAAAAGCATCAAAAGTGGAAGATCCTTAAGCTAGACATCCGTCACAAAATGACACGTTTCGAGCTTGTAGATCTGCTACTTTTGCTGTTTTTGAGGGGCGCTAGCCCCTCCTATATTCAGCTATAGTGTAGATTTTCGTATTACACAAATTGACAATGAATGGAGAATTTACATCATATGTGGACGCGCAAATCAGTTATTTTTGTACTACACAAATTGACAATGACAATGAATGACAATGAATGGATGATGTAATGATCATCCGTGTGTGTGTGTGTGTGTGTGTGTGTGTGTGTGTGCATGCCGAAAATGTCACTTCAAGCTAAATTGACATGATTATCTTCTGTATTGTGTGTAATGTAGACCCTCCAGAAAAAATGCGGGCAAAAATCCTTGATTATGCCGTTTATAATCCTTGATTATGCCGTTCATAATCCTTGATTATGCTGCCTAAAATCCTTGATTTTGAAATGAACTATGCAGGTATTTACGTGATTTTATGCGATGAAATTGCGCAGAACATTCCATGAGAAACAGAATAGAGTGAACAGTAGAGAGAGAAACATTCCATGAGAAACAGAATGGAGTGAACAGTAGAGAGAGAAACATTCCATGAGAAACAGAATAGAGTGAACAGTAGAGAGAGAAACATTCCATGAGAAACAGAATAGAGTGAACAGTAGAGAGAGAAACATTCCATGAGAAACAGAATAGAGTGAACAGTAGAGAGAGAAACATTCCATGAGAAACAGAATAGAGTGAACAGTAGAGAGAGAAACATTCCATGAGAAACAGAACAGAGTGAACAGTAGAGAGAGAAACATTCCATGAGAAACAGAATAGAGTGAACAGTAGAGAGAGAAACATTCCATGAGAAACAGAATAGAGTGAACAGTAGAGAGAGAAACATTCCATGAGAAACAGAATAGAGTGAACAGTAGAGAGAGAAACATTCCATGAGAAACAGAATAGAGTGAACAGTAGAGAGAAACATTCCATGAGAAACAGAATAGAGTGAACAGTAGAGGGAGAAACATTCCATGAGAAACGGAATGGAGTGAACAGTAGAGAGAGAAACAGAATAGAGTGAACAGTAGATAGAGAAACATTCCATGATAAACAGAATAGAGTGAACAGTAGAGGGAGAAACATTCCATGAGAAACAGAATAGAGTGAACAGTAGAGAGAGAAACATTCCATGAGAAACAGAATAGAGTGAACAGTAGAGAGAGAAACATTCCATGAGAAACAGAATAGAGTGAACAGTAGAGAGAGGAACATTCCATGAGAAACGGAATAGAGTGAACAGTAGAGAGAGAAACATTCCATGAGAAACAGAATAGAGTGAACAGTAGAGAGAGAAACATTCCATGAGAAACAGAATAGAGTGAACAGTAGAGAGAGGAACATTCCATGAGAAACAGCAGAGAGATGGAGTGACCAGCAGGTCACGACCTTTACACTTCCCCTAGGCTTTGTAAGCCTCTTTGCAGTTCACATAATCCTGCACACACACATTGCTCTCACGCATTTGCATTTACACGCATGAATGCGCACACAACATGCACACACACACGCACGCACACACACGCACGCTCGCGCACACACACACACACACACACACACAGATCGATGCACACACACACACAGACACATGATCACTCGCACACACGCTCAATGCAGGGATGTGCATGCGTAAACAAATTGCGTGTGTGCGACTATGTTCATGTTTTTGTGTGTGAATATGTCGATTGTGTATGTGTGTGTGTGTGTGTGTGTGCTGCATTCTGTGTCAGTGGACATTTGTCAATGTGTGTGCAAGAGCTTGTTGTTGTTGGCTGTATAGGACTAGTTTTCTATACACAAAGGTCATATCGGCCTGGTATTTGAAATTGGACTGTATATATTGAGTTTTTTTATGAAGTAGGTAGCTCCAATCACACACAATGTTAGTGGTTGGGTTGGTAGGGGCTCGGTAATTAAACGGAAATATATCAAAACAGACATTTTGAACCAGTAAACAAATTAATCTTGCTCATTTAGGTTAATCGAATTAACGTGAGTGCAGGGTTAGTTTTTTGGGGGCCGTAAAACGTTTGACAATGAAATTGTCAAACATAAAAACATGGGTTTTATAATCGACTAAATCGCAGAAATAGTGAAAATTGCTGATTTACAAGTGAGGTTGTAGATCTGGTGTGAAATAATCATCATAATGATTTAAAGTCAGCCGTAATTGCTTTGAGAGTAGAGGTATAATATGACCTGGTGAAAAATGACACCCAGAAGAAGGAATATTATTACCAAATCAGGTCAGTGGATTATTACTGCAAAACTCTTTAGAGATTAGTGTGCAAGCTTCATTATTGTTTTTTTATTTAATCTGTTTGTACGTTTTTTTAATTATTATTATTATCTTTTAAAGATTTGTTTTGGGGCTTTTATAATGCCTTTATTGATAGTGAACAGTAGTCAGACAGGAAAGGGGCAAAGAGAGATGGGGAGTGACATGTGGCAAAGGCTGTCGGGCTCGGGAGTAGAACCCGCGGCACGCCGTCCGGCTGGCTCGACAGCCTAGGTGCCCAGACGGTTGAGCTAACCGTCAGGCTGGCTCGACAGCCTAGGTGCCCAGACGGTTGAGCTAACCGTCAGGCTGGCTCAGCAGCCTAGGTGCCCAGACGGTTGAGCTAACCGTCAGGCTGGCTCGACAGCCTAGGTGCCCAGACGGTTGAGCTAATCGTCCGGGCCTCAGCCTAGGTGCCCAGACGGTTGAGCTAACCGTCAGGCTGGCTCGACAGCCTAGGTGCTCAGACGGTTGAGCTAACCGTCAGGCTGGCTCAGCAGCCTAGGTGCCCAGACGGTTGAGCTAACCGTCAGGCTGGCTCAGCAGCCTAGGTGCCCAGACGGTTGAGCTAACCGTCCGGCTGGCTCGACAGCCTAGGTGCCCAGACGGTTGAGCTAACCGTCCGCGCCTCATTTTATTTTCTAATAAAGACAACGGGCAGAGCCGCGGAAAGATGGAATTGGCAAACTTCAAGTTGGCTATTGGCTTTAACTCTGGTCCCCATTTTGCCCATGTCAACAGACACTTTTCAGAAAAAGATGTCAAAACCTTTAGAGATGTTCAAAATGGGACTCTAACCATCTATTGCTATATTGTCGGAACCCATCTGTAACCTGACTTGACAAGCCTTTCAGCTCATCTGAAACATGCCTTTTTTGCTTTGACTCGCTTTTCCCCAAATCTTGATGAATCTTTGCCTCCTGCACAGTGCGCACCTTTGGCTCTATATGAAGTCGCTGCGCGTAGTTTTGCACGTAGAAGGATGACATGCACTGGCTTTGTTTTGCTAATGTTATCTGTCTTGTGAGTATGTACGAAAACAAAGTCCTAGCAATCAATCATTGTTGTGGGAATATAATCTCGAATCCTGATTATATCACTAAGGGCTATTTCTCAGTCCTACGCAAATCAAAATATAGCACAACTAGGGCATAGGAAATGGGAAATAATAACCTGTCTACATAGATATAAAATATAGCACAACTACAGTAGGGCATAGGAAATAGGAAATAATAACCTGTCTACATATGCATTGTGAGCTTATAGATCTTTGCTGATGTATTAAAACAAGGAAAATATATATTTTTTGTCATTCACGACATTATCATATGCAAAATCCCAGACGGTATTTGGTCTCATATCACGATATTGATATAACAACAATATGTTATATTGCCCAGTCCTAACTGCAACCTGTCATATGAGTTATATTGCTCAATTGACGTTTGTATGCTGTGGTGGAGAGTGGTGTGTGAATCTGTTTTCATATTCATAATGGGTAATTAAGTCATGTGTTCTACTTCTAGTAATAAAGCTCCTCATTGGCGTACATGCTCTGTCTCTCAGTGAGTTACTGTATCCACACTATCCCATCATGTTTATCACTGTCTCTATGACCACCAATAAACAAGAACTTCTGTCCGTCTGTGCTCTCGCGTTGGCAAGAGATGCAAGTCTAGCGATGACAATGGGAAAGAATGTCTGCCCCAGTGACATTCGTGGCGATTATGACACTGTTCGCCTCTGTCGGGTGGAAACCTCATATGTCTGTCCAAAACTGTTACTTTTCAGCCCGGATTCATGTTCAGAAATGGCAAAAGTAGCCGACCGACACGTTCAGCATCACACGTTCTGTGATGCTGTAGTATGAGTAAGTAGGGCACTAAGTAGGTACTTATTAGGGTATTCATTTATGAAGAAAAACAAAGTTAAAGTTATGGAGATAAGAGGTTTCGAATTGTTTCTGATGTTATTCCTAAACAGCGGTTGTCATCCGTGTGAGGGGATGTCACTAGAAGAAATGCCACGCATCCCCTGGTACCCGTTAAAGAGGATGTATGAGTCAGGACTGTTACACACCCACCAAACCAGATACCATTCAGAAACGTCAGTGATTCATAACGTTTTGAAATGTTATGTTTCCCCAAACACAGCCCCCTCCACCCTTAACCCATTTAGACCTGAGGTAGATTCTAAAGAAAAGGTCTTCTAAATCCTAAACCTTTTCTGAAAAACCTATTTTTCTATATCAGTGGTCCTCAACCTTTTTTCATGTCAAG
This sequence comes from Protomyctophum parallelum, assembly GCF_964188405.1. NCBI lineage: Eukaryota > Metazoa > Chordata > Actinopteri > Myctophiformes > Myctophidae > Protomyctophum > Protomyctophum parallelum. The sequence continues at coordinate 7,605,730 of NC_139708.1, read as the reverse complement.
GACCCCCAGAATTTTCTGTATTTGGCCGCGGACCCTCATCTGATATATGTTCAGTTTCAGGGACCTCCCAGATGCAAAGATTTGAGTTAAACATTTTCGCTCTGAAAGAATATGGATTCAAAGATTTGCGCCACATTTTCACGATTTTTTAAAAATAGGGATTTGTAGATCTGTTATTTTTCAATCGCTAAAGTATAACATGATGCTTAAAACACCAAAAGGGATTCCCGTCCACAATAGAAAATGTAATATTACTTTTTGATGCTTTTCTGTGGCGCTGTAGTCAAGTAGGGTGCGCTAATTTACGGGAAAAAAACTAAAAGTTAAAATATGGTTTCTGGTGCAAACGAACATGGTGTACAAGAGTCACACTGTAACAATGTCACAACCCAATTCATTACTTTCCTGCTACCCCCCCCCGTCTCTGTCTCCTATGTCTCTCTCTCTCTCTCTCTCTCTCTCTCTCTGTCACAGTTATTACATAATCGGCTGATCCCAATTATTTGAGCTAATTGCAAATATGTTTTGCATAATCGCTATAATCGTTTCCATTAATTTCATTTTCCCTCGTTGTTTCCACGTCGTTGTCTATGCTCTTTCGACCCACTTTCAACCTAGTGTCACTATTTTGGAAACAAATAGGGCAAATACATTAACTGCTTGAACCCCCATATATGGTTGAATTCGGTGTGTCTGTCAGGGCTATATTATGCTAGTGTGTTTTCTGTTTTCTAGTATTGGGGGGAAAGCGTTTTAATTAGAGCTGGGACTCGATTAAAAGAATTAATCTAATTAATCAGAGGCTTTGCGATTAATTAATCTAGATTAATCGCATATCAATATTCAACCCGAGAACAGCGAGAAACCTTTTTTTTTATGTTTTTTGGTATCCCAGTGAATCAACGAATAGTGACTACAGGATACCACTCATTTTCAACATTTTACTGTCATTAATATACCTGTTGTGGAAAGAATAATAAAAAGTCACCCCATTCTGTGTTGCCTAGAACTGGAGGTCTGAAAAAAAAATTGTAACAGTAACAAGTACATCTCAGTGACATCACAAAGCTGTACTTACTTCATATTGTTACTGTTTTTTGTCAGACCTCCAGTTCTAGGCAACACAAAATGGGGTGACTTTTTATTATTTCCAGTTTTCAGTACTATAGAAAAGCGTCCAGTGAGAAACATTCCGCGGTGAAAATAAAGGTGCGATTAATTTATCTGTAGTTAATCGCGATTAATTTTTCTGTAGTTAATTAATCTAAATTAATCGCAATTAGTCCCGGCCCTAGTTTTAATAGCAGCTCACAGGACGTCACATCGTGAAGCATTGTGAGCTTGTCGATCTGCTATTGTCTGCTAACACTTTCCCCACAATACCGATGCTGGGGTTTAAACAGTTCGAGAAATGTCAGAACACTTTAAATTCAAACTTTTTCCCAAAATACCACATTTATATAGCTTGTTGTCTTATGGCCCGTTTTGGCCATAGTACATTATTTATGTTGTACTATGTTTATTTTGGCCATTGTTGTCTTTTATATCATTGTATATTTAAAGTGATTGTCTTATCTGCCTTGTGCAATTTGTGTTTACAAAGGCTATTTACTGCACGTCGTCTCTGTCGGGTGGAAACCTCATATGTCCAAAACGGTTAACGGTTAACTACAAGTACCAAACGCGTTGAGCTTGCAATTCAGAACTGCTACTTTTGATGCTTTTGTGTGATGCTGTAGTGTGATCAAGTAGGACGTTAAAAAACTGAAAAGATTAGAATATGGAGACAGCGATGTTCATTAGTCCATTATGATGATGGTGATTCTTTGTTGAGTGATGTGCTGCTGTTGATAGTTTTAGCGTGACCTGAACTGGTGAAAAAAGTTACAATGTGGAGACAAGAGGCTCCCGACAGCGACGATAATGTTTAGTGGCACAAACACAAATGAAAGAATTCATGGCAGTATGACAATTTCTCTCTCTCTCTCTCTCTCTCTCTCTCTCTCTCTCTCC
>NC_139708.1:7544889-7599889 GCF_964188405.1 Protomyctophum parallelum | reverse complement strand
TTTGGGCTTGTTTTTTTTTTAGTTTTTAGTTTTTTTTAAGTTGCTTTTTTGTACATTTTATTTGTGGGTTGCAGGTTATTGGGCTTGTTTCTGAATTTATTTTATTATTTATTTATTTTTCCATTGTGTCAAATTGTCTTGTGTGATGTGATGTGTACAGTGTGTAATTGCACTTAACCCAAGCCATCCATAAGTTTCTAACGTGTCCTAGTGCAGGGGTTCTCAACCTGGGGGTCGCGACCCCTCGGGGGGGCCTCGAAATTATTATTTTTAACTCAAATCTTTGCTTCTGGGGGGGGGGGGGGGGTCCCTGGAACAACATATTTTCAGATGGGGGTCGGCAGCCAATTTCATCAGATTTCTGGGGTCCTTGACATGAAAATGTTTGAGAACCACTGACATAGAAACATTTAGTATTTAGAAGACATTTTGGTAGAATCGTCCTCCGGTCTAAATGGGTTAACCCATTCTGACCTGAGATCAGATTCATACCAGGTTTCCACTGGACAACACACTGGTCTGATGAACCCATTCTGACCTGAGATCAGATTCTAAAAATGTCAGTCGCTCTTCGATTTAAAAAAAATAGCAGACCTACAAGCTCGTATCGCGCCACTCGGTGGCGCGATATGAGCTTGTAGATCTGCTATTTTTCAATAGCTAAAGCATAACATGATGCCGACACCAAAATGGGTGCCCGTTCAGAATGGGTTAAGGTTGCTTGTTTTTCCGCACAGAATCTCCCAACACTGATTCTACTCTGTCCCTTGTCGTCCCCATCCCAGATCCTGCGGATCTGTACCCGCTACACCCCGGACCAGGACACCATGACCTTCTCGGACGGCCTGACCCTGAACCGGACCCAGATGCACAACGCAGGCTTCGGCCCGCTCACAGACCTGGTGTTCTCCTTCGCCAACCAGCTGCTGCCTCTGGAGATGGACGACGCAGAGACGGGACTGCTCAGTGCCATCTGCCTGCTCTGTGGAGGTACTGCAACCTGGCTGGCAAATTGGCAATGTCATAAAAAAAAGAGAATTGGGATTTTACCAGCTGTCTAATGTAACTATAAATGCACCAAGTCTCTGTGTGTGTGTGTGTGTGTGTGTGTGTGTGTGTGTGTGTGTGTGTGTGTGTGTGTGTGTGTGTGTGTGTGTGTGTGTGTGTGTGTGTGTGTGTGTGTGTGTGTGTGTGTGTGTGTGTGTGTGTGTGTGTGTGTGTGTGTGTGTGTATGTCTGTACGCAGGGCTTAAAGTTCTCAGTCCTGAGGATCTCATAGGGGTCATTTAATGAGATCAGTGCAGTCTTGGGATTGTTTTTGGCTTTAAGCCCTGTGTACGCCCCTGCCCTGTCCATATATGGAGCTGGCCTGTTCTGACATCATTCTGACGTCTGCATAGACTCCATATTTGGGCATGGCTGACAAAGGACTCCATATAGGGACACAGACATAATATCTGGGTGGGCCATGCATTTCCAACTTGCATCGTTCCAAGTAGGCCAGTGCCCAACGGACAGCGCTGTAGAGGCCCCGACGGGCACCGCTCTAGTTCCCTGAACAATAATAGGATCCTTCATCAGGTTATCTTTAGGAAATTGCACATACAGGTGAACTATGTTCATGCATAAACTCCCTAAGTTCTTATTCTCAGTAACTTGGTTTCAAACTGTCAATTAAGCACCATCTGCACTGCAACTTATCACAATATGGCGGTGTGTGAGAACAGACCTGGTCATTTCTACACTGAGATGCTACGCTACTTCTAGCACCATATTGAATGCCATGACGTTGTTTTTCATAATACTAAAATGTGTGTGTGTGTGTGTGTGTGTGTGTGTGTGTGTGTGTGTGTGTGTGTGTGTGTGCGTGTGTGCGTGTGTGCGTGTGTGCGTGTGTGCGTGCGTGCGTGCGTGCGTGCGTGCGTGCGTGCGTGCTCGTGCAGACCGTCAGGACCTGGAGGAGTCCGACAAGGTGGACGTTCTGCAGGAGCCGTTGTTGGAAGCCCTGAAGGTCGGACAGAGTTTTTTGTCGAATCGGAAAAAATGTGAAAATGTTTATTAGTCTAGAAAACAGAATTATTGTTGTGAATCGATAGAAAACAGAATTATTGTTGTGAATCGATAGAAAACAGAATTATTGTTGTGAATCGATAGAAAACAGAATTATTGTTGTGAATCGATAGAAAACAGAATTATTGTTGTGAATCGATAGAAAACAGAATTATTGTTGTGAATCGATAGAAAACAGAATTATTGTTGTGAATCGATAGAAAACAGAATTATTGTTGTGAATCGATAGAAAACAGAATTATTGTTGTGAATCGATAGAAAACAGAATTATTGTTGTGAATCGATAGAAAACAGAATTATTGTTGTGAATCGATAGAAAACAGAATTATTGTTGTGAATCGATCCCTGAAGTTACATGTTTTTGCTCTTGCGCTATCAACTCTTTGGCATTATTACATTCCAAATTAGCAATTTTATACATATCGATTATCTGATTATTAGAAAAAGGGAGTGATAGACTAAATCGCTAAAGAAGATGTTGATAGAAGCAAACAAATAATGATGTTCTGCTTTTGGTGAGTCAGACTGTATAGGGAAAACAGTAACTTAGGCACTCCTCCGTCTTCAGGTGAAAAATGCAATCTATTTATTTCAGCAAGGCAACAGAGGATGACCCTCTGTTGACACGTTTCCACACTCGAGTAGAACTTTATTTTATTTTATTATTATTTTTTTTTTTGCTTCTATGTTACACTGAAGAGCACTTGTTCAATGTTCTTTTTTTTATGTTTTTTTTGTGGCTTTCGCCTTTATTTTATATTTTTTATGGAGGGACAAACAGTAGGCTGACAGGAAATGGGGAGAGAGATGGGGGGAGTGACATGCAGTAAAGGCCGTCGGGATCGGGAGTCGAACCCGCGGCACACTGCCAGACTGGATTACCAGCCAAGCTGCCTGGACCGCTGAGCCACGGCCCAGGCCATGTTCAATGTTCTAAATCTAAGGGCTAATAATATGTATCTGTGCAGATCTACGTGAGAAGGCGGAGGCCTGACAAACCCAGCATGTTTCCTAAGATGCTGATGAAGATTACCGACCTCAGAAGCATCAGTGTGAAGGGTGAGATATGCATGGGAATTTCAATCATTTCTTCACTTCTGTCAACAAGTTTTGCCGCGCTGACAGCGTTGTACTGTTGTAGCCAATGGGGTTATAACATGCACGCACGCACACATATTGACAGTACACACAGTCACCCATTTATGTTTCACCCATTTTGGTGTTAGCATCATGTTATGCTTTAGCTATTGAAAAATAGCAGATCTACAAGCTCATAGCGCGCCACCGAGTGGCGCGCTACGAGCTTGTAGGTCTGCTATTTTTGAAAAAATCAAAGAACGACTGACATTTATAGAATCTGATCTCAGGTCAGAATGGGTGAATCAGACCAGTGTGTGTCCAGTGGAAACCTCGTCTGAATCTGATCTCAGGTCAGAATGGGTTAATCAGACCAGTGTGTGTCCGGTGGAAACCTCGTATGAATCTGATCTCAGGTCAGAATGGGTTAATAACTTTCTTTTCCCTCTCCATTGGTTCCGTCGTTGGTCCAGGAGCGGAGCGGGTGATCACGCTGAAGATGGAGATCCCAGGCTCCATGCCTCCTCTCATCCAGGAGATGCTGGAGAATTCGGAGGGCCTGGAAGGGCAGGGGGCTGGCGGGGGGAAGGGCGGGAAAGCTGGGAAGGGGGAAGGAGGAGGAGGAGGAGGAGGAGGAGGAGGAGGAGGGGAGGGAGCAGGAAAAAAGGAGGAGGGAGTGAGAGGAGAACGCGAAAAAACCAAGTCCGGAAACCGCCACTCCAGCCCGTCGCCCGGACCCGTTTCCTCCTCGCCCAGCCCCAGCTCGGTGCCCTGCTCGCCCTCTCCTTCCACCACCCCGTCATCATCCACCTGAAACACACACACACACACACACATACATGCACGCACGCACGCACGCCCAAACACATGTAACCTTCTCCAGAGCACCAGCCCAGACGCAGCCCTGGGCTGAACTGAACTAGAACCAATACGTTTCCCCCATACGACCTGTAGTCTGGAAGACACGTGGCACTGGAAAAAAAATGAAATAAAAAACTGGACCAGAATCCGGAGCGGGCTCACAGTCAGGGAGAACCAGGGACTTGCACCTCCGGAAAGGGTTGATGTCAACCCTACTTCAAAATACTGTTGATGCTATACACGTTGGAACTGTGACACTGGAAACGGTCGTGCTTGAACAATTCCACAGTCGACTGATTCTCTTGTTGGCGTTTATTCTGACGTGCGCTGGACGTGTCATGATCTCAACCTCATATACAGCACCTGACTAGAAGCCGGAGTAAAGTGACGATTCTCTGGGATGGACGTGTGGAGTGTTGTGAACCCGGGTGGATCATTTTCCAGACCCCAGTTTAGTCCATAAAGTGTGTTCAAACTTTTTACCGTCTACAATGAGGAGATCCCTTCACGGTTACGGTACAAGATCACCGTTAAAGATGGTCACATATCAAACAAGTGGCTGGTAAATCCATGAGGTGTGTGTGTGTGTGTGTGGATAGTGGGGGGAAAAGTGGCGGTTTCCCACCTTGCTGATAAACTCCAGAACCCAAATGTCCACAGTCCTGTTTGAGGTGGACAGAGGGCTGCACTGGGCTGGTTGAGAGCTCCCATTGCGACCTCGAGGACTGGTTGTACTGGTCAGTTCGACGGAGAGCTGGAAGGCCCCCCTGCACGTGGCGTTTTAAGTGGAACAGTTTCTGCGCATACAGAATTGTACATAGTTAAAGCCCTGTTATACTTGGTCGCGTGCCGGCCGCGGTGATACGCGGAACAATAGATGATCTACAAGACCACTAGAATGTTGGGCTTGTAGATCCGCTATTTTCTGTGTTCCTGCCTGCACAGCACGCAGCCAATCGTAAAGCAGGCCTCATACAGTCAGTGAATGGATGTTGTCTAGAAGAGGAATGACGGACAGCTTCGTTGTCGGAAACAACATTCCTCTACTTTTACTCAAAGGTTTCGTTTCCAATTTAAAAAAAAGAAGAAAAAAGAAATTATGAAATAAACAAAACATGTAAAGTATATGAGAAGGTGAAATATATTGTATATATATGGGGAAAAACAAGGCCATGGCCCAAATGCACAGTACAATACAGTATATACATTTCATTCACTTGTTACAAGGAAGTCCATCAGGTAGCTCACCTCCATGGTTTAGGTGCCTTCTAGTCTCTCAAGCCAGACCACCATTTCATCATCTTTGAATGCTACGCTAAGAGTCTGTAACTGTAATCATCTGCTCTCCCTGAAGGCAGATGGCGGAAGCTGTCACCTGTCCATCATTTGTGTTCACTAAAATATATTTTAAAACATATTTTAACCCATTAAGAAGACCTGAGGCCAATTCTTAAAAGATGTCTTCTAAAAATTAAGAGTTTTCTGAAAAACGGGTTGCTATATTACCATAGTAGTGCTCAAAACTTTAAAAAATATATTTTTGAATTTCCTTTTCTACTAAGCAGCGAGCCGTATAGGCTTCGACTAATTTGATTTACATTAGGACACATTTGCGCAACTGCAAAATATTACACAGAGGTGGTGGTACAGGAGACTTCACTCCGGTCTCATTTTAATAATATAATATATTACACAGAGGTGGTGGTACAGTAGACACCCGCTTCACTCCGGTCTCATTTTAATAATATAATATATTACACAGAGGTGGTGGTACAGTAGACTGTAAGCCCTTTAAAGTTGTGTGAGCCAACGGTCTGGCTCCAGAGACTAGGTGCCTTCTAATTCTGTTATTCTCTCCTTTCTTCACAATGGCTTGTTTTGTTGTTGTTGTGTCCAGTTGAATATATATTACAATTGATATAGATTCAGTTTGTGCACACAGACAAAAGCGCATCTTGTCACCTCTTGTCAAAGTGAAAGCAGTTATTTGGAGATAACGCGACTCGCACACACACCCAGAGTCGTAAAACTGTCTGTTTTGATTAGCTCTCGTTGTGGATTTTGATCACCGAAACCGACAAGTCGGTTTATCTTTCTTACTTCTGCCTTTTACCGTTTTACGAACACACTTAGCACGCTGCACAAAGGGCATCACTCACATGTCTCCAGTGTTGTTCACCGAAATGTGTTAACAAAATGTGCAAGTGACATGTTTACTCTTCACAAGTGGTTCTCGACACCCATCCCAAAGACCCAGATCAGATCACAGATAGTTTCCTGTTAGTATATTAATCGTTCATTGGGTCTCCAGACCAGTGCTTCCCAATCTTTGGTCCTTGGAGTCCGCCTTCTTACACCTGCCAACAGCTGAGACCCCCCCCCCCCACACACACACACACACACACACACACACAGGCAGGCATGCACACACGGACACACACGCACGTTTCTCAGACAATTAAACAACACATGTTATTACTGTACTTTGCAATGACTGTATGAGGAGTTGGACTAATTATATCACATGAGTCACGGTGGATGAAAGCGAGGATGTTTTTTTTGTTTTGTTTTTTATTGTCAGGAAAGTGAGTTAACTTTTTGTTTGTCTACCTCAAAACGGACAAGGCCCCACGCCTGTGATCTTTGGCATACACAATTTGGTGTCTGGGACCGCAGCTTGAGAAACACTGCTCCAGACCACAGCTGAGCTAGCTGATCTATTCAGCCAGGTATGAGTGTCACATGGGCCCTAAACTAAGCCTGATTCAATCTACTGAAAATAGCCGATCTACAAGTTTTTTTTTTTAGCTTGTAGATCAGCTATTTACATTTCGCACAAATTCACAATCACACGCAACTACCGGTAGGTGTAACTCAGGCATGATAATTCCCCAATGAAAAGTGACTGTTTGTGGCTCTTGTGAACCACAGCGTACTGCTGGGGACATTATTGTGTTAACCTATTATATTAAGACCTGAGGCTCATTCTAAATCTGTAAACGGTTTTCTGGAAAACATATGTTGCTATAACAGTGGTTCTCAAACCTCTTCATGTCAAGGTCTCAAGGACAGGGGAAATGTACAGCTTTCAGGTACATGTCTGGTAAATTAGTTCAAATAAAACATAACGTACCGTAATATGTCTTAGGTGTTCCATCATTGTAGAATGGAGAATCCCTTGTTGAATTTGTAGAAGGGCTTGGTTTATGTTGTGGACACCACACTGTTGAGCTTTCCTCACTAATGTAACAAAGGTATTGGATAGAAAAACAGCCTATGACTATGCCAATAACATGTAGTCCAGTTCTTTAGCCCTGTTAGACGTGAAGCTGCAGATAGTGGACATGGATGCTGCTGCTTGGCTGGTTGGTCCATCTGGCACATCACTCCCAAACAAGATATCATACTGTCTCAACGTCATGATTTGGATTGCATTGGTGCTGTGTGAGGATGAATCCAACTGATTTGGGTCTTTCCACTGAATACTGACACAATAATATGCAGTACACCAGCTAAATAGATCTCTGTGAATTGATTGAACAGAAAGTGATTTGACCCCACATCTGGACCAAATGCAACACACACTTTGTCATGCAATATTTCTACAATATGGGTGATGTAGTCTATATACAAAGTTTGGTGTCGTGCTTCCGATGTCTCAAATGACTTACTATCTTTATACATACAAAGTGACATTTGCTTTAAATGTGTGCTGTGAGCAAATTTCTTTAAAGTCGAGGTATATAATAGTTCCTTCCAGATGTGACGTTAGAATTAAACTCTTCATATGAACAACAACACTGCCACTGTATAACAGTTTCTACTCCAATACTGTAACGGGTTACTGTAGCAGAACCCGCACTGCCTCAATATAAATACATCTATACTATCATGACACATAGACGGATGTGAGCGTTGGTCTGCCAGCCACATACTAACTACATATCGCTGTTGGGCAGAAAGCTCTCGTGTCCATATTTAAACGTTTTGTGTTTTTTAATGCCCTGGCCTGCTTGAATGATAATACCACAGCGTCGCTCAAAAGTAGCGGATCTGTAAGCTCGAGCTTGTCGATCTGCCACTTTTGCTGTTTTTAAATATGAATCCACCCGACAGACGATATTTACCATTTAAATAAACTGTACGACGAATGACAGAAATGGCTAAACGTGCGGTCACAGTCACACCCTGTGATAGCCATCCATGCAGTTCGTCCAAAATGTTCCAAGTGCAAACCGCGAGCATGGTGGCAGCTTATCACAAATTTATGACATGCTTTTTGTTACTCTCTGGATTGTGCTGTGTGTATCCATATGCAGACAGAACGCGTGAATGAAGCTGTGCGTGCGTGTGTGTACGTGCGTGCTGCACACACATGAACCAGACTGGATGTTTTTTAATGCAGTTAAAACTGAATCATGACTTGACAAGTTACTTTTCCTCACTCTGTTTCAAGAACTGAATGGCGAGTTTACTTGACCACACTTGGTTTCATGTGTGACCAATCACTCTGTGTGGGTGTGTGTGTGTGTGTGTGTGTGCATGAGACAATATGTAAGATAATATTTCACAATCACAACACAACTCAATACCTTTTCCCTCATTCACATTGTGTTATTATTATAATATAATGTGGTCTCACCATGGATTTATGGATCGTTAGTTATAACTGTCCCATCTCGAGACAGTGGTGGAGACAGAATGTCCCCGTGTTACACCCCAATGTCTCCAGTGTTGATTTTGACAGCAACTTTTGATTTTAGTTTTAGTCATAGTCGCTTGAATAGTTTTCATTTAGTTTTAGTCACATTTTCGTCACCTGGAATGTTTTAGTGTTAGTCTAGTTTTAGTCGACTAAAGTTGACTTAATCTACAGTTGATTTAGTCGACTAAAATGTATTTTGGCGGGCTTAGATGCCGTCGTAATGACTGATTTACACTTGATGAAAATAGCCGATCTATAAGCTCACTTGTAGATCTGCTATTTTTAGCATGCAACCATGTGTAAAATGACTAATACTGGATCTCTTGTCCACTAGTCCCTTCCTAACATTTCTAGTCTAGTTTTAATTTGTTGACGAAATTGTCAATAGTTTTAGTTTTAGTCATGGTAGCTTAGTTTTCATTTAGTTTCCATTTAATTTATCAGTGAAAACAGGTAGTCGACGAACATTTTTTGTCATAGTATTAGTCGATGAAATCAACACTGAATGTCTCTGTGTTACACCAGAATGCTCCAGAATGTTCCCGGTGTTACAAAATGTTCTAGACGGATATTGTTTTGTTTTATTTAAAAAAAGGACCATTAGAGTAGATAGTCTCTGTGCTAACCTTTGCCCCCCCCCCCACCCCAGTGCACAACTGAATCCAACCATGATGTATCCAACATCAACACAATTGCTACTATGTGAGAAATGAAGCTGAATAAATTACCTCAGTGATTTTTAACTGCATGTCTCTGTTGTTATTGTGTGTGTGTGTGGGTGTGTGTGTGTGTGTGTGTGGAGTCCAATTTCCTATTTGTAGAGTGACGAGCTGCCGCCGTTCAACTTCTTCCTGTGGTATATAGCTTTAAAAACCATAATTCCACAGTAGCTTTTACCTAACACCCACTCAAATGTATTTGACCTAACACCCACTCAAATGTCTTTACCTAACACCCACTCAAATGTCTTTACCTAACACCCACTCAAATGTCTTTACCTAACACCCACTCAAATGTCTTTACCTAACGCCCACTCAAATGTCTTTACCTAACGCCCACTCAAATGTCTTTACCTAACACCCACTCAAATGTCTTTACCTAACACCCACTCAAATGTCTTTACCTAACACCCACTCAAATGTCTTTACCTAACACCCACTCAAATGTCTTTACCTAACACACACTCAAATGTCTTTTACCTAACACCCACTCAAATGTCTTTACCTAACACCCACTCAAATGTCTTTACCTAACACCCACTCAAATGTCTTTACCTAACACCCACTCAAATGTCTTTTACCTAACACCCACTCAAATGTCTTTACCTAACACCCACTCAAATGTCTTTACCTAACATCCACTCAAATGTCTTTACCTAACACCCACTCAAATGTCTTTACCTAACACCCACTCAAATGTCTTTACCTAACACCCACTCAAATGTCTTTACCTAACACCCACTCAAATGTCTTTACCTAACATCCACTCAAATGTCTTTACCTAACACCCACTCAAATGTCTTTACCTAACACCCACTCAAATGTCTTTACCTAACATCCACTCAAATGTCTTTACCTAACACCCACTCAAATGTCTTTACCTAACATCCACTCAAATGTCTTTACCTAACACCCACTCAAATGTCTTTACCTAACACCCACTCAAATGTCTTTACCTAAGGGACTGATCGTTATTTATCAAAGGTTGGTATGGTGCAAAAAGGGGGGGGGGGGTCATTAAACTATTTTTTTGAGCCTGAGGGGGGATATGCTTATTTTTATTTTGGCTTGGGGGGGTTGTACAACTTTATTTTGCTGAATTTTGTATTTAAAAAATGTTTTGATTATTTTGTTTTTCATAGTGTTTCACTTTCACTCATATCTATCTATATAAAGTTTACCCTGTGTGGCGAGTGTACTTGGTATCTTCCATGTGTGCGCAACTGCGCATACAAATAGAACAGATCTACAAGCTAACAACGTGTTGCTTGGTGACACGTTGTTAGCTTGTAGATCTGTTCTACCACCAAAGGTCCCTCCCCCGGCCGCTGATGTAGTTTGCCCCGTCTGACTTGTAGCAACTTCAAAACAGCGCGGGACAGATTGATTCTGCGTTCATAACATTTCCAGTAGAAAAAGTGAAAAATGTTTCAAGCTATGAACCGCAATGTTTGAATTGCGGGCCAGCAGCAAGAGCCAAGAGCTAGTGTTGTCGGTCAGAGAGGAGGAAGGCGAGGAGCAGCAGGTTGACAGCACCGCTGTTTGGGCGCGTTCGGCTATGCGCACCGGGAATGTGGTCAGTTTGAGTGTGGTGGGCGGTGACGTCACACGACCAGTTACAACACACCATTCACACTGAGCAACCCTACCCTGAGGGTAGGGTTGCTCAGTGCGTGCACTCGGCACACCCGGTGCGCAGCGCACTGGATTTTCGAACGACAACGCACCGAGTGCACTGAATAAACGAACGACAAGAGAGCACACCAGTGCGTTCAGGGCGCATTTCCGAACGCGCCCGAGGTTGCGGTGGTGTGAGGTGTCTCGGTGAAACCCAGCTCTGGAAATATCCTCTTTAATGAAACTGCGGGTGCTACCCCCATCTAATAGGCACCAGGCTACTTGGCTTTGCGTTGGTGCATCTATCCTTAATGGTAGCTGTCTGCAGTAATACTATTGTCAGAGTTGCTTGCTACACTACTAACTGCATCTGCAACACTGTGGTCAGCCTGTCTGTCGTTGCCGTGGTCGGCGCGTCTATCATGCGCTGTATATTGACTGGCTGTTTGATTGCAAACTGTTTTGGTGGTGTCTGCACCCGCACTCTTCAGAGTGAATGCCCTGCGTTCTACAATTACGCGCGACATGCAGCCTGCCTAGCATTTTAATGGCATTGTCATAATTCTGGTCTGATAAAGCCAATCCCGCGACTACATAGCCGCTCTGCCACTTAAGAATACTCACTTTAAATATGTGAATTTATCAGACTTACTGAGACTCGTGTTTTTGTCTATTGCTGTCTCAAATTGACTCCAAAAGCTTTGCCATTGACTCACATCTACAGTGAACTTCTCCATGGTCAGTTTAGGCAGTTTGACGGTAGATCTAAAAGCATGCAGCTGTCAGTGTGCATCTTTGCACACTCGCATTGCAATGGTGGATTGTTGGTGTGTGCGTCACAGTAGCCTACTTGTGTTTTGTTCGCGGTGCCATGTACTTTTGTCTGCGTATGTGGTTGTAATAGATTAAAGAAAGAGTTACACTATTCGGTGGTGCCTGGCTGGCTAAATGAGCCGAGCAGGCAGTTGAACGTTGGTGTTGCGCAGAGCAGGCAGTTGAACGTTGGTGTTGCGCAAATTGTGCTTTTCTCTGTGGAGTATGACGCTGTAGTATTATGGTATGCGACTGCGTGACATATTTATTTAGCATTCATTCATTTTCATCATCCTGGGCTTGGGCACAGAGGCGAGGGGTGCCCAGTGCCCACTGCCTTGGCAGCTTGGCTATATAATTACTTTACGCACGAGGCTCACCTCAAAAATAGCCAATCTAAGCTCACAAATTTGTGTCGCGTCATCAGCGTGTTGTTGTTTTGATTGATTGATTGAAATATTTATGAACAGTTTGTAGAATTTACAGTACATTTTAAGCACAAACTCAATACAAAGACTGTTAACTGTGAGTGGACGACCCAATTAAGCATTACATTTGTTTACAACAGGGTCCACATTGTTCAATTCATCAAAACATTTAGAGACATACAAACATTTAGAGACATACAAATAGACATTTCTATGTAGCTAAAGAACAGAACAGGAATTCATCATATAAAAAGCAAAAAAGGGAAACGATACATTATACAGTGAGGGGAAATGGGGGTGGGGGGGGGGATTCCGATTTTACAGAGGCCTGCAGTTTCGAATTGCAGCCATCCGTAGGTGCCCTTTGAGAGCGGTTTTGAAGGAGTCAAGGGATTCACATGTCTTAATGACTGTTGGTAGGGCGTTCCACATTTTTGTGGCATAGGAGCGAAAATAATTTAGTCCCTTGTTTGTGCCGAATCTGGGTTGTACATGGTTTGTTGCACTCCCTCTGGTGTGAGCTTGTAGGTGCTATATTAAAATCTTTAGTTGGAAGAATGCAATGGCATATCATCAGTGTTGAGTGTTGACCATAATGTAATGACGGATATGGAACCAAATGAACCCCAGACGGCCGCCGCCTAATAAACGATCAGCGTTTATTTTATGCTGCTATACTGTTGGTGTGAATATAAAATAAATATAGTCTATGGTGTTTGGGGGGGGGGGGGGTCATATATATTCTTCCAGTAGGCCTACTTGAGGGGGGGTCCCGAAAAAATATTTGGAGGCTGGGGGGGGGATGAGGAAAAATAAAAAAATGAAATCACATCTGCACCACCCCCCCCCCCCCCCTGGTGGATAAATAACGATCAGTCCCTAACGCCCACTCAAATGTCTTTACCTAACACCCACTCAAATGTCGGAAGATTTTGTGCAGAAACACAGCATTCATTAAATTTCTGAGATATGCTATACATATACCGTAAATAACAGGTGGTTAATAATTTCTGTTCTAGGACATATCCTCTCTCTCTCTCTCTCTCTCTCTCTCTCTCTCTCTCTCTCTCTCTCTATCTCTCTCTCTCGTATTATATCCTCCCTGAGAGGATGAGGATGATGTCAGCTGAATCAGAAAAATCTTTTATTTTAAGAGAAAACTGTTATTTATTTTCCTTTGTACTTTGTTTGTTTAGTTGTGAGTTATAGAAACAAATGTGGTGGAAAAGGTACTGGCATTTTTACTAAAGTAAAAGTATCAATACTGTCCGGTTGTAGGCTACAATTGGCATCAAAATATACTCACCGTTACCAAAAGTACAGCCTTTTTGAAGCTGATATGGAGGATTGAGCGGTTGTGGTTGAGTTGTGCTCACAGCATGCTCTCAGTCTCACATAACGGCAGCAAGTTTGATTGGTTCACACAGTCAGCCACGCTTTAAGAGTGTCACCCAGATGAGTGACAGGAACTACATGCAGTACATTTGCAGTGCAGTGAGTGTTCTCTAGCTGTCTGCACATCAGTCCAGGATGAAGACGCTGCTGTTCCTAGTCATCTATGGTGAGTTTGTGTTAGTTTTGGTTAAAGAGGATTTACAGTAGCCTAACTGTTGGTTACTAGAACATGAAAAACAGGACCTGTTTTGCTAAAACATACAGTAACCTTTACTATACAGTTTAAATTGGTCCCCAAATGTATGTAGAAAATTAAGTGACTACTGTATATTATATATTGTTTTTTTCGTTGTTTTTCTTCTTTGCTGCAACCCTATATTACTATATTACTGAGTTGCTGAATTGACAGAATGGATCTAGTGAACCACAGATCTCTGTAGGCGTAGAGGAAGTGGTATACTAACGCTCATGGCTGGTAATATGAATAAACCTTTGCCTCTCTAAGTATTTAGGACTAATACTATTAGGGATGCATCATGCATGCAGTCTACAGTGTTCTCATTTTTCCACATTAGACTCAAGTTAAGTTACTACTAGAACTACTTGAATGCTGAATGATTGCTTCAAGACAATAGTTCACCTAAAAAAAGATAATTCTGTCATTATCTGCAGTACTCACCAGTGGTGGAAATTGGAAATAACTGGAAAGTAGGCCTACATGTACTCAAGTATTGTACATCATTAAAAAATAGTAAAGTAAGTAGTAAAGTAGTAAATAAATAGTAAGTAGTAAAGTATTTTTTACTTTACTTGGGTACTTTCATGTTTAAATATTTTTACTTCTACTCCACTACAAATTAGATCCAAATATTGTACCTACTTTTACTCTACTACAATTATTTGAAAACTTGAGTTACTATAGTTACTTTGCAGATTTGTATTAACTAACCCTAACCTTAGGCGGCCTATTACAAAACATACATTAACCACTTCCGCCCTACTGTATATACTTTGGCCAATTGAAAGTAGCCAATTAATATACAAGCTAATAACGAGTTGCGATGCAACAAGTTGTGAGCTTGTAAAAAAATTGTGAAATGGGTCATTCGTACTTTCTACTTTTGGTATTTTACTTGTATTGACTATTTCTACATTGCAGTAATGATACTTTTACTTAAGTAGTAAATTGGAGTACTTTTTCCACCACTGGTACACCCTCCAGTAGAAAAACATTTTTCAGAGATTGTCAGTACAAACAGCTTTCTCTAAGTGAATGACCAGCACTGCAGAATTCATAAAAGAGAAAAATAATGACCTTAAAATGAATTTGTGATGTTCATGTATTCTGAAGCCAAACAATTGCACTGTGAGTGGAATAGACATATATATCAATACCTGTGAAAATGTTCACACCCCATGGTTTAACCATGGAATTGGGTGACATTTGGAGTTTCCATCGAGCAGAGCATCAAGCAGGGGCACAAATGTGCTTTTTTGGTTACTCATTTTATGCAAACACTAAAACAACATCAACAATATATATATATTTTTTAACTTGCCAAATGTTTATTTCTCCTGCAGCTTGTGGGCTGTTTGCCTCCATAATGAATGTGAAGGAAAATAAAAGCCTGGTTACCGAGGCTACCACCATATCAGATGGTAAGAGAAGCAGAAAATGGTTCTCTTTTTTCTTCTTCTAGCAACACCCTGCTACACTTATACTGACTGTCTATTAAACCAGCGCTTTAGGCAGCGGTGGCCCAACGGTTTGCGGAGCGGTCTTGATATCGGAAGGTCGCTAGTTCGTATCCCCGGACCGGCACGTTAAAATTACCACCGCTGAAGTGCCCTTGGACAAGGCATTGAACCTCTACCATGAAATGTTCTATGAGCAGGGCCTGGCTGTACACAAGTTCTTGAGCTTAGTCCAGTTACTCCGGGTAAACATACCTTTCCTTTCCTTTACCATAGGCGTAGCAACTGCCTAGTACTGCACATGCCTCGCAACACACTAGGAACTAATTAGTAAAGCCTTGCATCACTGAACACTTACACCGTAGTAAAGTCGCCGCCTTTACCCACGACACGGCCCGCAATTCAGCCGCTTACGAATATAGGAGATTGCTCTGTCCCTTAATGGTATTTTGGTCCAGCGTCACCCGCTATCTGTTTTGCCAACACCGCTGCAGCACAAGTGAGACTTCAAGGCAGCTACACATCACTCTTCCATGGGCTGTAGACCATAAGGCTATGAAGCAATATATAGAACTGGGCATAACGGGATCTCTTAAAGACAATGGCACGTGGACCGGTGATTGGTTTGATTATTGTAACTCCCAAACCACACCTATGCTTAATATAACGGGTAACGGAGGTGTTTTAGGGATTTAGACAGGTGACCAAAATACCAACTTTAGTGGGGGAACACCCCTTCCCCACTGCTAAATCCCCAAACAGTGTATTTAGAAAGATGGAACGAAAGGGGGATTGGCATGGTGTGCAGTGAACAGGAGACGTGATAATAGCGATTCTTGGGAAATATGCTCATATGTATCTAACTGTATGAATGATGGTAGATTTTGTCAAACTTATATAATGCATAAACATTTAAATAGTATATATGTCCTTAAAGGATCCCTTCACCACTTTTCAACCTATCTTATAATACCAGTCCTCACTAATAATCATGATACACAGTCTGTCTCATAGGAAGGCTGTGGGCAGTTCAGAAACGTGTCCACCAATGACATCATCGTTAGGCAGATTCTTTTGTCTAGTTTTTTTTTTTTACATTTTCGCATTGCAACTTTTCAGGACTATAAAAGCCTGCAGTTTCTATTAGCTTGGATTCCCCATCAATGATGTCACTGGTGGACAGGTTTCTGAACTGCCCACAGCCCTCCTATGAGACACAGACAGACAGTATTACTAAGGACCTATTATATGAAGATTTAAAAGTTGAAAAGTGGTGAAGTGGTCCTTTAACAGAACAAAACCTGGACAAGCCAGACCTCAAAGCAACTCATCATTCTGCCTTCTACCCAGGAGGACAGACAGTTTTCATCTACAACACATCCATGCCAAACAACATGAGCAATGTGACACAGTTAACATCTCTGGACAACAGGACATCTCCCAGTCCCAGTCCCATTGTCCCAGTGTTAGTCTCCATGGTTACATCAGCCTTGTTCCTGGTGTCATTGGTGGCCATCTATCTGCTCTTCAGGAGAAGACGTCACACCAGACAGGTTGAAGACCAAGACCAAAGTAATTATTGCATATACAAATATATCCTTTTATTAGTTTCATATAGTAATTTTCTATAAATATCGAAATAGGTGCTATAGCCTATAGAACTGTTCATTCAGGGGCTGCTGAATATTTGACTAATTGACTGTCTGTCTGCCTGTGTGTGCACTGTGCAGTATAGCCTAAATAAGCTTCAAAAATCCAACCCCAAACATCCGTACACTTCATCAAATGTTGCACTATTAATAATGTAAATGAAAATGTCAGCAAATCCCTAAGGTACATCAACATTGTTCTTGTGAAGATTATAACGATGATATGTCTGTTTAGTGACAAGCCTACTGTGAACTGTCCACTGTCCACTGGCAATGACCCATGTTGCCTAATAATGAAGAACTTATCCAGCGAATGTGGGGCAGCAGAAAAACCCCAACACTTTATATTTCAACCTATATATTAGGTTGAACACTTTTACTGCTGCCATTTAAAAAAAAATATGATCTAATTACTGCCAGCATTTATTGAAAAATTAGGATCTAATACTGCCAGGATTTTTTAAAATTTGAGCTCTTATTTTGAAAAGCCGCCATTTCCTGTCAGTTAGCAGTATAAAAGCAGTTGAAAGAAATGGATAGGCGATCTAAGATGGACGATCCAATGTTGTGCTAACAACACAGCTAGCTAACAGGCTAACGTGAGTAGCATTATGGGTCGCTCGACCGAATGCACTATAAAAGTGCAATTGACTGAAATCTCAGTCAATGGCAGTGAGCGTCAGTATCAAAATTAGGCTTCAATTGACTGAAATCTCAGTCAATGGCAGTGAGCGTCAGTATCAAAATTAGGCTTCAATTGACTGAAATCTTAGTCAATGGCAGGCAAAGTGTTAAACAGAAATCTGTTCAGAATTATAGAATCTACTGACATTGTAGTGAGGGTATTAGTCCAGTCCTGGACTGACTGTAGTTTTCACAAGACTGTGTGTATTTATGCCTAGCAAGTTTCAAGACTGACAGTTAAAATATATTTTTTGCCTTTCCAGCACATCATATTTAGATTTTTATTTGTGTTTTTTTTTCCATTTAAATGTAGTGCTCTATCTTTTTCCATTTAGTTTTATGCAAATATACTAAACTAAACTAAACTGAACTGAATTTATTTACACTTGTATTTCAGTGACCGTCAGAGGAAGGGACTTTTCTGAAGGCATTTATGAAGAAGAGGTCATCATGAACACAAAGGAGCGGAAAAAGGAGGGACATCTAAAAGTTGAGTTGACGCCAGATGTGGTGGAGGATGAGGAGTCGTCAGCGATCTACATCAATATGGAAGATGAGGACGAGGACGAGAAATACATCAAGGTATTAGCTGACGAGGAGGACTACGTCAATGTAGAAAATGATGAGGAGGAGGAGGAGGAAAACTACATCAATATAGAAGATAAGGAGGATTATGTTAATCTAGATGATGAGAAGGATGAAGTGGAGGAGGAGTGGGAGGAAGACGAGGAGGAGGAGGAGGACTACGTCAATGTAGAAGACAATGACAGTGATGAGGAGGTAAACGTCAATATAGAAAATGATGATGATGATGAGGAGGAAGAGGAAGACGACGAGGAGGAGGAGGAGGAGGACTACATCAATATAGACAATAAGGAGGAGAGCTACATCAATTTAAAAGATGAGGAAGATAACTACACCAATACAGAAAGCATGGAGGAAGAGGAGAATTACGTTAATCTACATGATGAAGACGAGGAGGAGGAAGAGAACTATGTCAATGTGGAAGATGAGGATGAGGAAGAGGATTATGTTAACTCTGATTATGTTAACACTGTGCAATGAGAAAATGTGTCTGTATTCTGCATTTGAATAGTTTTACACCTAAAGGCTACTGAGCACAATCAGCACAGTCTGCGTTGTCTTGCCGAGCAGGATGGCAGGATGGAGGATGGTCTGCTATAAGTGGGATTCACTTTAGCAAAAGCACGGCATTGTGATAGACATTGGCAAGGAAACGTTGTTCTAACAGCCACACGGAATAACACAAAACACACACACACACACACACACACACACACACACACACACACACACACACACACACACACACACACACACACACACACACACACACACACACACACTGACGTGAAGGACCTCCTGCACTTGCATGGTGCAAAATGGACACAGGATCTTCAACAACTACAGCAGCATAGGACTTCTGGGTAACAGTTAGATAATAATGACATGATAAGGTGTTTTAACCCATTTTGACCTGAGATCAGATTCTAAAAATGTCTTCTACATCCTGACAGTTTTCAGAATGTCAGTCGTCAAGTCATTTTTCAAAAATAGCAGACCTACAAGCTCGAAGCGCGCCACTCGGTGGCGCGCTATGAGCTTGTAGATTTGCTATTTTTCAATAGCTAGAGCATAACATGATGCTACCACAAAACACCCAAAATGGGTTAAAGCATGACTCCTATTCATCACGCCTTACTGCAGTGACCTGACATGTGCAGACGTAGCCATCTGGGCAACCATCATGAGGAGCCTTTCGGTGGTTTGTGGAGCAATATACTGTAATCCATTCATAGCTTACACCTCATACTCAAGTTAACAAGGTTTGAATATGAACCCCAACAAAGCATATCGGGGGAGCAGCAGTGTACAGGAAGGACCGTGGCAGCATATCAACACACACACATGTGATACCTGCTCATTGGCTACCAGGCTACAGAGGCTAGTCATGTTTTTACACTACAACTAAAGAGATGGACATCAGTGAAATAAGAATTTAGGAATGTGTCAGTGATGCTGAAGAAAGGGAACTTTATTACAAACCACAGACATTTGACAAGACTGCTCCAGCCTTGGGAAATTAATCTCAGTCATATGTACAGTATATACTACTGTGTACCATACAAGAAATAAAGGCAAGTGCGGTCGTCAGTATTTTAAGTATTTGCATTATTGGCAACAACTGCACAGTGATGGTGATGAAAGGGACACACCACAAATCATTTGACTAGACTTTTCCAGACAACAAACTGACCAAAAGAAAACAGAAATCTCAACCATGTGTGGTCCTATGTCAAGAATAAATATTGTTTGCATTATATCACTTTCGCATACTTTAACTCACCTTAATTACTCATGTTAAAGAAACTTATTCTGGGTTTGAGTTATTTGAATAGCAGTGCATGATAAAATGTAAAAGCAGTAGTACTGATTTTTATTGTCTGGTAAATGACAAATGTAGATCTCAACAGCCTTGGAAAAATGGCTACAGTACATAGATCTCATGCCCAAAACATTTGCCGACTCCTCTGGTGCATAGCCTACTAGTTCAGACTATAGTCATTGGTTAGACATGGGTTAAGGTTAGGCTTAGGTGTGCTGCCCCGTGGGAGGTTAGGGTTAGTGTGAGAGTTTGAGATGGGTTGTAGTTATAGGACTAATGACTGGTCTAACCAAATGACTAGTCTAAACTAAGTACTGCACCCCTCCTCTGTTGGGACCCTGTGCAGAAAATCTGTATGGGGCTCATCTGCCCCATGGGCCTACTTTGCCTGTTCATACGTTCCACTGTATGTGGTGTCGTGTCTTCTTGGTTCAGCCTCTGAAATTGGGGGGCAGGCTCTGGTACAGCTAGGGTCTAGTTTTCTAGAGGGTATCACTTACCCTGGGTTCTTCATGCATGTCATAATGTCTCCCATGAGCCTTTGTGTGAAATGTGGGCATCACTTCCTCTTCGCTGTAGCCAAATATTGTTAATTTAGGAAGATGCCTGGTACACACACACACACACAGTAAAATATTAGCTAATTGTTGCATGCACCATTCATCATGTACTGTTAAACTCTACGTTGTTGACAAGTCTTTGCAACTAATAATGATGTGATCTTGGTGCTCTCTGGCTTAGTGGAAGTGTATCTTGATGGCCAGCAGGGGGCAGTGTGTGATGACTGCCTGGGACCTGAAGGATGCTGAGGTGGTGTGTAGAGGTTGGCTGTGGACCAGCTTAGAGCCAGGACCACCACTCTCAATTACAAAATGTTAGTTGACCATTAATTGTCATACAAATAATTGCGACTAACAATTTAATTGTTTTTGGCATTGAACATTGGAACATAATACAAATGTATTTTCAGTTTGCCTTTTAGGCTTCCTAATCAAACAATTCAGATAGGGCAGATATGAGAAATAACTGAAATATACAAAGAAATTACTGACATATTTAACAATTTTATACTTTAATATGTATATATATGTATAATAGCTGTATCTTTAATAGCTGAAATATCTTGTAGATCAGCTATTTTGGCACAAACTCTTGCAGACATCCGTGGACAAATACATATTTATTTGGGGGACCTTGCTTGACATGAAAATGTTTGATAACCATGGGTTAAACATTAGGAAGCAACTCAACTTTGGGGGGAAAAAACCCAAAATCCCTAAACCACCAACTGGCAACTACCAATATTTACAAGCAACCTTCCAGAAGAACAAGCCCAAAGTCACATAATAATAAGCAGACATGAACACTGCTTGAAAGCATTGTCTCAGGAAAGAGGCTGAACTATACACTACTGTATAACAGTAAAGCATGGTAATACATTTGCAGAAGAACATTGGTGCTGCTAACATGCAGTAATACAGGAAACAAGTTGCAAATAAAACAATACAAATATAAAATTGATAAGATATGTTTGTGACAAAACTAATGAACATTGTTGTCTTTCTAATAAAACAATAGATTGACATGTGATTCCAATTTAATTCAATTGGAATTCAGTTAAATTATATTCCACATTTTCAGAAGGTAGCCAAGAGATGCCGTAAATAAGAGTGCAATAGTTCTTTTGTAAACTTTATGAGGGCTCCTGTGTCAGACCGCTGAAGGATGTAGCCTATTTTGATTAAAATAAGACAAAGTCTCTCGTCTTTCCGTCTTCAGGACACCGTCAGTTCCCAATCTTCTTCTTCCTGCTCTGGGTTCAAATCACTCCAGGAGACTTCATTTACCTGTGAGAGAGCAACCTTTAGCGTTTAGCCTATCATTCACTGCAGCTCTAGGGATTCCGCTCAACAAACTGTATAGGTTTGAAGTGGTTTTAATGAGCCAAAATGCAGAGATATGTCTGAAAGAGAGAGAGAGAGAGAGACCTGAATTTCCCCCTCTGGGTTATCTTCGGGTTGGAGCTGGTCCCTGTCCTCTCTCACCTCAATCAGCACCTTGCCATTACCTAGCAACAGAGAGACACAATTTATAACCCAGATCATTGTTAAAGGATTACCTTAATCTGATGTCATTATATCCAATAACGAGTGGTACATGTGAAAAATAACATAACATCTATCCAGAGTGTAGCGCAGCTCTGACCGTGCGCACTGGGTCTTGGGCCAAATTGCTTATTTTGATCGCACAGGAAAACATAATTCTAGATTCTACACGTCAGTCTTTTGTAATGACCAAAGATGTTGCACATTGTTTTGTCCCAGTGCGTTGACTATAAGTACAGTACTGAGATGGTAGCGGTAACCACCTGCTTCAAACTACCATTGTTCAACTACATTGGACAGGTTCTGTTACTGTTATTCCCAATAACCTAAACTGGGAAGTAGATAATGTGGAGACATAACAGATGGAACCGCCAGAAACACTGCCCATCTTTACACCTACAGTATAAGCACACCTTGTGTAATGGTACAGTCAGCCACAAATGCGCAACTAAAAGCATCATGCCCCCGCACACTTGTATTTTATAGAGCAAAGGGGCACAGCTGTTAGCACGGCGCTCCTCTGACGCCTTGGCAGTTGGCACATGATTCCATATAGCATAAAATGTGACCAAATTGTTTGTGAGAGGTAGTAGTAGTAGTAATAGTGGTACGTATATCACTACCTAGCATGATCACTAGCACAGTGCTGAAAGCCTGGACAACGGCCTTATCTCTCACCCATCTCCGCAGCTTACTATGCTTCTGGCCACATATCTCAGGACCTAGACAGACAGAGCACGCAAATCAGACATTCTTTCAAACATTTCCTCCTGTAGTCTTGATTCCAGTCCTACTATATTGTCACTGTCATTTTGAAACATTCTATTTCCATATTTAATCCGTTTTTTAATCAAATGAATGATGAAAGAAAAAGCCCATCCACTAGATCAGTGGTTCCCAAAGTGGGGTCCGGGGACCCCCAGGGGTCCTTGAGGGAGTTCCAGGGGGTCCCCTGCAGCTAAATGACAGTTTGGAACCAAATGGACACTTATGGGTCTGAGTGTACAAATGGAACCAAATGGACACGTTAATTAACATTGATTTTACAATATAAATTGGGGGTCCCAGAGATAGAAATGCCATTAAATGGGGGTCGCTAGACTAATAATGCATGTCAAACTGGGGTTCCTTGAAATTGAACGGGTTGAGAATCACTGCTAGAGACGTAAATATCTTCTTATGTGGGTCTCTGGCATATCTTTTCAAATGGGAGTCCACAGGCTAATTAGTGTCAATTTGGGGGTCCTTGACATGAAAAAGTTTGGGAACCCCTACACTAGATATATCGGCCAAACCAATATGTTGGTCGGGCTCTAATTATCCTCCTCATCCGTTCTCCTCTTTAAATGATCTTCCACTCCAAAACGTAAACTTCCTCTACAGTACATATTTCCTATTGTCTCCTGCTTTCCCCTCTGCCCAGTGCCTACCAGTGTTTTTATAGGTCTCCTCAATCACTGCTACTCCTCGACTTCTGGCCGGGGAATGTTGAGGGAAGGACAGTTCCACCAGACATCCGTAGCGAAGAGTCTTCTCCTCCTGGCTTCTGCCCTGGTCATCCTCTGGATCACTTGACAGCTCCTTCAGCTGAGGACGACAAATGTGAAATGGAGAAGTCATAACATGTTGGCTTTTAACATCCTCTCTGACGCACAATGACATTGGACTGATATTCGCTAGTCTTTCTTTTAATTTATTAAATATTAGGGTGAATGAACCACCCTCTTAAGCGGAGCAAAACGTGTCTGCAGATGCAAATCTACAATGTAGCCTAGATATTAGATGTCTTCATTTACGAGGGAAAAAACTAAATAATATGAAATATGGAGATACAAGGTTTATGCTCAAACATGGACGATGAGCGTCAATCAGCAAAGACGGGCTTACGGTCAGGATGCGGGTGCACCATCCGTTGAACCCCAGGCAGTGATTGGCTAGTTCCTGGCAGCGTGCGTGACTTAGTGGCTTGATGTTGTGAGGGTTTGAATAGGGGTTGTTTTGCTTGGTGCTCAGCTGGACCTGAAACATACACATTACACAATGTTATGAGTGAACGTGCAAATGTTGTGTTGCTGGCTCTTCTTGAGCCGGATGGCACCCCCCTGAAATCACCCAATAACCCTTCAACGGACCCTTTCCTTTGCAAGGGCAAGGGAACTCTCCTAAACCCAACTACTATGTCTCTTGCCCTGTGCAGCACTTAAAGGGGGAATCCTATCGTTCTTTTTGAGGGGGACATGACAATGGGCCTTGTGTGTTTGTCAAGAGCTAGTAGCTTAGACTCAGTAACTTCTTCCACAAGGGCCACTGGAACTTCCTGCTGGAATAGGTTGGCAAAATGAAACAAAATAGTTTCACTCTGGAGCCGTGGTTGAGATGCTAAGAGTGAATGAATGACAGATGTGACATCATGCACATGTATGTATGAACATGTTGTGGCAAACATGTTCTGGCTGGGGGAGGTGATAGAGGGAGTATATCACCCTGTACAGGTATTGCAGCCAATGGGAGCCTGGACATGGACGCACCTGCAGCCAGTAAGGCAATCAACAGAAGCTTTTAAATAGCCCACGCCCAAGCTGCCTGGTGAGTCAGTTTGGACTAATGGAGGAGTGAGGAAGCAGGAATCACTCTGTTCATGAGGGATATCTCACAAGTGAGTACAAGATTTCACTCAAACCTTTGGACCCACTTGGATGTGCTGTGCGTGTATTGTGGCTCACCTGGTCTCGTTCTCTCTCCCTCCCTCCTATAGGCCGACTGAACTCCACCTGGATACATTATTAGTCACTAGCTCTCTCTCTGCTCTGCCCACAGGACTGTGCATAGAAGCCCAAGCCCCTGACAGGAGGAACCCTACTGTAAGTTGATGTTTTGCCCCGTTTTTCCCCTTTCCCTAACAAGTTAATAAAAGACAATTTAAGTTACATGTTGAATCTGACTCTGAGCCTCTTATTTTATTGTGAATCTTGCCTATTCTCCCCTGGGTTGCCACAATATACATTGTGGCCACAATGTACACGCGTGTTGTAAGTGTAACCCAGGTCTCACGCGTGCAAAGCCAACATCTTCACCACTAGCTTCAAGGGGAATTCCCCCCCTGACCGGGGGAGATATCAGGCAGAGGCTCTGAAACACTAATGATACATAATACACACACTAAAGGAACGACATGATTTGTTTTCTAGTAGTTACCTTTACTGGGGTGTTTTGGAACAGTGTTCGTTTATCCGTGGACCGTTGCGCCTTGGAGGCTTGGACTGCAGAGTAGAACTTGACCATGGCGTAGAAGCCGGGACGGGCCACCGCTGCATTGGGGCACACTTTGAGCAGGTACAGCGGACCGAAGGACGAAAAGACCGACCATAACCTCTCCTGGATAACACAGGGAATCATTATGATGAAGGTTGGGATCTACGCACAAAGCAGCTAGAAACAAAAAAATTACGGTATACCTTTTTCGGAAATGTTTTTGAAAATGTTTAAAAACCAAAAGGTAGATAACAAAATATAAAGGGACCGTATTTCTGTTTCTGTTCAAGCTTTAGGTTAGCTCCAGCCCTAAAATGGCTGATATTCCACATACTCCAACGACCCTGCGAAAGACCCATACACCGGCTCCAAACTTGCTCCTCCAAGCGAGCTATCTCTCTTGGCGTGGCTTGTTGCTTGCCTTGTCTACTGAGTTGGAGGCCGGGGTTCGACTCCAGCTCAGGGTGCTAAACGTTACAATACATTGCATGTATCTCAAACGGGAAATGTACAGTTGCACACGGGCAGGCAGCGCACTCTCCTATTAGTTTGCATTATAGAACGCACCCAGTGTATCAGAGTGCAACACACCTCACGACCGATAGGGGCTTGTAGTTGAAAGCCTATGGAGAGAAAAAAAATCACACCCGTGTGAACTGAGTCTCTCTCTCTCTCTCTCTCTCTCTCTCTCTCCCCTTCCTACTGGTACTAATAGTCATACTCGTGCTCATACATAGGTGAACAACACGGACATTGCTGTTCCTTGGAGTGGTTGCACCACTCAAAAACAGCTCGGATAAAAATGCTTTTTATTAAACAACGCGGAATGCTCAGTCAGTGCTAATCGCTGCACCAGGACAATTCTAACAAGTGGCATCCGTTGTGAGTACTTTATATTTTAAATCTGAACGTGTATGTACACGTTTGCTCTGTAGCGTCATGAACCATGGCTAGGAATATCAGCTGTTCCATTTGGAACCCTCTATACCGCTGTTCTAGACAGTGGAGTGCCAGGATAGTCAGTTAAATTATAGTTAAACTACAACAATGAGACCTAAACGCATCAAGTCGTTAAGAAGATGATGTGAACTCACATAGATGAAAGCCTCGGTGAAGGACGGCTGGATGTCCCAGACAAACAGAGTTTTGTTGTTCTCCACTGGAACCTGGAACTCTATAATATCCACCTCCGGATCCATATTTAGTCCAGCAACGATGACTATTATGTTACTCAGCCAGTCACCAGTGTTCTACAATGTAACCGACTAACCGTAACCCGTTACAAACTGCTACATTGAATTTGTCGTCGTTCTAACAGGGCAAGTCGTTTTCTGTATGTTGCATGAAGCTCAACATTAAATGTCCTCTCTCCTTACAAAACGTACTCTCCCTCCTCCTTGCTGTTAAAGTCGTGGGACGTTATTATAGTTCGTACAATAAACATGTGATGAGGATTCTTTTCAATCGTTTCTCTGCGTCTTCACTTCCGTAAACAGCTAGGCTCCTTTCTTCTTCTTCTTCTGTGAATTTCCGGCAGTCTAGATGCCTTCCGGCACATTTGCCTCCCACTGGTCGGGGTTATGCCCCCTTCGTGTCCATTGTCATTATTGTCAGTCCTCTGCTCGAATTATAACAATCGGTTGAAGATTATCTGAGTGTTTTACCCAGGGCCGGATTAACACCTCTGAGGGCCCCTGGGCACTGAAGCTCGAAGCCCCCCCCCTTCACCCTTGCGCAACATTTTTGCTGTTTTTTGGAGCCGTTTTGGGGCGGTTTTATGCCGTTATATTGGCCTATTTCCGGTCGCCTCGATATACCCCCCCCCCCAGAGTGACAGCCAATCTAGCGCATTGTTGCTGCTTTACACACACAATTTGCACTTTTCAGCTGCCCTTCTCACCAACAAATGCAACAATAAAACACTCATCTTTTTAGACACCATTTATTTCATTCGGATTAGCAGGGACATTTTCTGTGATTTTCTTTTTTTTTTAATCATTTATTATATATATTTTTTTTTTGAGGGGCCCCTGGTGCCCAAGGATCTGCAAGCTCACAACGCGCTGCATGTGTACGAAACACTTGGAGCTTGTAGATCCACGGCTTGCTAAACCGTGTATATACACGGATCCACGGATATCCCAAGCCGTGTAGGCTTCTTATATCCACGGCTGTGCGGCGAGCAAACAACCCAATGGGGTTGTAACGTGGGCGGGGCACACACACACACACACACACACACACACACACACACACACACACACACACACACACATACACACACACATATGCATTAACACTAAACGGTGTCAGGTGCTGCTAGATAATTATCAACACATTGTGTTTTTAACAGTGTTTTTATTACTCCACATGAACAACATTTTAGTCAATACATTAACGTTTTTGTTCATTGTTGAAGGTTTGTGTTCTGCAGAGAAACATCTCTTGCAGGTGAGTTACTCAGACAAGTGACACACATTATATTGTAGACAGCATGAGTGTGAGTAGCCATTAACAACAGAGCGGCGGCGGTGGCTCAGGGGTAGAGTGCCTGGATGGCAACCGTAAGGTTGCCAGTTCAAACCCGGGCTCCCCCAGAGTTACTGTCGAAGTGTCCTTGAGCAAGACACTGAACCCCTAATTGCTCCCGATGTGCTAGTTGGTGCCTTGCATGGTTTCCGCTGCCATCGGTGTATGAATGGGTGAATGTAATGCACAATCTCTGTAAAGCGCCTTGGATAAAGGCGCTATATAAATGCACCATTTACCATTTACCAAGAGATACTTGTAGGTCTACACATGATATTTGGTCTCATGAAGTTCTTCTCAAACCTTTCATTCCGGCACAGACCCCCAAATTAATTAATATGTAGGCTACCCTGATCTGAAAATAAATAAATTTAAAAAAAAGAAGAAAAAAAAGCAGTGTACCAGGGACCCGATTTCAAGATGTGTGTTGTTAAAATATAAAAACAATATTCCAATATATATTCCAATAAATATTTGTTCTCCAACATGCTATCTACATTCAGTAGGCTATCCGGTATACATGATTCGCTCTGGTTAAGAGCATCTGTTGACTAAATGATAATTGTAATTGCTGCTGTTGTTGTGTGGTTGTTGTTCTGTAGGATGGTTGGTGCAGCAGAGCAGTTGTTCTTTGTAAATGTTCCGGAGCTGAGCAGGTCGTGTCGGGTTTCCCTTGTCAACTCTATACAACAAGATGAGATTGAACCCAGCTAGGCTTATACAAGATTGCTTGTTTGTTTATTGGGGTATATGAGACCACAAAGATCTCCATATATGGAGCCAACCTGTTCTGACATTCCATATGTTGATCGGACCTCATCAAACCCTGTACACTCAAGACACGCTCCATATACTGTATGGCCAGTAAGGAATTCATTTCATTTGTTGATAACAAAGCGCCAGCGCTCGCCCAGCAGTCTGATGTCACCCTGGCGGATATGTTGATCTGACCCCCCCATTCCAAAGCGCCATGCAGCGCTCGCCCAGCAGTCTGCTGCCTGTCACCCAGGCGTATGCGTGCACGCAACCTCGCCCTTCTCACCCTCAGGCGTCTTACTGGTTTTTATTAATAGCTATAAAATGAGTGTATATATACAGTATAGTATATATATGGTAAATGGTGTATTTATATAGCACTTTTACCCAAAACGCTTTACATAGATTAGTGCATTACATTCACCCATTCATACACACATTCACACCGATGGCAGAGGAAACCTACAAGGCACCAACCTACACATCGGGAGCAATTAGGGGTTCCGGGTCTTGCTTAACCCATTCTGACCTGAGATCAGATTCATACGAGGTTTCCGCCGGACACACACTGGTCTGATGAACCCATTCTGACCTGAGATCAGATTCTAAAAATGTCAGTCGTTCTTCGATTTTTCAAAAAATAGCAGACCTACAAGCTCGTATCGCGCCACTCGGTGGCGCGATATGAGCTTGTAGATCTGCTATTTTTAAATAGCTAAAGCATGACATGATGCCGACACCAAAATGGGTGCCCGGTCAGAATGGGTTAAGGACACTTGGACGCTAACTCTGGGAGAGTCCGGGATCGAACTGGGAACCTCACGGTTTTCCCATCCGGCCGTTCTACAGTCTATCAGTGTCTATCTGTCACACAAAATGTGTCCCTGGCATAACTCTGACAGTGTCCCACCGAACGGTATACGTCACCATTTTGATGTGACGTATACAGGTCGTACATACTACAGTACATGTGCAGGCTTTCATCATCATGTACTATATATGTCACAGCAAAATTGTATATATTGCGAAGACATAGTTAGCAGAGGATTAACTGAATTCAGCCAAGGGTAAAACATAAAGCTGCAGTAGTCCTCGGCTGCTCTTCACAATGGAAGACATAGGTAACCAAGTCATCCTGGGATCCGGATGCGCCATCTTCTCCCACCCTTTCACGTACGCTAAAATCCTGATGCAGGTTGGACATGACCCTCTACCCAGTACTCGCGGCGGGAACCTGTTTAGCAGACAATTGTTCTATCTAACTAGAGAGTTTGCTTATGTAAAACACATTGCCAAGCTTGATGGTAAAGCAGGCTTGTTTAGAGGATTGGCCCCAAGTCTCTGCACAGGCGCCATCGGAACCATCGTACACAACAGCGTAGTTCAAAAATGTCACAAAGCAGACGTGTTTAACATTGAGGCAGAGGAGGGCTCCATGCGGCACGTTGTCAACGAGACAATCAAAGAGACGATCGCTAGCTCCTGTGCTATCATCGTCACATACCCCTTCCGTGTGATCACCTTGCGATGCATGGTCCAGTTTATTGGAAAGGAAACTAAATACAGTGGCGTGTTTGACTCCGCCCTAACGGTCTACAGGGGAGAAGGCGTCAAGGGCTTCTTTGCCGGCTTGATCCCCCGTGTCATTGGGGGTGTGCTGTCTGTGTGGATCTGTAGCCTACTGGCGCACCTCATAAACAAGTACGCCATTGACGAAAAACAATGTCAAACAGAACTCTTCAAGTGCTCTCATTATACAGTGGGCCTAATTGCCTACGTTTGCACACATCCCTTTACGCTGGTATCAAATCTTATGATTGTCAACAACTGCGGGTTGGCTGGAGGCCTGCCTCCCTATGCGCCTGTGTATCCTACCTGGCTGCATTGCTGGAGGGATTTAGGCAAAAGGGGTCACATGAGGAGAGGAAGCAGTTTATTCCTCTGAAAGATTCCAGAGTTGTTTTAAGCCTGAAAGGAGCTGAATGGTAATATAATAACAAGAGGTGGTCTAATATTAACGGCGTGGCTTGATCTCCATATATGGCCATATCGGTTGATCCCTCTGGCCCTTTTGAAGTTGATTGGTTGGACGGTTTTCGGGATGTACGGGAGACGCGCACGTGACACTCGTGTGCTCTATCTGTGTGTCAGTCTGTCTCACAAAAGTTGTCCCTGGCATTTCTCGGACAGTGTCTGACTGTTCGGTCTCAACCTGTCCAGAGCCGAAAAGATAACTTAATATAAGTATGCATGTTCACCTGTGTGTTTACCCCATGCCCTCTATGCACTTCTCATATGAAAGTCTGTGTCATCACTTATACGTCACGGCAAAATCATATAAAAATTACGAGAACACCTCAACATGATGAGATTTGCTGATTAACTGTATTGTGTCCACTGCCAAAGACTATATTTTCAGCCAAGTCTAACACATACAGCTGCCCTTGATGTCACAGACACATGGCAACAGTTTAGACTGCATCCCTGGACTGCATTCCAGTATCGATAATAGTGTTCTGAACCGACATCACCATCTTAATCATCCAGATTATTGACCCAATCGGTAGTCTTCATAATGGAAGACGACATAGCAGTTAACCAAGTCCTCTGTGGGTCCGCGTTCGCCATCGTCTCCCACCCTTTCACATACGTTAGAATCCTGGTGCAGGTTGGACATGACCCTCTACCCAGTGCCAGTGGCGGGAACCTGTTTAGCAGAAAATTCGCCCATCTAACTAGAGATTTTGCTTATGCAAAACACATCGCCAAGATGGATGGTAAAGCAGGGTTGTTTAAAGGACTGGCCCCACGTCTCTGCGCAGGTGCCATCGGAACCATCGTACACAACAGCGTACTTAAACAATGCCACAAAGCAGACAAGTTTAACGTTGAGGCTGAGGAGGGATCCCTGCGGCACGTTGTTAACGAGACAATCAAAGAGACGATCGCTAGCTCCTGTGCTATCATCGTCACATACCCCTTCCGTGTGATCTTCTTGCGATGCATGGTCCAGTTTATTGGAAAGGAAACTAAATACAGCGGCGTGTTTGACTCCGTCCTAACGGTCTACAGGGGAGAAGGCGTCAAGGGCTTCTTTGCCGGCTTGATCCCCCGTGTCATTGGGGGTGTGCTGTCTGTGTGGATATGTAACATGTTGGCGCACCTCTTCAACACGTACACCATTGACGAAAAACGATGTCAAACAGAACTCAAGTGCTCTCAATTGCTCTCAAGTTTTCACAGGTATTCAGCGGGGCTAATCGCCCATGTTTACACACATCCATTTATGCTGGTGTCAAATCTTATGGCTGTCAACAACTGTGGGCTGGCTGGAGGCCTGGCTCCCCAGGCGCCTGTGTATCCTACCTGGCTGCATTGCTGGTGGGATTTAGGCAGAAACGGACACATGATGAGAGGAAGAAGTTTATTCTTCTGAGAGCTTCTTGCATACCAGAAGAAGGAGCTGATCCCGTTTATAATTGTAATATAACAAGTGGTAGTCTAATAATGGCATGGCTTCGTGTGGATGTCGTACTACTTCATGACAAACAGTTAAAACTTCAGTATTGATGATGTAATCATATATCTACATGATCATAAAAAAATGCATAACTAATATATTTTTTTGTTTTTCTAGGGAAAGACCTACAAGCACCAACTCAGAATGTCGGACTGCATGGTGACGCCCCCGTCCTCAGACGAGCCCTCCAGCAGCGTTTCCAGTCATCTCGATTCTCTATACATCTGGCTAGGACATTTGTGCTTTCCGCACCAGCATCTTTGGGACATCCATGTAGGTAGGTAACACGTTATCTTGATCGATGCCGGTGTGGTGGTTCCAACAGTACAAGCTTTCTGGCAGGCAGTTCCTCCCGTCGATGCCAGTGACCGGCAGCTAGTCTCGCTCTCCTGATTGCCATCTTCTCTGATACACCAAAGGGCCTTGTTAGGCCAGTTTTCGGTGAAGAGGTGACCACCGGTTAGTAGAAGAAACAGAGATATGTGTTGTGTGAGCAGTGACCATGGGTCTTTTCGTGGTCACCTCTTAACCCCAAAACCGGACTCTGAAGGACTATAGGCTTTAACACTTGATACCCCCCCCCCCCCGCTCTTTGTTCAGTACCACACTATACTTCTATAGGGCATGCATCAGTGATCAGTGTCTAGCACTGCTTTACCATGCTGGATATGATAATATCCAGTTTTATAACTAACAACTATCTTTATGACTTGAACACTACACATACTGCACGTGTAAAGGGCCTCCTTTGCATGGAGTCTTGCACCTAGCAAAGTTGTTTGTGATCCACCATAAAACATGAAGAACAGAAATGTGTATTCTTGGCACTATATGGATGTCTGATCTCCATGATGTCCTATTTTGATGGAAAGCTCAGTTGTTTCTTAATCAGCTGCTTGCAGGGTACATGGATCTCACCGATTTATCTAACTTGCCAAGATTGATGGTAAAGCTTCTGACAAAAACAGTGGGGAAGATTTCAGGCTGAATTCTATATTAGGCAAGTTGTTTCTGGTTCAGGGATCACTTGAAATCGTGAAAGCACCTAACACAGTGTATTTTATTGATTGATTTTTTTTAAGGACAAAATAGCATGACTTTTTGTTAGGGGCGCTAGCCCCTCTTATGCCCTGTTTGTGTGAATCATAGCGACGGATGCTTTGATTGGCTCATCACCCTGTAGCGATGATTTGATTGGCTGAGAAAAGGACAAAGAGAATGAGATGATGTATGATGATGTAGGATGATAAGAGCGCCCCTCACTTCACAGTTCAGGTGTGATTTCTTTCATACATTATGTTTTGCCCATTATTTGGGGGACCATTGTATTTGACTGTATTAGACGTATTCACATTGTTTACTTAAGTAGAAGTATCAATACTGCAACGTAGAATGTCTGGAATTCAGAATTTTCTTGAGTAAAAGTAGAATAGTATTGGTATCAAAATGTACTCATTATTCAAACGTATAAAATGTATTACAATCTTTTGAAAAGCTCACAATGCCACACATATTGTGAGCTTTTCAAATGGCCAAAATATATAGGCCTATAGGGCTGAAGTGGTTAATGTATGTTTTGTAATAATAATACAAATCTAACTAGTAACTATATTGTTCAAATAATTGTAGTGAAGTAAAAGTACAATATTTGCCTCTGAGATTGTAGAGTAGAAGTAAAAGTACTTAGTTCCTTTAGACCAGACAATACCCTGGCTCACATTAGGACTGAATGATGAGTGGATTTAAGAAATGAAACTGGGTTAATTTGAGGATCACAGCAGGGGGTGCCGTTGTTACTATTTCCTGAGGCTAATTCTAAAAGAAATGGCTTCTAAATCATGACAGTTGTCTGAAAAACCTATGTTTCTATGTTGGTGGTTCTCAAACTTTTTCATATCAAGGACCCCACAAAATCCTCCTTAATCCTTCTACCCTAATGGAAAGGGGGTACACAAGCACATGGCCGTTTATCCGTTATATGGCAGGCAAAAATGTAAAAGAAAATCCTTTTACTACCATTGAAATAACATGTTTTTCAGTTGCTTCGTATTGATATTCTGTGCATTCAATTATTATTTTAAAATTGGTGTCAGTAAAAAGGAACATCACAGATGCAGCATGGTGACTGGGCATATCATGTTTGTTTTAGTTTTTTCCAAAAATGATGTTTTAGCAAATTCAACTTAAGGCGGAAACAGGGTGGAACAAGACAGAATGAGCCTGCTGGTTGGTCAGTCAAGGACCAATCAGAAGGCTGACAAAATTAATGGTGAATTAAGGTTAACAACACAATAAAGTCAAAGACTGCTCTCTGCTATGCAGCGTTGCCCCCTGCTGGGCAATCAATGAACATACACTGGGAGAAACCTGTACTGTACGCCAGTGGTTCCGAAAGTGGGGCCTGGGGACCCCCAGGGGTCCTTGAGGGAGTTCCAGGGGGTCCCCAGCTAAATGATAGTTTGGAACCAAATGGACCCTTATTGGTCTGTAACTCTGAGAGTGTACAAATGGAACCAAATGGACCATATAATGGGTCCATTTGGTTCCATGCATTAACATTGATTTTACAATATAAATTGGGGGTCCCAGAGATAGAAATGCCATTAAATAGTGTTCTGAACCGACATCACCATCTTAATCATCCAGATTATTGACCCAATCGGTAGTCTTCATAATGGAAGACGACATAGCAGTTAACCAAGTCCTCTGTGGGTCCGGGTTCGCCATCGTCTCCCACCCTTTCACATACATTAGAATCCTGGTGCAGGTTGGACATGACCCTCTACCCAGTGCCAGTGGCGGGAACCTGTTTAGCAGACAATTTGCCCATCTAACTAGAGATTTTGCTTATGCAAAACACATCGCCAAGATGGATAGTAAAGCAGGGTTGTTTAAAGGACTGGCCCCACGTCTCTGCGCAGGTGCCATCGGAACCATCGTACACAACAGCGTACTTAAACAATGCCACAAAGCAGACAAGTTTAACGTTGAGGCTGAGGAGGGATCCCTGCGGCACGTTGTCAACGAGACAATCAAAGAGACGATCGCTAGCTCCTGTGCTATCATCGTCACATACCCCTTCCGTGTGATCTTCTTGCGATGCATGGTCCAGTTTATTGGAAAGGAAACTAAATACAGCGGCGTGTTTGACTCCGCCCTAACGGTCTACAGGGGAGAAGGCATCAAGGGCTTCTTTGCCGGCTTGATCCCCCGTGTCATTGGGGGTGTGCTGTCTGTGTGGATATGTAACATGTTGGCGCACCTCTTCAACACGTACGCCATTGACGAAAAACGATGTCAAACAGAACTCAAGTGCTCTCAATTGCTCTCAAGTTTTCACAGGTATTCAGCGGGGCTAATCGCCCATGTTTACACACATCCATTTATGCTGGTGTCAAATCTTATGGCTGTCAACAACTGTGGGCTGGCTGGAGGCCTGGCTCCCCAGGCGCCTGCGTATCCTACCTGGCTGCATTGCTGGTGGGATTTAGGCAGAAACGGACACATGATGAGAGGAAGAAGTTTATTCTTCTGAGAGCTTCTTGCATACCAGAAGAAGGAGCTGATCCCGTTTATAATTGTAATATAACAAGTGGTAGTCTAATAATGGCATGGCTTCGTGTGGATGTCGTACTACTTCATGAATTCAGACAAACAGTTAAAACTTCAGTATTGATGATGTAATCATATATCTACATGATCATAAAATAAATGCATAACTAATATATTTTTTTGTTTTTCTAGGGAAAGACCTACAAGCACCAACTCAGAACTTCGGACTGCATGGTGACGCCCCCGTCCTCAGACGAGCCCTCCAGCAGCGTTTCCAGTCATCTCGATTCTCTATACATCTGGCTAGGACATTTGTGCTTTCCGCACCAGCATCTTTGGGACATCCATGTAGGTAGGTAACACGTTATCTTGATCGATGCCGGTGTGGTGGTTCCAACAGTACAAGCTTTCTGGCAGGCAGTTCCTCCCGTCGATGCCAGTGACCGGCAGCTAGTCTCGCTCTCCTGATTGCCATCTTCTCTGATACACCAAAGGGCCTTGTTAGGCCCAGTTTTCGATGAAGAGGTGACCACCGGTTAGTAGAAGAAACAGAGATATGTGTTGTGTGAGCAGTGACCATGGGTCTTTTCGTGGTCACCTCTTAACCCCAAAACCGGACTCTGAAGGCTTTAACACTTGATAACCCCCCCCCGCTCTTTGTTCAGTACCACACTATACTTCTATAGGGCATGCATCAGTGATCAGTGTCTAGCACTGCTTTACCATGCTGGATATGATAATATCCAGTTTTACAACTAACAACTATCTTTATGACTTGAACACTACACATACTGTACGTGTAAAGGGCCTCATGTGCATGGAGTCTTGCACCTAGCAAAGTTGTTTGTGATCCACCATAAAACATGAAGAACAGAAATGTGTATTCTTGGCACTATATGGATGTCTGATCTCCATGATGTCCTATTTTGATGGAAAGCTCAGTTGTTTCTTAATCAGCTGCTTGCAGGGTACATGGATCTAACCGATTTATCTAACTTGCCAAGATTGATGGTAAAGCTTCTGACAAAAACAGTGGGGAAGATTTCAGGCTGAATTCTATATTAGGCAAGTTGTTTCTGGTTCAGGGATCACTTGAAATCGTGAAAGCACCTAACACAGCCGCAGTGTATTTTATTGATTGATTTTTTTTAAGGACAAAATAGCATTACTTTTTGTTAGGGG
Source organism: Protomyctophum parallelum (assembly GCF_964188405.1). Taxonomy (NCBI): domain Eukaryota; kingdom Metazoa; phylum Chordata; class Actinopteri; order Myctophiformes; family Myctophidae; genus Protomyctophum; species Protomyctophum parallelum. Next base: position 7,562,874 of record NC_139708.1, on the reverse strand, counting down.
CGCTAGCCCCTCTTATGCCCTGTTTGTGTGAATCATAGCGACGGATGCTTTGATTGGCTCATCACCCTGTAGCGATGATTTGATTGGCTGAGAAAAGGACAAAGAGAATGAGATTATGTATGATGATGTAGGATGAAAAGAGCGCCCCTCACTTCACAGTTCAGGTGTGATTTCTTTCATACATTATGTTTTGCCCATTATTTGGGTGACCATTGTATTAGACTGTATTAGACTTATTCACATTGTTTACTTAAGTAGAAGTATCAATACTGCAACGTAGAATGTCTGGAATTCAGAATTTTCTTGAGTAAAAGTAGAATAGTATTGGTATCAAAATGTACTCATTATTCAAACGTATAAAATGTATTACAATCTTTTGAAAAGCTCACAATGCCACACATATTGTGAGCTTTTCAAATGGCCAAAATATATAGGCCTATAGGGCTGAAGTGGTTAATGTATGTTTTGTAATAATAATACAAATCTAACTAGTAACTATATTGTTCAAATAATTGTAGTGAAGTAAAAGTACAATATTTGCCTCTGAGATTGTAGAGTAGAAGTAAAAGTACTTAGTTCCTTTAGACCAGACAATACCCTGGCTCACATTAGGACTGAATGATGAGTGGATTTAAGAAATGAAACTGGGTTAATTTGAGGATCACAGCAGGGGGTGCCGTTGTTACTATTTCCTGAGGCTAATTCTAAAAGAAATGGCTTCTAAATCATGACAGTTGTCTGAAAAACCTATGTTTCTATGTTGGTGGTTCTCAAACTTTTTCATATCAAGGACCCCACAAAATCCTCCTTAATCCTTCTACCCTAATGGAAAGGGGGTACACAAGCACATGGCCGTTTATCCGTTATATGGCAGGCAAAAATGTAAAAGAAAATCCTTTTACTACCATTGAAATAACATGTTTTTCAGTTGCTTCGTATTGATATTCTGTGCATTCAATTATTATTTTAAACTTGGTGTCAGTAAAAAGGAACATCACAGATGCAGCATGGTGACAGCATGGGCATTGTTTTAGTTTTTTCCAAAAATGATGTTTTAGCAAAATTCAACTTAAGGCGGAAACAGGGTGGAACAAGACAGAATGAGCCTGCTGGTTGGTCAGTCAAGGACCAATCAGAAGGCTGACAAAATTAATGGTGAATTAAGGTTAACGACACAATAAAGTCAAAGACTGCTCTCTGCTATGCAGCGTTGCCCCCTGCTGGGCAATCAATGAACATACACTGGGAGAAACCTGTACTGTACGCCAGTGGTTCCGAAAGTGGGGCCTGGGGACCCCCAGAGGTCCTTGAGGGAGTTCCAGGGGGTCCCCAGCTAAATGATAGTTTGGAACCAAATGGACCCTTATTGGTCTGTAACTCTGAGAGTGTACAAATGGAACCAAATGGACCATAATGGGTCCATTTGGTTCCATGCATTAACATTGATTTTACAATATAAATTGGGGGTCCCAGAGATAGAAATGCCATTAAAGCTGCTATAAGCAATAATATGTAAAAAATTTAATGTCATTTAAAATGTTCATTATTTTGGTATTCAGACAGCCAGCAATGGGTAGAACGCTCCCAAAAACAATTTAGTCTCTTTGACACATCTAGGGGCCGCAATCTGCATTCAAAGATGTTCCTAGAAGCTTTGTCATTGGACGATTTGCCTGTCTGCTTCCTGATTGGTTAGTCATTGCGACCGTTTTTTTACCGACCAATGACAACGCTTCTGACATTATTGGTTATAGCAGCTTTAAATGGGGGTCCGTAGACTAATGCATGTCAAAATTCTCGATGAGCAATAATATTATCCAATATAAATATAATACCCATTCAGGACGAGAACCTCGTTTGGTGTTTTAAGCATTATGTTACAGGCTACTTTAGCTATTGACAAATAGCAGATCTACACTATACAAGCTTGTAGATCTATGTTTGAAAAATCGTGAAAATGTGGTGCAAATCTTTGAATATATATTCTTTCAGAGCGAAAGTTTTTAACTCAAATCTTTGCTTCTGGGGGGATCCTTGGAACAACATATTTTCAGATGGGGGTTGGGTTGGCGTCCAATTACATATAGTTTTTGGTGTCCTTGACATGAAAATCTTTGAGAACCACTGGCATAGAAACATAGGCTTTTCTGAAAACTGTCATTATTTAGAAGACATTTTCTAGAATCTGGTGTCAGGTCTAAATGGGCACAGTGCGCCCAACGTCACAAACTAAACCCAATCAGTCATCAAGGTTAGACACACATCACATCTCTCCCTTTATGTACATCTTGGCGGCACACAGCCTTTTGATGGGCACGTATGGCAACCCAATGTGTGTGTTGAGCATGTTTGCTCGCGGCAGGCTGTCTCCTGCTGCTGCGCAGCACAGCGGGGGACAAAGCCCGTCATTGTGGGAGCGATTTACAGCACTTTCCTTTACTGTCGTCGCTGCCTCTGTGGACTCATGATATGGCTGATAAAGGGACAATAATCCCTGCAACGCCAACGCCACACTGACACACACACACAGACACACACACACACACACACACACACACACACACACACACACACACACACACACACCCTATAGAGTCATACTGACTGACTGACAGGGCTGGGCCGGTGGGCCGTGCATGCACTCTCACAGTCTGTGCAGTGGTGTACAGGGTCAGCGGCGTGTCATATCGGTGCATACGTGAAGTGCATGTTTCATTATCTTGATGCGAGAAGAGTATACTGTAACTGAACTTAACACGCATTGCGAGGTCGAATATTCACCGCCCGGTATTTTGACCCTGTGCCTGTGTTCAACAGGTGCTGGCGGCCGAGGCTATCGGTCCCACAAAGTTGTGCACCTGTCTTTATGACTCAAATTCCTAATGAATAGCGCCCCGTGTAATCCATCGGCCTCTGTGTCCATTCCTGGCCATCTACTGTTTTTAAAGAGAAAAAGCCAAACCGAGGGGGAGACAAAGGAAGCCCTGTGTCGGCGGAGAAATTCGTCACCTGTGGTAACACTAGAGTGGGGATTACACGGGTTCAGGAATGTGTGGGTGACACTTTTTCACAAAATGGTCTTTGTTGGGCTCAACACCTGAACTGGTGGCGGCAGTGAAAGGTGATAGGGAAGAGATGGGACATGGATCATGTCTCTCTGGCCACACGGAACATCTTTTTGGGCCAGGGACCGAAGAAGACATCATACGGTATCGGCCTGGCCCAGTTTCTATGGTTACGGAAGGTTTGAAAACAGTACCACATTGTCCTCTGCTGAATAGCTCCGTGCGTGGCACACGTATTACTACAGCGACTGCGCCGCGTATTTCAACATAGTCTGAAGTCGTACGCTCTGGGGGTGCCAGGTGCCAGGTTGTGTGTGGGGTTGCCTTTCCTCACAGATGACAGAGAAAATGGAGATGGATCTTTATTTTTGTTCTTCTTTTTTTTTTTTATCCCACAGGAGGATCATGTCTTCTGTTAGCGAGTCTCTGTCTGAGCCATTTAACAACACCTCAGCCAAAATCAATTCTGTTTTTAAGCCCTCTGTCACAATGTTATCCTTGGCAGTGTATATAGCAGCGAGCACAAACTTTTCACTTTTCTTTCTTTTCCCTAGCCTTTGCTCACAAAATCTTTTTGTGGAAGAAAAAATAGTTTGGGGTCTTTGCCCTCGATGATTTATGAAGACTAGCAAATCACCATAACCCGATTCCCTCTGACCCCTTGCCCCCCCCCCCCCCCCTCTGTGTGAGTGGAACAGGCTTCATATGGAGTGCCTGCGGGTACAACAAGTACAGATGTGATGAAATGCTATGAACACAGCACTGTTCTGCTGATCACAGGAACCGCCGGCATACTTTTCAAATACATCTATATACTGTAAGAAACTTCTCTTTTAAAGTTGTTCAAAGCCCCCAGGCTGTCACAGCTTCTGCCCTATAAGATCCAGCTTCTTTTTTCTTTCTTTTTTTTAACAGATCCAAGTAGGAACTCTGTCAACAACAGAGAACAGTCTGTTGTTTTGTTTTTCCACTCCTGATTGGAGGTATTAAGCAACATGCCCAGTCTAAGTATAAAAGATCAGTTCAGCAGCCTCCCCCCTTATAGCAGGTTGGTGCCCTCCGCGTGCATTAGACACTTAGACAGCCAGCTGCTAGGAGGTTTATACTTCTTTTTAACATCCCCCCACCAAGGAAAAAAAAAAGAGAAGAAACGTGGAATAACATTTGGAGGGCTGGGAATTTATTTCACACATATGTAAGGTGCATATCACGCAAGGCGGTCGGAGGGGGATGTGAATGGGGCAATTGAGAAACGGGGAACCCCACGGAATGCACCGGAAACCGCCCTCCAGATGTGGCGCGGTGGGAGAGGGTGGAGTGGGGGTGGGGGGTGGGGGGACACACAGGCTGAGGTCCTGGGCTGTGTTCACAGAGGAAGGGTGGTGCAATCTAATGCTTTACGTTCCTTAATTTCGTTTTTTTTTTTCTTTGGTTATAGTTATTTGTTTGCCTTCCTTGGTCTGTTTTTACACTCTATGTGAGGTAAATTAGCACTGAGAATGTTGCTGTGCCATAGGCCTTAATTGGCCATCTCCAGTGATACAAGTTGAAGTCTCATATAAACAATGTACTTGAGAAAAAGTACAAAAGTATCAGCATCAAAATATACTTAAAGTACCAAATGAGAACGTACTCATTGTGCAGAATGGCACATTTCACAAAATAATATTTTGAAAACAGCTGATCTACAAGCTCACAATGCGTCACGATGTGAGCTTGTAGATCTGCCATATAATATGGCTGTAGTGGTTATTGTGTCTTGTAATAATAATGAATACCTACAAAGTAACTCATAACTAAAGTTTTCATATAATTGCAGAGTAAAAGTACAATATTTTCCTCTGACATATAGTGGAGTATAAGTAAGAGTATTGAAAATGTTAAATACTGACGGACAGGAAAACACCTAAAAAATCTAAATTGTGTGAATGTATAGTTTGTTACGTTCTAGCACTGTGTGGAGTCAGTGCTAACTAGGCCATGGTCATTTCCAAACAGCAGATTCCGTTTGGAAATGGAGTATTTCAGAATTGCACTGTTGCCCATCTGTTCCCTCTCTCTCTGCCGTCCCTCTGTTCTTTGTCTCCTCGCCCGGCGTTGCTCTGCGAGACTGTTTGTAATGTGCTTCCAGATGACTGTAAATCCTGCTCAGTGTCATCGTGTCTGACTCACACCCTTATGGGTCCATTTGAAGTCCATTTGTTGCACTCGCAGGGTTCTGGGTCCATTCTGGGTCCATTTGTTACACTCCGGTTTCGACTAACGCTGACGACTTTACTGAGGTCATGACCCAGGGTTCTGTTTTACATCGAGGGGTGCAGCGTCAACACGCACGCACGCACACACTACAATACACGTTACACAACACCGATGAGTTCAAACTTCAAATAATGACTTAATTAAAGGGCAGGTGCTGCCTTTCCCTCCCAGAGGACCCGTCGGTCTGTGGCTTTGCTTTGAACAGGTTGATGTGGTCATCTTGTCAAGAAATAATGAATTGCATTTTATGCATTTTTTTTATATTATTTATATTTCCAAGTTCTCAAAGCGCTTTACAATGGTTCATTCATTCATACATTGGAAGGTGAATCGGCGAACAGTCGACACCAACGTCCTCACTTCCCACAATCACACACCAATGGTGCATGGCAAGCTTGCACCTATCGACTCATTGGAGGCAATGCAGGGTTCAGTGTCTCTTGCCCAAGGACACTTCATTGTAGGGTTCAGTGTCTCTTGCCCAAGGACACTTCAATGTAGGGTTCGGTGTCTCTTGCCCAAGGACGCTTCATTGTAGGGTTCAGTGTCTCTTGCCCAAGGACACTTCATTGTAGGGTTCGGTGTCTCTTGCCCAAGGACACTTCATTGTAGGGTTCAGTGTCTCTTGCCCAAGGACACTTCATTGTAGGGTTCAGTGTCTCTTGCCCAAGGACACTTCATTGCAGGGTTCAGTGTCTCTTGCCCAAGGACACTTCATTGTAGGGTTCAGTGTCTCTTGCCCAAGGACACTTCATTGTAGGGTTCAGTGTCTCTTGCCCAAGGACACTTCATTGTAGGGTTCAGTGTCTCTTGCCCAAGGACACTTCATTGTAGGGTTCAGTGTCTCTTGCCCAAGGACACTTCATTGTAGGGTTCAGTGTCTCTTGCCCAAGGACACTTCATTGTAGGGTTCAGTGTCTCTTGCCCAAGGACACTTCATTGTAGGGTTCAGTGTCTCTTGCCCAAGGACACTTCATTGTAGGGTTCAGTGTCTCTTGCCCAAGGACACTTCATTGTAGGGTTCAGTGTCTCTTGCCCAAGGACACTTCAATGTAGGTTTCAGTGTCTCTTGCCCAAGGACGCTTCATTGTAGGGTTCGGTGTCTCTTGCCCAAGGACACTTCATTGTAGGGTTCAGTGTCTCTTGCCCAAGGACACTTCAATGTAGGGTTCGGTGTCTCTTGCCCAAGGACACTTCATTGTAGGGTTCAGTGTCTCTTGCCCAAGGACACTTCAATGTAGGGTTCGGTGTCTCTTGCCCAAGGACACTTCATTGTAGGGTTCGGTGTCTCTTGCCCAAGGACGCTTTGACATCCGAATCGCTGACCCACGACTCATTGGATGACCCACTCTACCTCCTGAGCCACAGCCGCCCCTAGTAGCAGTACTGTGCATGCGGCCCCTAGTAGCATTACTGTGCATGCGGCCATGCATGCGTGTCAGTGTTCGTGTCTCTGTTTCTCTCTGCGAGCATGTTTCGTAGGGGAGGGGGGGGGGTGATGGGGGGGGGGGGGGGGGGGGGATGGGTGGTCTAGCCTTTGGCTCCCACGAATTTTGGCCACGCACATGAAAGGGATCTGTGCTGTGGAACGGCTCGCTGCCCAAGTCAAACATTAGCCCCGGTTCCCTGAAACTGTCCCTGGCAAGCGGAGCTGCTGAGTGCGGGGAGAGTGTTTGTATGGACGAGTGGACCCAGGAGTCCTGTCGGCTAATTGACACGTTCACGCAGACGGACGGATGGACGGACAGACGGACGGAGCTCCCAGCCAGCTCTGGTCTGCCGGGTTTCCGCTAAGGGGGGCAGCAATCAACAGAATTAATCGATTAAAATAATAATCGATCATCATTTAATAAAATAATCAATGTCATCATAGGAAAAAAGTAAAAAATAAGTGTAGAAATGTAATAATAAAGTAATGATCGCTAAGAAAATGATCGATAGTTGGAGCCCGAGTATCAACCTATACCGTGTCACATATATTGACGTGGCGTGATTTATCTGCATTTAAAATATTTAATTATCGATTGCGTGACAAGACAGTCTATATAAAGTGCCTGTTGTACACACACCTTACCTTTTGTCGCGTTTGATGAATGCTCCGTGAATTACTTAGTTTTTTTTATACATGCGGCCAAGAGTGTCTGTCATGTCAGGAATGTGACAGGCACTCTGGAAATAGTGTAACCACCAACAATAGCTCGTGTGTATCGGTACGCCGGCCCGTGTCCATGTTTGTATAACAAGTGGTTACTTGTGCGTGCGCCTGTGTGCAGTGCATTGTAGTTATTAAAGTCAGTAAGAAAGGAGTCTTTGTCACAGCCATCATTCTAAACCCAGTCACACGGGCCATCTTGTGCCAGAGAACCCAAGTCATTTTTACCACTGCATTCCTGGGCTGTTTGGTAAGCCCAGAGGGGTCCTCTCTCTCTCTCTCTCTCTCTCTCTCTCTCTCCCACTGCAGTCCCCCCACGCCCCCCCCTCTCCTCATTTCATTTCATTTAGCAGCGCGGGTGGACAGTGTATGTGAACGCACAGCAGATGAGAGCACAGCATACATGTCGTGCATGTGTGTGGTGTGTGTGTGTGTGTGTGTGTGTGTGTGTGTGTGTGTGTGTGTGTGTGTGTGCACACAGTGGTGAAAAGAAGTACTCTGATCTGTTTAACTTAAAAACACTGTATTCAAAATCTTACTTGAGTATTTGGCATCAAAGTTTTGTTCAAGTACCGAAAGTAAAAGTGCAAAACGTTGCGATGCAATATAGTACGCTTGTTGATTGGCTCTTTAGCATTTAATAAAAAATGTCAAAGTAAATAAAGTAGTCAAATAATTGTAATAGGGTACAATATTTCCACACACACACACACACACACACACACACACACACACACACACACACACACACACACACACACACACACACACACACAGTACATGCACACACACAGTACATGTACACACACAGAGTACATGCACACAGCTCTCCTCAGTCATCAGTGCAGCTGTTGCCCTCTGTGCGGCCCTGGTTACCTCAGCGAGCAGCGCGTTGTACTGCCAGCCGTGGGCAGTGGGCTGTGGAGAGAGAGAGCTGCACACTCACTTTCTCCAACCGGACTGTCCACCACACACACACACACACACACACACACACACACACACACACACACACACACACACACACACACACACACACACACACACACACACACACACACACACACACACACACACACACACACACACACAGTAGCCTAATGAAGTTCTCAGTGTTCATTTTACTCCCAGAGTGCAAATGGAACCAATTTGCCTCCATTTAAGTACACACTCATTCTAACATATTGGTTAACCGTTAAGGGTCCAGATTGGCTTCCCACCCTCACACTCTCAGGGTTAAAAAGAACACATAGCATCATTGTTTTCTACAGTGTAATATCCAATCCTAAGCTAGTATACCTCCCTCCGTCAACTGGCTGTCTGTTTCACTAAGGGAGACACTGCACAGCGCGGCGGCCTGTGTTCTGATTATGTCATTCCGAATGGATTCCTCTGATCCAATATCTCTATGTCGGCCAAGGTCAGACGTTGTGTTGCTTATTGTGCTACGAGCCCGAGGGGAGTGATTGGGAGTGCGTCTCGGCCTCCCTGTGAGCTCTCGCACAACTCGTTGGCCGTTACGGGTGGAAACCTTGTATTTCCAAAACCCTTACTATCCAAAATAGCTTTGTGCGTACTTTGTGTGAATGGTGATACATTTATCCAAAGCGCTTTACATAGATTGTATTGCACATTCACCCATTCACACACACACATTCATACATCGATGGCGAAAGAAACCATGCAAGGCACCAACCTGCACGCCAGGAGCAATTATGGGTTCAGCGTCTTGGTCAGGGACACTTTGACACTAACTCTGGGGGAGCCCAGGATGGAACTGGGAACCTTGTGGTTCCCATCCGGCTGTTCTACCAGCCACTCTACCTCTACCTGGCCTGTAGCCCCCCCCCCCCCCCGCTGCCCCCGTGTTGCACTGTAGTATGAACAAGTTGGTCATTATTTTACGGGTAAACAAAAACAAAACAAAAAAACGTATAATATATGGAGATACAAGGTTTCTGCCCCGACAGCAGCTAAATGTAATGGCCATAGCACTTCCAGATGGAGCGCTAGCTGCGCTGTTGACTTTATTCCCTGTGTTTTCGACTTCCCCCAGTGGATCATTGAACTCTGGGCTTTTTTTTTATTGTCTCTACGGTGGTCTCGTGTGGTGCTGCTCTCCCCATAGTTGCAGTGGCTCACAAACAAACAATCCCATTCATGGGATGGTCAGGCTTCCCAAGAAACTCAACCATATGTTTATACATTCTTTTAGTGAAAGAGACTATTAGTGGTTTCTTATTCTTCTTATTCAACATGTTTTCTCTCTCTCTCTCTCTCTCTCTCTCTCTCTCTCTCTCTCTCTCTCTCGTACCCTTAATTGTTCTCTGTTGCAAACGTCTTCCAGACACACTCTCTCTCTCTCTCTCTCTCTCTCTCTCTCTCTCTCTCTCTCTCTCTCTCTCTCTCTCTCTCTCTCTCTCTCTCTCTCTCTCTCTCTCTCTCTCTCTCTCTCTCTCCTTTTCTATTTTCCCCCTTCCATTGCTCCCTCTCTCTTCACTGATGTGAAGCAGATAAGAATAGGAATATGTCTGGCTAAGTACTTGGCTCATACATAGCCTTATGCAGTGAAATCCTTGGTGTTTTTTATCCATTTGTAACTCGGACTCCGAGTGCATTAAACAAATGTAGCCAATTGCGTCCATTTGGTTACATTTCAACTCAATTTAAGTTTTCTTAAAGGGCCAAATCACAATCACAAAAAGACAAGTTGTCTCAACTCTCAAGACACTTCACTTATAGAGTATAAGACCTGACATGCCTGCCCCCACCGCCACCACCTTGAGCAAGCGTTGAACAGAACCGCCCCTTAAACCCAAAAGATAACTTATTTTCAATCAATTACAGACCCCATGGAGCCTTATATTCATGGAGATGTATTTTTGTCGCATTCCAATAATAATAATAATTTGATGACCCAGTCATTGGTCAATAAGAGAATGGTTAGCCTACTCTGGTTACATTTGTATAATGCACTCTGAGTCTGCGTTAAAAGTCTCCATACTCAGAGTCTCCTCCGCCGGGTCACGAAGTTATTGGCTTAGGAACGCGACAAAAACGGATTCCAGGCCTCATTCAAACTGAATTTAACTTGGCAGAGAGAGATGGGGAGTAACGCGCGGCATTGGCAAAGGCCGTCGGACTCGGGAGTCGAACACACGGCACGCCGTCCGGCTGGCTTGGCAGCCGTACATAGGTGCGGAATGGGAGGCACAGAGACACCCCACGTGAAAACATTGTTAGCTTGTGTAGATTTGCTATTTTGATTTGCAATTTCTTTCACAATACAGGGTAGGTTTGGTATGAAGCTTTTGATATAAAGCAGCAATCTTTCAGGGTTTTGCAGTCTCTTTTTGGGACAGTTTTCTAAAACTTGCCCAGTGCAGCACAAAGTGAAACTTGTACATCTGCTATTTGTGTGTGTCTTGAATAATTTTGACATTATGTTGAGATTATTTTTTTGAGACCTACTGATTGTAGAATCGCCCTCAGGTCTTAATGAGTTAACGGTATAGCATCTCTGTTTATATGTAGGCCTAGGTCCACTTGATACAGCATACAGTATACATCTTATCTGCAGATTATAAAATCATTGCCAAATGCAGTAAAGTATAGCCTATATTGAATACTTTATCAGACAGAAATGCAAACAGCATGAGGCACAGTCATGCATTTGGGCTAAAAGGATAAAAGGATATTCTCTTATATGTTTTATGATCATCTCTGCCTGCCAACAATGGAAGTCATTGTGCATGTACTGTACTGTAGCACAGATGTTTGTAATGCGATGAGTCAGACGCTATTGATTCAAGTTACGGCTGTTTGATCAGTTGGCTAGTGCCCTGATAGCCCAATGAACACAATTAACTACTATGTTTGAGGACAGTTAGTATAGTTAAGGACTCATAGCCTACACCGCAATTAAACTGCTGCAACATTACTATACTATAATTGTGTGTGTGTGTGTGTGTGTGTGTGTGTGTGTGTGTGTGTGTGTGTGTGTGTGTGTGTGTGTGTGTGTGTGTGTGTGTGTGTGTGTGTGTGTGTGTGTGTGTGTGTGTGTGTGTGTGTGTGTGTGTGTGTGTGTGTGTGTGTGTGTGTGTGTGTGTGTGTGTGTGCGTGCATGTGCGTGCGTGCGGGTCTCAAAGTTTGTCCATGGCACAGCTCTGACACATTTTGGCGTGTCTCATATAAACCCAAGGTGTGTAGAGCCTAATGGCGGACCAACAGTTTTTGCTATTTCTTTGAAAAGTAACATAAAAAGGTTTCCACCCCAGACAGAGACAAAATGTTCTATTATACGTCATGTTTGTCACTTACATGCAGGAGAAATATATTTCAAAATGTCTTTAAAACATATAGTATTTGTGAATTTCCTTTTATGCTAGGCTTCCACTTATTTCATATCGATGTGGAGTCTGTTAGGCTGAAGCATTTAAAAAATGGTGTGAGCCGCCCACAAGTCTGACTTGAGAGACAATGATGATGGCGTTGATCAGGTTGATATTGTTAATGTTGATGTTGAGAAGAGCCACAGACGCCACAGCTATGTTTCGTTTCGATCAAACAATGACTCAGACATAAACGACGCATTGTTTTGATTACTCATACTCTAAGCTGGTCATTAAGTTAGATTAACTGCCATAATACAGTGTTGGCTTCAGTCACGTAGGCAAAGTTATGTTATATGGATGTATGTCATTTCGGTGCCCGCTGTGTGCAGAATTGGATGTGCCGTAGATGAGAGACTGGAAAGATGTATTATCTGTTCTTAGGTGGGTTATATTTGGTGTTATATTATATAGTGGTTTTGTTTATGTTTGGCAGGATAGGACTCTACTCAGGCGACAGTTTTCCCTGTCCATTCTTGTCCTGGCACTGCCAGGATAAGGGATTGGATTGGCTCTGTGCTGACAAAACGGATAGATAGATACCTATAGATAGATAGTATTTTATTGGAATCAATTTAAAAGCAAAACAATGCACCTTAGAAGCGCCAACATGGATCAAGTCACAAAAAAGTCAAAGCTTGTTTCCATTGCGGTCCATGAAATTCTTAACATCAGAACAAAAGACAGGGAGCCAGGGGCGCAACTACCACTCAGCAAGATGCCCAAACAACGGCGAAACTTTAGTTAGGTCCAGTTCGTATGTAAATTAAGCCATGATTTAAGCCATGATTTAAGATCACATTTTACATCAGATGCACAATTTGCAATGCATCACACACACACAGACCTCGATCTGTGTGTGATGCATAATATGCTGGCTGTTTTAGGGAAGGAAACAAAATGGCTAATGCAAGTCAGTAATGTAATTCTTTCTGGACATTAATATAAGGTAGCTAAGCAGTTCCATTTGTACACTCTCAGAGTTATGGGGGTCTTTGAAATAAAAAAATTATTTATTTTCTGTTATTATTTTAAGATTATTAGAGCATTGGAAGTGGTTAAACTAGCAATATGTTCAGAACCATCTATCATAAATGAAATACCCTATGGCCTCGGATATGTCATGTAAAAGCAAAGGTTAAAGCCTCAATCTGTGATTTATTTACCTGGTTGGCAGTATGTAGAACAGCAGGAACAATATTACCGCTACTAAAACATCATCATTGTGTTAGTGTTTCACAAATCGAACACTAGGACTTTTGCCTGACAAAGGCCTTTCAGTCGTGATACATTTTATTTTGCTTTGAATCCATGGCCATGTTTCTCTGGGCACTGGAATGCAGTCTCCGTGTTGCTGTTCTCTTACTGTAGGTGGGGAGGTTATAAGGGTCATGGCTGAACGTTCATTAGGATACGTTATACTTTCAGGGATATTCTTTCAGTCCGTATTTGTTTTCTTTATAACCTGGCCCAATCGCTGTATTCACACTAATCTGTGAGCTTTAAGTCCTGCCACAGCATGCTGCTGTTGTCGTCAGGCCATGCCGCATCACCATGGCAGCCAAACCTCTCCCATGGCGCTTGTGTTGGACTACTTCTAGACCAGTGTTGATTTTGATTTAGTTTTAGTCATAGTCTTATGAATAAAGATTTTAGTCATCTGAAAAGTATTAGTTTTAGTCGACTAAATATCAAGATTTTGAACAGTTGATGTTTTTTGACAAGAAATCTTATTGTAATGCCAGCTGGTGAGCTTGTAGAGCTGCTATATTCAGAGTGCAACACCCGAGCGCAACAACATATAAAATGACTTGTCTTTTAGTTCTACTGTATGTCTTCTCCACTAATCCCCTCCCTAGCATTTGTTGACAAAATTGTCAATATATTTAGGCATTGTATTAGTCATAATAGCTTGTTTCTATTTAGTCTTCGTCGGTGAAAAAAGGTAGTCGACAAACATTTTTTGTCATACGTTTAGCAGACGCAATTAACAATGATTTTGTTGGACTACTTCTAGACTCTGTCTTTACGGTTAGCCACTTGAACCCTTATGGATCCTCCTGCCTTCTGTGCTTACCTGAACTATCGCTGGATGCTCTATTTCCTCAACTTTGTTGTAAGAGAGTGGTTGTTCAGAAAATGCACTTTCAGGTCGGGATATCAATTGTATCTAATCAGGATAAACACTCAGTCAGTATACAGATTTCGCTGACTCACTGACCGAGTGACAGGGTAAAGTCCATGGTCAAAGTGTCCTGACTGCGTGACTTGACCATAACATACAGCGAATGAATCAATCAATCAAACTTTATTGTCACAACACATTATAAGTAACATGGGTGAAATTCTCTTGTTGTGCAGGCACTCGTTGCAGTTACAGGGATAGAGACAACAATCAGAGCTACACAGCTGTGATGTATTTTATTTTATTTTATTTTATTTGGGCATTTGAAATTGCTTTATTCAAAAGTCACAGAAGAACTTAAATTGCTTTATTCAAAAAATGTGACCGACAGAAGAGCTTAAATTGCTTTATTCTAAAACGTTGACTGACAGAAGAGCTTGTATCTGAAGACTCGTCCAGGAGGCCATGTTTGGCCTTGGCTCAAATCTGAACCCATTTGATTTGGCGTTGTGACTGCTGCATGCCCTTGCTGACGTCGACCCCAACTTACGTACTTACTTGTTAGGTAAAAACTTATTTATTTTTCATTTCACTAAGTCTTTAAACTATTTCAACAGACGTATTACTCTTGCTGTTAAAACCGGGAATCCAGAGAGCCAATGCATCTCTAAAATACGTACCGGTATACTTCTTACACAGTTGAGAAAGTCGTAGCACAAACCACTCAAGGATCCCAGCGGTCAGATACTGGAAAAAATGTGCCAGATAGACCGGGGCGCCAGCTCCAACGTGCTGTACATAAAGTTGCATAAAGTTTCCTTCATCCAGCAGACTGTGGTCAGAACTCACCGGGAACTGGACCCTGGCATACGATGAACGGGTCTTTGCTTTGACCTTTCCTCCAGTCTTAGGTATTACATACTTTATTGAAAAATACTCCGGTCTTGCCTCTTCCACTTCTTCCAGGCATGGTTTCGTTTTACTTCTAAAATATTCTATATAGCTGGAAAAAAATTGCTTTTGTCGTGTTTGTCTCGTCGTCTACTCTGAGTCGTGTCGGGAAACACAGGGCTATTTATAGCGAAGTGGGCGGGTTTGTAAATGCTCCCATCCAATCGGTGGTCTGCAGTATACGGTTCCTTCCCCAAGAAGGAGGATCCTGACAGGAGTGTCCATGTGTCTCCACGTCTTTATTAAACAGAACATACATTTTCAGGTCAGGATACCAAATGTATCCAATCAAGATAGAGAACTCAGTCAGGATATGGATTGCGCTGAATCACTGACAGAGTGACAGGGTAAAGTCCAAGGTCAAATTGTCCTGACTGCACGGTAGGCGTGATTGATTGATTGATTGAAATATTTATTAACAGTTTGCAGAATTTACAGTACATTTCAAGCACAAACTCAATACAAAGACTGTTAACTGTGAGTGGACGACCCAATTAAGCATTACACTTGTTTACAACAGGGTCCACATTGTTCAATTCATCAAAACATTTAGAGACATACAAATAGACATTTCTATGTAGCTAAAGAACAGAACAGGAATTCATCATATAGGAAGCAAAAAGGGAAAAGATACATTTACACCTGCCAATGGAGACAGTGTGTGTGTTTGTGTGTGTACTATGTATGTACTGTATGTGTAAATGAATACTGTGGGTGTGTATTTATGTATGTACTGTATATATATATAGTCTCTCAAGACAGTCTGTTGACTCGAGGAAAAACAGGGGTAGCTGTTTTTCCGTTTTTTGCCGATGGGATTCTCAGATTGATGTATATAGCCTATAATTACTATAATATATACAGTATAAAATATTGTTTTTTTCATAGCATCTACAATCTCACAGTGTGTCACATGTTTGGGGTAATTGTAATGTCTACTCAGGCTTTTGTGAGCGGCCCAGACAGTTTTTAAGTTGCTTGATTCAGATCAAGTTTAATATTTTTGAGTGGTGCAGCCACTCCAAGGAACAGCAATATGTGTCCCTATGTTTAGGGACAACAATGTTGCATTTGCTGCACTATTTGCTTGAAGTGGGGGATACACAATTAACCAAACTGGCAACCCCCAAAAATGCTGTGTTAGTCGTGTATTGGTTGCTTGGGTCACATGACCAGAAACAGGTAACAGGAAGCAGGTAACAGAATTGTGAAATGTTATTGTGTGGAAAGTTCCACACTCACTCAATAGTAGGTGGCGGTAATGCACTATTTAGGTTAGAGGAAATTAATGAAAAGACAAGCTGTATGACTCAATGCAGGTTGCACTAACTAATACGTTATAAGTTAGGCACACAACATTGGCGATGAGGATTAGTGTGGACGTTTGAAGACTGAGTTGAATGTTAAAAGGAGTTAAAAAGTTAGTCTCGGACCAAGATGGACACGTTGGCTCACTTCGTTCGAGTTGTTTGCAGATGGAAATGGAGTCAAGGACTAATAATAATTGACTTGGGGGATGATGATGCCGATGCCAAATTAATTAGCCTAATTAAATTAATGTGCATCCGGCGATCCAGCTGCCTGCAAAATGCAAGCATTCAAAGGCGTCCAACTCCAAGCATCACTCAACAAAAAATGGTAAGAAATCAAATTTAATTAAATCCTCCACGAGGATAGATGGGTAAAGAACGGTTAGAACCGTGCCATATGACCTAGAATGTCCTAGAATTCGGCTATATAACCGGCAGATACCAGAAATCGTGCACGCGACTCGCGCCAACACAGATCTCGCTTGCAGCGCCACCTACGTCCCAACCGGCCCTTGTCTGGAGTGTTCGCACAAGCCAGAGTAGATGTTAAAATGACCCCAAACATGTTTGAAAGTGAAATATCCCTTTAAACTGATTTTGATACTATTATTAGCTAATTTAGCATGAGGACCACCTGGAACCCCCTGAGGGCCCACTTTGAGAACCACGTACTGCTAGAGGATGTGCTTGTGTCCGTCACAACTTGCCATAATTATGGTGCAGTGTTGAGGAATAATATTATTTCAGATGTCTTCAGAGAAATGCAGGAGACTTTTGGGAGCTTTATACTGTCTGTGTGGTTGTCTCAATTTATTTACTTGATTTGCTGTGGAACGCCAAGAGACAAAGCAACCTTGTCTTTTTTTATTACATTTAGTTTATCAAGCTAATTTGCACCTCTGACAGCCTTATTTGCTTCTCTAATTTCCTCAAGCGTGAGTGTATGTTTCTATTACAATCAAGTAGACCAACCACATACATAATGATGCCCGCGTTAGTGCACAATCAGAGCGTGTTTGACCTGAGCGCCTGTGCCAGGATGTGATGTTTGTTATGCTTGCTGCGGTGTTTTGCGAACAACTATTTCTTCCTGCAGTCGGTTCTCATTTCCTTCTTTAGGGCTACGCTCAACCTTGCTTGATTAGAAGGGGTCGCACCGGAGGTCAGGTCGGCCGGCCGGGGCGGGCGTGCCTCCTAAGTTGTGTGCGTTAGAGTTTTGATGTAATTTCGTCTGTCAAGGTACGTACGCGTCAACACGGGGGGTTTCACCACCCTCTCTCTCATGTGTTGCTGCAAGTGCAACTGTGTTTTGCAGGGAATGTGTAAAGACACCTTTTTAAGCACTTAAACCCTATATACTTAGACTGGAGTCCCTTATATTATAGGCCCTCACCCTGTATTTGCTCTACACTAAATATCATAGCAGAAAATTGACAATCCAGAACTCGCAATCCATTGTGACATGTTGTGAGCCTGTAGATTGCTAGTATATTCGCTTGTACATCAGCTATTTTGGCCAAATGTTCACCCCGGCCTATAGAATATAAGTAAGCTAGGGTTAATGTGGTTGGACAGCTCCCTACACCAGCCCCATCTCCAGGATCTTGACAGGCCTGGCTCGCCTGTGCACCGTTTAGCTCATGACTGAAGAGGATGTTCCCTTCATGCACCATCCCTGTTCCATTTAGCACATGCTTGTTTTGCACACAGACGCCCAGAGAAACGCTCTCCT
>NC_139708.1:7517389-7539889 GCF_964188405.1 Protomyctophum parallelum | reverse complement strand
CTTTGTACAGGGTGGCACATGCACAAAGTACACACTCCCCATGCTTTTCAGCAACATGTTGTGAGCTCGTAGATGCTATTTGCTGTGTGAGACACCCACGCGTACTCTAACCCCTGACCCCAACCAACCCCTAAACCAGACCTCTAAATGCCTAATCCTAACCCCAACACCCTAATAGTAAGCCTAACTCTCCCCTATTCCTAACCATGCAAAAAAAACACCATGAACTGCCCTCACAGCGTCTCCTTCTCAAATTCTACTATACTTGTGGGGACATTTGGCCCCCCGATAGCATTGTACACACACACACACACACACACACACACACACACACACACACACACACACACACACACACACACACACACACACACACACACACACACACACACACACACACACACACATCTGAGCCCACAGTCTGCTCGGCACAAAGGACTACATTCATGCAGCTCATACGGTCTGTGCTGGTGAAGAGGTCGTACTACACTCCCAAGCTCCTTCTCTCTCTCTCTCTCTCTCTCTCTCTCCTCCTCTCCAGTCCTCCATCTCCATCCCCTGTCATTCTCTCTGCGTCTCCCTTTCTTTCTCCTCCTCGCTCTCACTGCCACTCTTATCATCGCGTGCGTGCGAGCATGTGAGTGTGTGTGTGTCTCTCTGTGTCTATTTGCATCCATGCGAGTCATAGCTATTGCGTCTTTTCACTGTTTTGACATCCGCAATGATGATGCGCGCCATTCGTCTCAAGTGGGAAGAGATATACTGCGCTGCTCCCCGTGTGTGGGCGGTCCAACGTTCTGTCACAGGCTTTCCAAGATATTGAAAATATGTGTGCAATCGGAAAAAATGTGGGGGGGAAAAAATGTGTGTGTTTCTCTGGGTGTCTGTGCTTTACCTCCCTAGCCCTGAGAACGAACGGGCATTCCAGCGCGGAGGACTCTCCGGCTAAGTTCACAAAGGGATACTGAGAGAGGCCGGAGCGAACAGAGATCCTTTGTACGGAATGAATGTGGCCATGAGAAGTTTGGGAATGGCATGGTTTGAGAAACATCACAAAGTTGCCTTTGAAAAGCCCCACTGGTAGGGAAAAGCGTCTATACTTTCAACATATGGGCTCGAGGTTGGCCATATGTTCATGACCTTGTCTTTGACAGACAGAGCCAGTCACATCAGACACACATGCACACGGGCGTGCATGCGCACACACACGCACATATATATATATATACACACACACACACACACACACACACACACACACACACAAAACCGCAAGGAGTGGGAACTTGGCTTCTTTGAATAGAAGTGGCATGTGAACGAGGGAAACAGATGGCGTTTTTCCCCCTTTTGCTTTTATTGCTGGTGCTAATTATTGCATTTTTAGCTTTCGCGGTGCCGTTTGTGCGCCGGGGCAATTTTTATGGATGGAGCAGGTTCAAAGAGAGATGACACACACACACGCACACACACACACACACACACACACACACACACACACACACACACACACACACACACACACAGTTCCTCAGTCTCACCTACGGGTGGCACCACTCCTGAGGTACTGTACACTTTACTGTACTGTAGTGTAGCATGCCGTGCGGCCGCGCTGCTGCCAGTCTGTCAGCGTTGCAGCTCAACTGTAACTGTTGACACTGGATGACACCAGACCTGCTGGTTCACTGGATGACACCAGATCTGCTGGTTGTGGGAGCATCGCTGACTGTGTGGATCCAGGTGTGAGAGTCCTGCTCTAGTCCTTATCTGATCCAACGACACGCACGCACACACGCACGCACGCACACACGCACGCACGCACACACACACACACACACACACTATCTCGCATCTATCTCACTTGCTTCCTCATTCTCACTCACTCAGTCACACTATCTGTGTGGAGGGGGAAAAACAATATATAGGCTTATCCAATATATATATCCTTTTGCGGCACAGAGGGTTTTGAGCTTGTAGATCTGTACTTTTGATGCTTTTGAATTTGAATCCTGAAAAGTAACAGTTCTTGACATAATGACGTTTCCACCCAACGGAGACTACACAGTGTATATCATTTAATTTCTCCCCATGCAGACCGTTAAGGTTCCTGCTGTGTTTTTTTAGATTTTTAGATTTTAGATTTCTGAAAAATGCGTCCAGTCATGCAAGGCCTTGGAAATCGGCAAAAAAAATGACCGTGTGCCTGAAGAGGACCCCTATAAGCACCAAGCAATAGAGGGTACGCACATGCATGACCCATTTAGACCAGAGTTAAAAACATTCACTTTGAAAGAATATATATTCAAAGATTTGCGCCACATTTTTTTAGGATTTTTCAAAAATAGCAGACCTACCAGCTCGTAGCGCGCCACTCGGTGGCGCGCTATGAGCTTGTAGATCTGCTATTTTTTAATAGCTAAATTATAACAATGTTTAAAACACCAAAAGGGGGCTGTCAAGGCCAGAAAAGTAGTTTTTTGCCACTCAGTATATGCATTCCTGCATAACTTCCGGGTTTGATAATGATGTCAAGCGCATACCCTCTATTAAAGGTTTTATGACATTCATTTTCAATTATTTTTCTTTTTCTTTTTTCTTTTAGGTTTTATGACCTCAATTACACCCAAAAAACCTGAACTTTGAACATTCAGTGGATTTTCTGTGGTCTGAAGTTTTCTTTGGGGTTTTTTGGGCCTTTTGAGCTACAATGAAAACAGGCAACACAGTGAAACAGTGACATCTGCTGGCAAATCCCATTGACATATATGGGATTTGCAGTAAGTGATGTCACTTACTGCCGGCAAATCAGAGCAGCTGTTTGAGCCAGAAAACCCCAGATCACAGAAAATCGACTGAATGTTAAAAGTTCATGTTTTTTGGGTGCAATTGAGAATAGAAAACCTAAAAAAAAACAAGAACAATTCCAAAACCTTTTTTTGGTCACAATCCCTTTAACACATGGACACACTGTACGGTACATGTACAGTAACACCTGATAACGTGCGTAACGGCCCCATCAGAGTACATGCTTTATATCAGCATGTTCTGATCTCTCCATAAGCCATGTGTCTATAAGCCCCAGTCATGTTTCAAGCTACATGGTAAAACTAGTTTAAGCTCTGCACACACACATGCAAGCTTACACACACACACACACACACGCACGCGAGCGCACACATGTGCGTACGCGTGTGTGCACGTACGCACATGCACACACGTGCATGCACATTTGTACATGCGTGCAATGTGCATTTGTGTTGATATGTGCGCATGCATGCTTGCACACACACACACACGCTCGCGCGGACATACACGTACTGCAACGCGCAACTTGTCTGCTCATCTGCTTCTGATTAGTGACGACATGAACGATGCCAAATGGGAGATATGGATCTCATTCCTCTGCAGACAAAGCCTCATTCACTGGCAGAAAGCTCCAATGTGGGAAGACCAATTCTCTGACTTGGACCCAAGCCGGCGTGCTCCTTCTGAGGTCTCACGTTGTCCTCATGAACTGACAGCTGTATTACAAACCTGTGTGTGTGTGGGTGGGTGTGTGTGTGTGTGTGTGTGTGTGTGTGTGTGTGTGGGTGCGTGTGGGTGTGTGTGCATGCATGTGAGCGAACATATGTACGTGTGTGTATGCTTGTGTGTGTGAACTATATTTGGAGGAGGTTGTTGTGGAAGTTAGTTCATATTATATACACAGATACACTGTCTATGGTGTGTGTGTGCCACATTTTTAGGATTTTTCAAAAATAGCAGACCTACAAGCTCGTAGCGCGCCACTCGGTGGCGCGCTATGAGCTTGTAGATCTGCTATTTTTTAATAGCTAAATTATAACAATGTTTAAAACACCAAAAGGGGGCTGTCAATGGTGTGTGTGTGTGAATATGTGCATACTGTATGTGCTCTGACAATGTGCTGACAATGTGTTGTTAAAAATGTTTCAAAACGTTTCAGAATCTTTCTAAAATGAGACCCACAGGCAGATGTTCAATCTTGCGTGTGATGTGATGCGTTTGTGAACCTCTAGTCTACATGGACTATTTCCGCTGTCCGTCATAAGACAAAGTGGGTTTAACTGGCTAAAGATCAGAATGAAGTGAATTCACCTAACATTGCCTGAGTGGAAGGAAAGACTTCAATTCTGTTCCATTACTTTCTGTACTGAGCCCTGTTGTGCCATCCATGCAACATTTTCCATTCAATAGTCTCTTCAAATAAGGCTCTTTTTATTGAATATAAAGAAGAAAGACGAGACAAGATTCTGCCGAATCGACAATATTCTTATGAAGATTAATTTTGTTGTTTTTACTCTCTGCTGTTGAGAACCATAAAGCAAGTAAAACAAGTCAAGTCAAGCGTGGGAACCCATAATCTTTTGAACCGGAGGATTACGGGGCAACGCATCGAAAGTTTTTGATGCCCATGCTCTTCATGTCTAGCGTTCTATGTTTGTCCAGGCAGTGGATTTGTCCTCATGTGAAAGCCCCGGAGATATTTACTACGGCATATATATCCTCGACAGCTTTAGAGGTGATTGTACTCGACGCAGAAGGACAGACAATCCCCACAAAGACTTTTACTGCACAAGGTGACTCAGGGTTAGGTAGCAAACAGACG
The DNA here is from genome assembly GCF_964188405.1 of Protomyctophum parallelum. Taxonomy (NCBI): domain Eukaryota; kingdom Metazoa; phylum Chordata; class Actinopteri; order Myctophiformes; family Myctophidae; genus Protomyctophum; species Protomyctophum parallelum. Next base: position 7,535,265 of record NC_139708.1, on the reverse strand, counting down.
CCAGCGGTACACTGAACCTTTACCTTTGGGCTCTACCACGTATGACTAATGATCCAAACACTGCCCTATGCACGCACATGCACATGCACAGTTTGCACACACACACACACACACACACACACACACACACACACACACACACACACACACACACACACACACACACACACACACACACACAAAATCTGTGGTGTGATGTTAATTACAATGTATTTCATTCACATGCTACCCTCTGATTAGTATTATGAACGCATTTAATGTGAATTAATGTATCTCTTTCATGTATTTCTTTGTCTCCCTCTCTACTTTCCTCTGTCTTTCTCTGCCAGCACGCATTCCCACACTCCCATGCATGCGCACACTCACTCACGCACACGCACACGCACACACACACACACACTGTAAAATGATGTCACTTATGGGATCTAGAAGGCATGTGATGCAAGCCGCTGGGCCCACTGCAGCGCTTGATGAGGGTCATATTCTAACAATGGTTATCGTCTCAGTGGAACAACGACCGTAAAACTGTTGACTTTTAACTGCCTGGATTTATGGATGCTGCACGCAGGGCTGCACTGTACTGTACTGTACACTCTACAGGGCTGCACTGTACACTCTACAGGGCTGTTGACACCGAGGCTGCATCATAAATGCATCATCAGGGCTGTGACACCGAGGCTGCATCATAAATGCAGGTCAAAGGCAGACCATATTACGAAAAACAACAAGTCTGTGTTCTTTCCATTTTGCAGCTGTTTATTCGTCGACATAAAAAAGGCTCGTTGCTTTATTCACCACTTCACAGGTGTATTAAAGAAGGGTGAGATTATTTTATTCACCACTTCACAGGCGTATTAAAGAAGGGGGAGATTATTTTATTCACCACTTCACAGGCGTATTAAAGAAGGGTGAGATTATTTTATTCAACACTTCACAGGCGTATTAAAGAAGGGTGAGATTATTTATTCACCACTTCACAGGTGTATTAAAGAAGGGTGAGATTATTTGTAGTACAAGTTTCCACTCGCAGTTGAAAGAAAGAAAGAAAGATCAGATATGTCACTGTCACTATGAGCAATGTAAAATATATACAGTACATATGGGGCATGATTACAATAGCATGTAATGCATGCAAATAGCAATAGTGACATGTATCTGTGAAAACGAGATGGTACATCTCAAGGGGTCTTTTTTCCTAATAAAGAAACTTGAATCATCATCATCATCGTCTATTTTCACAATATGTGAGAAAACAATGTTAAACATTAAGCCAATGATCTGGGGACCGCCCAAAATCATTGGGGGAACCGCCCCAGTTTGGGAACCATTGTTTTAGTGGAGGGCGGCACAGCTTCCATACCAAGGGGTGATGACGCTGCTGAAGGACCTGTGCTTGTGGGCTGTGGGGACCGACTGAGGCAATACCTTAGAGTATATATGAATAGAGAATTAAGACACCCGAGTTCTCCTCCCATCCACTTGCATTAAGTTGCTCAAAAGCGCATGAGGCGATTTCACTCCTCCTTCCGGGTAGGAACAGAGTGCATTCTGGGATGGATTGGCCCCAAACACATGAACGCGCTGCCGTTGACTATCATTGTGCCGTTTGTGCCGCGTTCACGTATATGAAACATTCGTTCACGTGTCATGGCCCCAAACACATGAACGTGCGCAATGATAGTCAACGGAGCAGCGCTGGCTCGAGCTGCAATGACAAATTCGGCCGCTATGTCCATTTGGCCTCAGGGTTTCCTCTGGGTGCCTTCTCTATTCATATTCATACTCTAAGGGCAATACAGGCAAAATCCGGGTAAGCATGTAAAATCCGACCCATCACTGTTGTGTGGTCAGCATACTCGATGGTGACATTGGAGCCGTGCAGCGTGCATAGCTGTGTGTGCAGACGGGTGTGTACTGCACAGAGTAGAGGGTCAGAGGGTGTTGCCTATTCTTACCACTCTGCCAGTGGCTTAATGTCAGGAAGGATTGCACACGCATGGTCAGGTACCGGCCTAAAGGTCATTACACACTGGCGAATTGGCGACGCGATGCGAATAAGCGATCTGAAAATGCGAAATATTCGCCCGGCGAATTTATTTTATTTCGACACCAGAGCGAACAAATAAAGAGCGAAAACGGTCGCATTTTCGCATATTCGCACATTTGCCACTGATGTGGAAGCTTGCATTGACTTCAATTGGGTTTTTTTTAAATGCGAATTATTCGCACGAATAAATCGCGTCGCCAATTCGCCAGTGTGTAATGACCTTAAGTCTCTGAGCTTTTCGGGTAGATTCACACTGAGTCTGATTGATTCAAACTGTTCCCGAATACGAAACTGGTCCCCGCTGGCCATGAGTCACATTGGCCTTGATTCCTCCGCACCCGAGTACACCCCGACTACATACAGTATAGAATACATTCTTGTCATGAACTTTAATCTGTGTACTTTTATTATGTAGTGATGCCCTAGTGTTTCCTGTTCTGCCTATAGTTGTCATGACTCTGATGAAGACCGCAAGGTCGAAACGTTAGTCGTTTTGTATACTCAGCACCTAAATAAAAGGCTCTAAATGTCCGTGCTGCTCCAGTCTCTTCTCCTTATGCAACTTTGATGTCCCTGCACCTGTGAAGCACCGGATCAGCCGTTTCAGGCTTGAGGCGCGTTGGTAGACTCCCTTTCTGCCTATAGTTGTGTTTGCCTGTCTTGTCTCACCTCCCTGTGATTACTAGTTTCCTCCACCTGTGTCCTGTTAGTCTCCCAGCCAATCAGCTGTGTTGATTGTTTTGTTCTGTTCACCTGTGTATTGTTATCCCTGTGTCTACTTAAATTTAAACCCTCAGTTCCTTGTGTTCCCTGCTTGAGTATAGCTGTTCTGTATTGTGTTCTGTAAGTGTTTCCAGTCCTGTGTGTATTCTATGTTATACTGAGTTTTGGGTGAATAAATCCCTCTGCATTTGACCTCCTGCCTTTGACCAGTCTGTTCTGCATTTTGGGTCCTACTTCTGAGTCGCACCGTGACAATTCTACTGCATTCAATTCTTGCAGCGTTCCATGTCCGAGTACACTTCAATCGGTCCCGAGACTATGTAGTCCAGGGAATGGTTGGGTGATCAGCTCCGGGGACCCATAAGCCAAATTCCAATACCCCAAATCTATATTGTGTCCAGTTGGCAGGAACTATTGTGGTGAATGCTGAGCTGTATATAGTCCACAAATGGCATTCGTAAACATCTGTTGTTTTTTGTTATTTTTAATGCTTTTGCGTGAAGCTGTAGTTTGATTCAAGTTAGAATATGGAGATAAGAGGTTTCTGCTGGACAGCAGCGATATACAGGTTTATGTTTCTTATGACTGACTGTGTTCTCCCCAGGTGTGTCATGTTCACACAACCACTACCACCAGCACTCAGCCAAAGTCAAAACCCCACAGTAACACTGCATCTCTCTCTCTCTCTCTCTCTCTCCCCCATCTCTCTCTCTCTCTCTCTCTCTCTCTCTCTCTCTCTCTCCCCCCATCTATCTCTCTCTCTCTCTCTCTCTCTCTCTCTCTCTCTCTCTCTCTCTCTCTCTCTCTCTCTCTCTCTCTCTCTCTCTCTCTCTCCTCCCTCCCCCAGAGCCCAGAGCAGCTCCACTGACGCAGCCAAGAGCGTTTGTGGGTAAAGTCAGCATCAAGTCATTTCCCCCATGATATCATGTGTGCACATTTCCTAGAGGATAAAAGGTCAGCGGTGGATTTATTTCAGACCTGGGAGGCAACGTTGGGTGATTCTCGTCCCCCTCGTACGCACACACTTGCCCCCAGGACTCACTGGTGAAGCAAAGTTAGCATGTGTTTATGTTTTTGAGCATTTTGTGGTGCCTGGACAGTCAAACTTAAAGCCAAGACGGCCATTCACGAGGACAGGAAAAGGGCTATTTTTAGGGCTAATAGTTTAAGGTTTAATTACAGTTCATAGTAGGCAGGATATGGTTTTGAGGTTGGACAAGTACTGTAGCAGTGATGGAATGAATGTAAGGCAATAGGTGCATAGGCCATATGTATAATGCATAACACAAGTGTGTGTGTGGTGTGCACATCCGTGTGTGTGGTGTGCACATCTGTGTGTGTGTGTGTGTGTGTGTGTGTGTGTGTGTGTGTGCCCCTTCCCCCTCCACAAAAACTCCCCATAAGAACATTGATCTGAGCCCAAACAGGAACCCAACGGTCCAGTGGGTCAACCTAACCCAGTCCAGCCCAGCACCGCCAGGTTCTCTCTGTAATCTGCAAAAACAAGCAAATGTTTTGGGCTTTTTTCCCCTTCTTTTTTTTTCATCAGCTCTCTCCCCTCCCTCTGCTGCGCCGCATGGAGCAGGGTTCATTTGAAAAGCGCTGTTTGTTAAGGCTTTAGCGGTTAGTAAGTGCTTCCTTTGTGCGGTGGGAGCGCGGAGACAGGGGGTTAATATCTCCCAGGGAGCGCATACAAAGAAGGCCTTCAGCTCCCCTGGCCAAAGAGGGGCTACAGGATGAATGAGGCCGGGCCGCGGGGCAAAGGTGCCACGGAGGGCAGGGGAGGGTGGGGGGGGTGGGGGGGGTGGGCAAGGGACGAGAGCAGTCGTTCTCAAACATTCTTTTTGTTTTTGTTGCTCTGAGGTCACCCCTGTAAATAACCTTTTCATCCACGGCACCCTTGAATTACACATGAACGAAGTATACACCTTTTGTCATATCAACGGTACTTACCGGTAAATATATGTAAGTCTTTCCCCAAAAGATAACAATATGTTACGAGGAAAACTGGAGAGAATATTTGTTTCCATTAGGACAGACTGAACATGACATTTATACTTGCTCTTTAACCCCTTAACCCATTTTGGGCGGGCACCCATTTTGGCTTTAGCTTTGACGACTGACATTTTTAGAATCTGATCTCAGGTCAGAATGGGTTAATCAGACCAGTGTGTGTCCAGTGGAAACCTCGTTATGAATCTGATCTCAGGTCAGAATGGGTTAAACCCCAGCATTCCTATTCTGGAATCCACCAAAAGTATAGCCAATCTATTGAGGGCGATTAAACTGAAGTGACATTGATGAATTCTAAATAATATCAAAGTATTGTGAAGCCCCCTCGACTTGTGTCAACTGTCAAGGCTCCCGGACACTCTGAGAAACCGTGGGGGGGGGGGGGTCAGTCGCAGAAGGAACGGAACATAGGAGGGCTTGTGGCGAGGCTGCGTCAGGCAGGCACAGCGAAGGGGAGAATATGAAGGTCGGAGGACATCATAAAGGAGGGGCAGTGGTCCGGGGAACCCCCCAGGGCAGAGTCCTGCAACGGGTGATGAAAACGGGTGATTTAACCCATTCTGACCTGAGATCAGATTCATACGAGGTTTTCCACTGGACACACACTGGTCTGATTAACCCATTCTGACCTGAGATCAGATTCATACGAGGTTTTCCACTGGACACACACTGGTCTGATTTAATGTCAGATTATGTAACTTAACACAGAGGTTCCCAACCAAGCGGTCCCGGTACGTCCGCGGGACATATACCACCGGTACCCGCAGATGGGAATTCAGATGGGAATTCTGTTTCTCGGCCGTGAATATATAACCTTCCATGGAGAAAAGTTGACTTGGTCGCAAATTACCAAGGATTCGCCAGTGATGTCAGCTCACTGTGGTTTACGAGCAGGAAAGCCAGCCCCTTGGTTATATAAACGGCTTCGAGTTCTCGCTATACTTCCATGTTGCATAAGCATAACAGTGACATCACTGTCGAATCCTGGCATCTGTATCGCAGCCTTAGTTCATGATCATAATGTGTCACAACAAGCTGTCCGATTTTGTCACGTTCGCGAGTTCGCACTAATGAAACACTAAACAGGATTATTATTATAAGACCGGTGCCCGGCTGTAGAGCACTGAGGCGTAACGATGGAAGATGGAGATCCATGCCCCACCCGGCTATGCAATACCCGTTGTACCCCGTGTCAGAGTACCCATTCCACCCACAGAGATGGGCAGTAGGCCTATTTGAAATACGTATTTGAAATACTTTTTTGTATTTTGTAATTTGTATTTCGATGGGGATGGAAGATGTATTTTGTATTTTGTATTTAGATACATTTTTTGACCCAGTATTTGTATTTTGTATCAAAATAAAATTTCAATATATTTTGCCCATCAGAGATGGGCAGTATTTGAAATACATGTATTTGAAATACGTATTTGAAATACTTTTTTGTATTTTGTAATTTGTATTTCGATGGGGATGGAAGATGTATTTTGTATTTTGTATTTAGATAAATTTTTTGACCCAGTATTTGTATTTTGTATCAAAATACATTTTCAATGTATTTTGCACATATCTGTCCACCCATCTGTCTGTGTCCCTTTTATGCCCATATATGAAGATTTCTGTATCTGTCTCTCTGTGTCCCTTTTAATGGAGTTCTGTGTCAGGCATTCCCAAATATGTGTTGTGATGTCAGAACAGGCCAGCTCCATATATGGAGATATAGGGGTGATCAGGTCCAGAGCCCTGGTCAGAGTTCTGGTCAACTGTGTATCTGACGGACTCGACCGACCGGGCACTGCACTTCCCTGTGGTGGTGTGGAACGAGAACATTTGAAGTCGGTGGAGCTAATATTTCACACACACACACACACACACACACACACACACACACACACACACACACACACACACACACACACACACACACGTACAGAGACTTGGTGCATTTATAGATATAAGATGTCAACATTCAAGTACAACTATCAGAAGATGTAACCCATACCAAAAATAGCCTACAAAGCTCACAAGATGCAATGATATAACATAAAGTAGTGATTAGTAAGACGCCCTGAGGCCCTGCACGCATCCGCCTGGATGACGGCACACTGCTGGGCGAGCGCTGGCGCTTTGGCATGGGGGGTAAGATCAACATATGGAATGAATTCTGTACAGGCCATATATGGAGCGTGTCTTGGGTGTACAGGGTTTGATGAGGTCAGATCAACATATGTAATATCAGAACAGGTCAGCTCCATATATGGAGATCTGAGAGTGACAGCAGGGCCAGTGTCTTGAGTGTACAGGGTTTGATGAGGTCTGGCCATATATGGAGCGTGTCTTGAGTGTACAGGGTTTGATGAGGTCAGATCAACATATGGAATGTCAGAAAAGGTCAGCTCCATATATGGAGATCTGAGGGCGGGAACGGGGCCAGTGTCTTGAGTGTATTGGCCATACATATATGGAGATATAAGGGTGGCAGCAGGGGAAGTGTCTTGAGTGTACAGGGTTTGATGAGGTCAGATCAACATATGGAATGAATTCTGTATGGGCCATATATGGAGCATGTTACGATGTGTGACTGACGGACTGACTGACTGACAGGTTTTAGTGTGACTGACTGACAGGTTTTCATAGTAAACTGTGACCTACAGTTGCAACAAATCAGCCAATCATTGACTGTCTGCCAGTCAACTTCTGTTTGATGCCCGACTACCACATACACAAGGACACACCCCCCCCTCCACGTGCACGACTACCACATACACAAGGACACACCCCCCCCTCCACGTGCACGACTACCACATACACAAGGACACACCCCCCCCTCCACGTGCACGACTACCGCATACACAAGGACACACCCCCCCCTCCACGTGCACGACTACCACATACACAAGGACACACCCCCCCCTCCACGTGCACGACTACCACGTACACAAGGACACACCCCCCCCTCCACGTGCACGACTACCGCATACACAAGGACACACCCCCCCCTCCACGTGCACGACTACCGCATACACAAGGACACACCCCCCCCTCCACGTGCACGACTACCACACATACACAAGGACACACCCCCCCCTCCACGTGCACGACTACCACATACACAAGGACACACACCCCCTCCACGTGCACGAATACCACATACACAAGGACACACCCCCCCCCTCCACGTGCACGAATACCACATACACAAGGACACACCCCCCCCCTCCACGTGCACGACTACCACATACACAAGGACACACCCCCCCCTCCACGTGCACGACTACCACATACACAAGGACACACCCCCCCCCTCCACGTGCACGACTACCACATACACAAGGACACACCCCCCCTCCACGTGCACGACTACCACATACACAAGGACACACCCCCCCTCCACGTGCACGACTACCACATACACAAGGACACACCCCCCCCCTCCACGTGCACGACTACCACATACACAAGGACACACACCCCCCTCCACGTGCACGACTACCACATACACAAGGACACACACCCCCTCCACGTGCACGACTACCACATACACAAGGACACACCCCCCCCCTCCACGTGCACGACTACCACATACACACGGACACACACCCCCTCCACGTGCACGACTACCACATACACAAGGACACACCCCCCCCTCCACGTGCACGACTACCACATACACAAGGACACACACCCCCTCCACGTGCACGACTACCACATACACAAGGACACACCCCCCCCTCCACGTGCACGACTACCACATACACACGGACACACCCCCCCCTCCACGTGCACGACTACCACATACACAAGGACACACACCCCCTCCACGTGCACGACTACCACATACACACGGACACACCCCCCCTCCACGTGCACGACTACCACATACACACAAGGACACACACCCCCCTCCACGTGCAGTGTTGGAGGAAATAAAGTCAAAGATAGCGAGTGGTGATACGAACGGGTAACGATGCGGACAATGGGTCCTTTATTTGACGGGCGGGTCCTTTATCTGATGGGCTGGGTCCTTTATGGGTCTTTATTTGATGGGCTGGGCGGGCCAATGGGTCCTTTATTTGATGGGCTGGGCGGGCCTGGTTTGTATTTTGATATAATTGCGGGTGACGGGTCGGACCACGCATCTGATTATTGACGGGCTGGGCGGTTTGCAGCCGTGCAAAATTGGACCCGCGTGCAGGACTCTGCCCCAGGGGTCCTTGAGGGGGTTCCATGGGGGGGGGGGGGGGGCAATAATGGACAATAATTACTTAACAAACTGCGGGTCCAGACTCAGAGAACTTGGATAGGGCATGATTTATAGAATAAATGTTGGTGCAAATTCAGCGGCCCAAAGGTTGTAGTGAACAGAATAGCTTGATGCTGAATGGTTGGATGTCCGGAATGGGAGTGGTACCGTGGTATGATAGTGATTCCCCCTGGGGCTCTATGGACGACACGCGGCCATCATACAAAAGTCACACACATAATAATGAGGCATGGGGAGAAAAGGCTATACACATATATTCATGCCCTTTGTGCATGGCCAACTGTAGTCATGCTGTCCCAATCAATGGGGGAAAGAAACGGACAGGCTTAACGAAAGCAGTCAGGACATCTGGCGGTGTCGAGAAGCAAGTTCAGAAAACGTCAATTTGTATTTATATGGTATTCCGAAATCTTGGGAAGGAGCATGTATTGCATTAGTAAATAAGCCTTGCCGAGCCATGAGGCCCATATAGGGCAGGAGCCTATATCCCCTGTTTCTGTAACGTGAGACATGCTTGATGTACAAGTACACCCCCTGGACACGATATACAAGTACGGGGGCGGGTTGTAGAGTTCAGGGGTAGAGTGACCGGATGGGAACCGTAAGGTCGCCAGTTCAAACCCGGGCTCCCCCGGAGTTAGTGTCGAAGTGTCCTTGAGCAAGACTCTGAACCCCCAATTGCTCCCGATGTGCAGGTTGGTGTCTTGTATGGTTTCCGCCGCCATCCGTGTGAATGTGTGTATACGCATGGGTGAATGAAATGCAACAATCTATCTAAAGCGCCTTGGATAAAGGCGCTATATAAATGCACCATTTACCCCTGGACATGACGCAGACTTACCCCCAATCCAACCCTTGGTGATGGGGGAGGAATTGGGGTCTTTGGTATGACTTCTTTCCCAATCTCAGGGCGGACCCTCTAACTGCAAGACCACTGAATTGGTTGTATGAATTGTGCTCAAACCCATTCTGACCGGGCACCCATTTTGGTGTTGGCATCATGTTATGCTTTAGCTATTGAAAAATAGCAGATCTACAAGCTCATATCGCGCCACCGAGTGGCGCGATACGAGCTTGTAGGTCTGCTATTTTTGAAAAATCGAAGAGCGACTGACATTTCTAGAATCCGATCTCAGGTCAGAATGGGTTAATCAGACCAGTGTGTGTCCAGTGGAAACCTCGTATGAATCTGATCTCAGGTCAGAATGGGTCATCCAAATCCGTACATCGACCTGAGACAGGGAGGGATACAGAGGAATGAGACAGGGAGGAATACAGAGGAATGAGACAGGGAGGGATACAGAGGAATGAGACAGGGAGGGATACAGAGGAATGAGACAGGGAGGGATACAGAGGAATGAGAGGAATACATCCACCTGAGACAGGGAGGGATACAGAGGAATGAGACAGGGAGGAATACAGAGGAATGAGACAGGGAGGGATACAGAGGAATGAGACAGGGAGGGATACAGAGGAATGAGACAGGGAGGGATACAGAGGAATGAGACAGGGAGGGATACAGAGGAATGAGACATGGAGGGATACAGAGGAATGAGACAGGGAGGGATACAGAGGAATGAGACAGGGAGGGATACAGAGGAATGAGACAGGGAGGGATGCAGAGGAATGAGACAGGGAGGGATACAGAGGAATGAGACAGGGAGGAATACAGAGGAATGAGACAGGGAGGGATACAGAGGAATGAGACAGGGAGGGATACAGAGGAATGAGACAGGGAGGAATACAGAGGAATGAGACAGGGAGGGATGCAGAGGAATGAGACAGGGAGGGATGCAGAGGAATGAGACAGGGAGGGACACAGAGGAATGAGACAGGGAGGGACACAGAGGAATGAGACAGGGAGGGATACAGAGGAATGAGACAGGGAGGGATGCAGAGGAATGAGACAGGGAGGGACACAGAGGAATGAGACAGGGAGGGACACAGAGGAATGAGACAGGGAGGGATGCAGAGGAATGAGACAGGGAGGGATACAGAGGAATGAGACAGGGAGGGATACAGAGGAATGAGACAGGGAGGGACACAGAGGAATGAGACAGGGAGGGACACAGAGGAATGAGACAGGGAGGGATACAGAGGGATGAGACAGGGAGGGATACAGAGGAATGAGAGATGAACACGAGCCCCGAGGGCTTTAAAACTCCCTTTCCTTCAACCCCTTCTCCATTTTAATTCTCCCTCTGTCATACGTTTCTTTGTATTTTGCTCTACAATGTCCTTCCTCTCCACCCTCCCTCCACCTCCCCACAGCTGCTTGGACTTTTGTGTGTGTGCGCGTGTGTGTGTGTGTGTGTGTGTGTGTGTGTGTGTGTGTGTGTGTGTGCGTGCGTGCGTGTGTGCGTGTGCGTGTGTGTGCGTGTGCGTGTGCGTGTGCGTGTGCGTGTGTGTGTGATTAAGAGAGAGAGAATGACTATGTGTATGTAGAGGGAGAATGAACTTTCCCAACAGAGCTTGATTGTGGTGGGTCAGTGCTGCAGAAACAATGGGATTTTTGTAGTTGTTTTTTGGATCGATTCAATGCTTTTGTTGCATGGGAGTCTGTGTGTGTTTTAGAGTGCAATGTGTGCTGGCTCGGGTCACAGAGCAGATAGACTGAGAGAGAGAGAGAGAGAGAGAGAGAGAGAGAGACAGAGAGAGAGAGAGAGAGACAGAGAGAGAGAGAGAGAGAGAGAGAGAGAGAGAGAGAGAGAGGTCACGGAGCATTGCAGAAAATGTGCCCTTAAAAGTACATTTACAGGATGGAGGAGGATTCGATTCCTATAACAATAACATAATTTCACGTATTAAATCAGGAGGCTTTTGATGTCGGGGGTGCAGATGGACGAGGACCAATCTAAAAGCTCGCATGTCACAACGTGCTTGTAGATCGGCTATTTTGGGTTTCGAGATAAGACAGAGATGAGAGCAATAGTGTGATAATTCACACTATTGGAGGTGATCAGACTGGGTTATTCTGAGGTGATTCGTTGGGTTGAACTATTGGAGGTGATCAGACTGGGTTATTCTGAGGTGATTCGTTGGGTTGAACTATTGGAGGTGATCAGACTGGGTTATTCTGAGGTGATTCGTTGGGTTGAACTATTGGAGGTGATCAGACTGGGTTATTCTGAGGTGATTCGTTGGGTGGAACTACCATTATACAACAGGTCGTTTCGAGAAAGCAATCTGATTGGTTGAAAGAGCCTTCTAGCTGTGGTTCAAACGAGCACCACTCCACACCTAATCAAAACAAATAATTCAGCTGCTCTGTTTTCCCAGAGCGCAGCAAACTCGGGTGGCTAAGCTAGATAGTTTCTTGGGACATTTGTGGTCATATAGTGACTACATCTGTCATTAAAAAAATAAGTTTTTTCAGCGATTTTCTTAGTTAAGGGGAACTGTTGTATAATTGCAATATTACACTCGAGGGGGTGGTTTAACGTCATTAATGCCTAACGCCTGCGTTGATTTTGGAACTCGCCCTGCGTGGTTTAACGGCATTAATGCATAACTTGCCCTGCGCGCTCATTCCTACAGCATCGCAGGCATGCATTAATGATGTTAAACCACCCCGTCTTGTGTAATATTGCTTCATTATTAACACCCTTTAAGACCTGAGATTCTACAAAACGTCTTCTGACAGTTTTCTGAAAAACGTATGTTGCTATACAAGTGGTGCTCAATCTTTTTCATGTCAAGGACCCCCACAATTATATGTATTTGGCTGCGGACCCACATCTGAAAAATATTTATTTTCAGGGACCCCCAGAAACAAAGATTTCCGTCAAAAACGTTTGCTGTGAAAGAATATAGATTCAAAGATTTGTGCCTGCACAATGCACATGTTCATGACTTTAAGCTATGAGCCTGTATGATCTGCTATTTTTCAACGCTTAAAATAATGGTTAAAGTAGTTAGACGCTACGGTGACACAGATGCGTTCCAGGTCTTAATGGGTTAACGACTATCGTCTGATGCATGCTCATGATCATCCACAGTATGCCAGCCGAGGAAAGCTAAGTGATCATGTGCCCGAAATGGTTGCCCCGCCCCTGATCTGCACTCTCACTGCTGAGCTCATCTCTTCCCATGGAGCAGGGAGTGAGTGGAGGCCTGCTGTGACCGCGCCAAAGCAATCATCCCTTTGTGCCTCGTCCATCAGACAGCCTCTCCGGCCCAGTCCCTGTCCTCTCTGTCCCCTGTCCCTGGGTCTGCCTCTCAGTCCCCTGTCCCTGGGTCTGCCTCTCAGTCCCCTGTCCCTGGGTCTGCCTCTCTGTCCCCTGTCCCTGGGTCTGCCTCTCTGTCCCCTGTCCCTGGGTCTGCCTTGGGCGGCTTCCCTGACTCCTCTACTTTTCCCTCACACAGCCGTCCGTCCCAGCGGGTATATATACGCCCACCCGCTCCTGTCGCTGGGTGTCCACTGGAGTCTCAATTGGGGTGACGTCCCTTCGAGGCCCAATTTGATACAGATGTACTGTAGGGATAAACAAACAACAAGGATCTGGAAACCATGCAATCTATAGGGTATCATGTTAATACAGAATTGAATTAAACCTGAGTGATTAATTCAAGAAGAGTGAGGCATACACCATGCCTGCCTATACTAATCGCTCAAATGGCAGGTTTATGGGTCCAGCCAGGAGGAAGAATAAGCCGTCTTCAAATTCACTCTGGAATCTGAGCCCTTCCAACCCAGCTGGTCAATGTATAATCAAAGTGATATCTTTCTTTTTCTATTTTCTACCGAGGGCTCTGTTGTAATGACCCCCTGAGCATTAGAGTGGCTTTACAATTTAATTTACAATTTACAATTTACAATTTAGGCATTTAGCAGACGCTCTTAATCCAGAGCGACTTACATTAAGCAAGAACAAAAGCATGGGAATACATCACATGAAAGCATTTATCATGAAACATGCGTAAGCTAAGAAAGTATCAGTGGAATATCTATATAATGAAACTATACATATATACTACTATGCTATACATATGTACTATGGCGTGCTATTACTATATACAATGCAATTATAGTGCTGTCTACATAACATGCTATAAGTCTGTATCAAATGCTATCTAAGTCTACAGAAATGCTATCTAAGGGGGTAGGGTAAGTGCTATGGGCCATGATGGAGTCTGAAAAGGTGGGTTTTCAGACTACGGCGGAAGATTGGGAGTGATGCTGCAGTTCTGACTGCAATGGGAAGTGCGTTCCACAGTTTTGGAGCCAGAAGGGAGAAGAGTCTGGGACGTGTGGAGCGTTGTCCCGGCGTTTTTAGTGAGGGTACTTCCAGCTTCCCTGCGTTGGCTGATCTGAGTGCGCGGGAGGGTTTGTAGGGTTCAATCATACTTGCAAGATATGGGGGAGCCATACCTTTGGTTGCTTTGAATGCCAGCATCAGAGTTTTATATTCTGTGCGGGCAGCGACCGGGAGCCAGTGGAGGGAGCGGAGCAGGGGGGAGACATGTGAGAATTTTGGCTGGTTGAAGACCAAGCGAGCTGCGGCATTTTGGATCAGCTGGAGAGGCTTAAGTGCGCATGCTGGTAGGCCAGTAAGGAGGGAGTTACAATAGTCGAGTTTTGACAAGACTGTTGTCTGGATTAGGAGCTGGGCTGATTCCTGGGTGAGGAACGGTCTAATTCGTTGTATGTTATAGAGTGTGAACCTACAGGATCGAGTGACAGCTGTGATGTGAGCTTTGAATGAGAGACTGACCAGTTAAAATGAAACAAAGCTAAGTGCTTGCCTAAGCAGAAGCAGATTAGAAATCCTGTTTTCTCTTTTTTTAAGTAATGAATGCCCCTCCCCTCTTTCAACTTCCCCTCTCATGTCATTAATAGTTTGGGATCAGTCGGCCTGAAGTGGCCTGGTAATCTTTAAACCTCTTCGATGCCGAACCGTGAAATTATTACTACTTATTACTTTTGCGCCGGTGCAAAGAGAAAACAAAACAAACGTATGTTATCTGCTTAAGCCAACTGATAAGATTACTTGCAAAACGCCAATGAAATCCCAGAACCTCTGTCCTGACCAGATTTCATCGAATAGAAGTGAGACAAAAAATGTTCATTGACTATATTTTTTCACTGACGAAAACTACATAAAAAAAAACTATTTAAAAACGAAATATTAAAACTAAGCTATGATGATTAGTTATGACTAAATATTTCGTCAGAAAATTAAAATTCCACTAAAATGTTAGGGAGGAACTAGTCGAGAAGAAGTCATTTTATGTTTGGTTGCATGCCACGCAGGTGTCACATTCCAAAAAATAGCTTCTGAAAATACCTGATCTACAAGCTCTCAATGTGACGTTCTGCGCATGGCTTTAATGCGAGGTTTGGTCAGTGACACTATGTCCACAGTATATGGAGTGATGGTGATGATCAATAAAACTTGCGGGAAAAAAAACATAACGAGTCAGTGACACTATTTAGAAATTGGATTTGGTATCGATTCGAACTGAAACCTAAAAATTCGATTCCATTCCATTTTCTTTTTAATTATTCATTTTCCCTCTTTATTTAATTTAATTTTAGTAAATAAAATGTTACTTTTCAGGTTTCCAATTAAGAAATAATTTGTAGATCAGGTATTTTTCTGCGACTAAATATCTGAAACCCTGTATTCTTTTGTGGAAAAAGCGCTTAAACATTCTTCTTTCCTGCCTAGGGCTCCTCCTGTACAGTGAGGAAGCTGGAGTCGACTGTTCACCGCTTCACCTCCCAGTTTATGAATGAATGAACCATTGTAAAGTGCTATACAAATGCAATTCATTATAAGACTTAAAGGAGAATTCCATACTAAAAGGCTTTCTTACCTTTCTTTGTAGTTGTTACGTCCCCACCAAAGAGGTCCAGGTGTTATTTTGTGCAAAAGCTCCTTATTGGCTATTTGAGGGCTTATGGTAGGGAAAATAGCCAATAAGGAGTTTTTGCACAAAAAAACACCTGGACCTCTTTGGTGGGGACCTAACAACTACAAAGAAAGGTAAGAAAGATAAGAAAGCATTCTAGCATGGAATTCTCCTTTAAAAGTGCATGAGCAATCGCAGCAGTTTATCTATACTGTATACATGATACGCGATGAACAACACAACAGCGTGTTGTACATGGGTTTAAGGTGTAAAGTGTTGGCGTGTGTCAACCGCATAGTCCACATAAGGTATACCTGACGCTGGTATAATCCACGTTAAGCGCGACTCATTATCTTGTGTGGTAAGCTTTAGGTATAGGCTGTTGAGCGTCCGTGCGTGGGCAGTGAGAACAGCTGCGCATCATTAACATGGATCGGATGAAAATCACCGTCCACAAACTTATGCTTGCGTGTCCTGGTTTGTGTGTTAGGGACAGTGCAGCCAATATTTGCGAGCCAAGTTCCGTTCCCAGCCATTCCCCAACCATGATGAGGAAAACAATATTGCGTCTGAGAGTGTGTACTCTGCCCAAACTTGTTTTGGTGTTTTCAACAGATTAAAGGGATTGTGACATTAAAAAAAAGGTTTTGGAATTGTTCTTGTTTTTTTTAGGTTTTCTAATCTCAATTGCACCCAAAAAACATGAACTTTTAACATTCAGTAGATTTTCTGTGATCTGGGGTTTTCTGGCTCAAACAGGTGCTCTGATTTGCCGCAAATCCCATTATGTCAATGGGATTTGCCAGCAGATGTCACTGTTTTCACTGTGTTGCCTGTTTTCATTGTAGCTCAAAAGGCCCAAAAAACCCCAAAGAAAACTTCAGACCACAGAAAATCCACTGAAGTTCAGTTTTTTTGGGTGTAATTGAGGTCATAAAACCTAAAACAAAAAAGAAAAAGAAAAATAAATGAAAATGAATGTCATAAAACCTTTAACATACATATGCATACTAGCCTCACGAGGTCAGAACAACCATCAATTCCAACGACGGAGGGTTGAGTCACAGGTTAGCATGTTCAGGTTTCGCCACAGTAAAACATCAGGTAATCCTCTGATTTCACTAGGCTGTAATGGAAGTCTGTGGTTTGTCTAAGGAGGTCTGTGCGATTGGACAATTAAAAGAAATATCCGATCTAACGCTTTGACCTTGTACAATTTACAATTTACAATTTAGGCATTTAGCGGACGCTCTTAATCCAGAGCGACTTACATTAAGCAAGAACAAAAAAAAACAAAAAAGCATTTATCATGAAACATGCGTAAGCTAAGAAAGTAACATTGGAATATCTATATTATGAGACTATACATATAAACTATATATATATATACTACTATGTTATACATATGTACTATGGCGTGCTATGACTACATACAATGCAATTATAGTGCTGTCTACATAACATGCTATAAGTCTGTATCAGATGCTATCTAAGTCTACAGAAATGCTATCTAAGGGGGTAGGGTAAGTGCTATGGGCCATGATGGAGTCTAAAAAGGTGGGTTTTCAGACTACGGCGGAAGATTGGGAGTGATGCTGCAGTTCTGACTGCAATGGGAAGATCGGCTAGAGGGAAATACTAGCGGACCTAGTATAGAGCCCTGGGCAACCCCGGTCAGCGAAGTAGGGTCTAAGTGGTTAACGACTCTCAGCTAATAACACACTTACAAGCGTGTCATTACAAACGTAACGGCAGTGACACTTTAGAATTCAGACAACGTGTGTTGGGCAACTTACGAGGGAATGACGCATCCATCAGAGGGAAGAACGGTGTAGTAAAACATTTCATGGGACTTAGCCGCCCACCGCGTGATTAAGTCCACCGCTATGTGGAAACACCTCGGGGACTTTTTCACCCGCCAGGAATTGTTCCCAAACGTCTTGGTTTGGTTGCTTTGGTTTGTATAGAAACCGC
>NC_139708.1:7494889-7514889 GCF_964188405.1 Protomyctophum parallelum | reverse complement strand
CGGGAGCATGCCAGCAACAGCACCCCATCCTGCCCTCCCTCTGTCACCCACCCCCGCATGGCGGCACCCACCGATCCATCCCTCCACCGCTGTGCCCCCACGCATGGCTGCCCCCTGCATGCCCCATGGCACCCACCCATGCCCCATGGCACCAACCCATGCCCCATGGCACCCACCCATGCCCCATGGCACCAACCCATGCCCCATGGCACCCACCCATGCCCCATGGCACCCGCCCATGCCCCATGGCACCCGCCCAGGCCCCATGCCCCATGGCACCCACCCAGGCCCCATGGCACCCGCCCATGCCCCATGCCCCATGGCACCCACCCATGCCCCATGGCACCCACCCATGCCCCATGGCACCCGCCCATGCCCCATGCCCCATGGCACCCACCCAGGCCCCATGGCACCCACCCATGCCCCATGCCCCATGGCACCCACCCATGCCCCATGCCCCATGGCACCCGCCCATGCCCCATGGCACCCGCCCATGCCCTGGTGACGTCTCCAGAGAGGGAGACAGGTGCTCTACTCGGCCGAGAGGGGCTCAGCAGATGTGCCTTCTTGCATGGGTATAACTAATCAAACTAAATAATTAAATAATTGTATAATTAAAAAAAAAAACACACATCTATATAAAAATAATAATAATAATAATAAAGACTTTGCAACGCGTTGTACGCTTGTATTCACTAGCTTGGGTCCCGCTTGGGCAAACGTCTAATCTCTCTTTCGGGTCTCGACCTGAAAAGTGTGGGAACCGCTGGTCTACATTCATGTCAAAATGTTTTACCTGGCGTATTTTCAGAGATACGGTGACAGAGAGGCTCTGTGCGCTGTGACTGGGAGATGGTATCACAGCTGCAGAGAAGGGGTATGTCATTCAGATAGAAAGGGGCTATGTGGTGCCACTGGCTTTGACCGTGCCTGTTCTTACATCGCTGAATTCATTTCCTCCACTGGAAATACTGAGGCGATTCATCGAGCGTTCCGCCGCGGCCTTCTTTGCCTCGCAATTATGTAATTCAAAACCCTTTAATGTGACGATGGCCGTAATAGATTAAGTTTATGAATCTGCAAAGTGTTTTGACATGTTACAAATATAGCCCTCATGGTTTGAGTTTATTATTTCAACACACTGCCGCGTGGAGCCATTCCCCCCCCCCCCCCCGCTAAACGAGGTGGTCCCAGGGTGAAAATGTTTTTTTATGGAATAGCTCTCTCCTCATTCTTGTGGTCAGCATTGCCTGGCACCGTGAAACGGAGCATTTTACCATGAATTATGATGGAGGAATCCAGGCTGTCTCTAGAATGAAGTAAACATCATTGAGACACACACACACACACACACACACACACACACACACACACACAGAGGCTGTCTCTCCCTCTCTCTTGCGTGGGGCGGAAGATTTGGTGCAGTCAGGCAAACATTGCTCAAGACAATTTTTTCTGTCGATGATACAAAAGGCTTGTTATGAGGAGAAGTGAGGTCATGTGCTGTGTGCTCGCTGTGTCACGCAGCGTGCACAAGGAGGAGGAGGAGGAGGAGGAGGAGAGAGAGAGAGAGAGAGAGAGAGAGAGGAGCCTCAGAGTTTGAGTTCACGGTGACCGGGGCCTGCTCCGCTGCAGAGCCCGGGACATGGAATTGGAGGTTTGGCCTTGGAGACCGGGAGCGAGGTCAGCACAGGCAACGTGGTACTTTTCCTCATTCCTCTGACACCAGCCTCAACCCCCCGATTGTTCCACATTACACACAGCACAGCCAGAATGTTTTTTTCTTTTTCACTCAGCTCCTCTCAGTTCCTGTATGAGTGTGGGTTTAACCCATTAGACCTGAGGCAGGTTCTACAAGTGCCTCCTAAATTAGTAGGTCTCTCGCTTATTTCAGCACTTTCCAGTTTTCTTTTCGAAAAATACGCCAAAAAATTCAGATGTACAAGCTTGCAAAGAAAAAGGTCAAAGCCACGTTCATCGCTTGATGAACACTGCAACAGTGTCACTGATCGAGTTTAAGGGTGATTGCCTAACAGTTACAATTACTGACTTATAGGCCTAAGATGTTTTAAGAAACACCTGCCCTTCCCATTACACGCACGTACGCACGCACGAACGCACGCATACACACACACACACACACACACACACTGGGTCTTGGAGTAATTACGCTGAAGAGGAGGGGAAGAAAAAAGTACTTCACACCAAGGGGGGCGATGTAGCCTGTACAGTACACCAAGGAGGGCGATGTAGCCTGTACAGTACGTGAGGGGGGCGATGTAGCCTGTACAGTACACCAAGGGGGGCGATGTAGCCTGTACAGTACGTGAGGGGGGCGATGTAGCCTGTACAGTACGTGAGGGGGGGCGATGTAGCCTGTACAGTATGTAGCCTGTACAGTATGTAGCCTGTACAGTACGTGCTGAAGAGGTGTCATTACAGGAGGGGAGATGTAACGTCTAGACTTAAAGCAAACAAAACCTGGGTAATGAACTATCTCCCACTCTAGTCTCGCTAGTGTGTGGACGGATTGCAGAGCTTGGTGGAAGCTTACGGGTGGAATCGTGTGTGTGTGTGTGTGTGTGTGTGTGTGTGTGTGTGTGTGTGTGTGTGTGTGTGTGTGTGTGTGTGTGTGTGTGTGTGTGTGTGTGTGTGTGTGTGTGTGTGTGTGTGTGTGTGTGTGTGTGTGTGTGTGTGTGTGTGTGTGTGGATCCCGGGGTCTGTCACTTTTTGCCTCGCTGACAGAGGAGGTGATGAGATGAGTCCAGTGAAGGCATCCTCTCTGTTATTGCAGCTGGTGGTGAGAATGTCGAGGTCCATTGTGTTAATGTGTCAGTGTAGCACTATAGATGGGACCATTTTGTTTTGCAGGTAGGGAGGGAGAGACGGACGGACGGACGGACGGGGCCGTGAGGTGGAGAGACAGACACGGAAATGAACAGGGGCACGTCGAACGCACACACACACGCATGCACGCGCGCATGTGCATGCATGCATTTCATCTCAGCCTTATCACTCCAACTGACTGTAGCCGACCAGTTGCTCACCTTTGCTTTCCCCTATACACCCCTCCCATTCTCTCTCTCTCTATATCTCTCTGTTTCTCTGTGTCTCTCTCTCTCTCTGCTGCTGTGTAAAACCTTTCCGTGACTAGCTGTCATTAATCTTCCCTCTCCAGGGGCAGGATCTTGACTGTGTGCCAGCGAGTGCTCGGGGAAAGCCAAGACAGCCTTCCAAAAAAACAGAGAAGCTTTTCTTGTTTCCAGAGCACAGCGTGGCTCACACACTCGCAGCGACGCGGCGCTCGGGGCAGCACGGCAACACACAACAAAGGAATGACTCTGGATGCGGCATCTCACGTCACACCTATAGGCCTGCACACAGCGCACACGCACACGCACACGCACGCTTGCACACATGTACTAAAAAACTTGTCAAATTAAATAAGAAATGCAAAATTTGTGAAGATACCTATAATCTACAAGCTCACAATGAGGCGTTTTACAATGGTTATCTGCGGAACCGAACAAAATTGAATGTCTCAACTCCTGCAATTCCAAGTGCTCGTCAGGGTGGAGGTCCCCAGTTCAAATATGATTAATGTGGGGGTGGGCCCAGTTCATATGATTATTTTGGGGGGGGCGCAGACAGAGAAAAGTGAGAATCACTGGTCTACAGCAGTATCACACCACACACACCTCTATCTCACAACACACACACACACACACACACACACACACACACACACACACACACACACACACACACACACACACACACACAGTCATGTTTTCACATGGCTGCTCTGCACCTGGAGCTGAAATACCACACATTCTTTGTCATGGGTCAAATGTATCATCCAAGCAACAGGTGTGCAGTTAGTTTGAGTGTCTCTCGTTATCAATGAAGAAACTTCATACCTACATAACAACAACAGGTTATCAATGAAGAAACTTCATACCTACATAACAACAACAGGTTATCAATGAAGAAACGTCATACCTACATAACAACAACAAGTTATCAATGAAGAAACGTCATACCTACATAACAACAACAACAAGTTATCAATGAAGAAACGTCATACCTACATAACAACAACAGGTTATCAATGAAGAAACATCATACCTACATAACAACAACAGGTTCTCGGAGCACTGCATGGTCTCAGGTTGTGTAGGTTATTGTGGGCCAGCAATGTTTGGAATTCAGTCATGACTATATGCATGGAGAAGATTTAATAGACGGAAATAAACAGGGAAAACAGGTCAAATATTAAAAAAAGTATTCCTGATATGAGCAGAATAAAATACATACAATATATTGCCAAAAGCAGCTTTTTGGGCCCAGGCCGTAGCGTAACGGTCTGGGCACCGGACTGGTAATCCAGTCGCAGTGTGCCGCGGGTTCGACTCCCGGACCCGACACGGCCTTTACTGCATGTCATCCCCCCATCTCTCTCCCGTTTCCTGTCAGCCTACTGTCTGTCCCTTCAAAAATCAATAAAAGGCGTAAGCCGCAAAAAAAAAAAAAAAAGCAGCTTTTTGCTTCTACGGGCCGTCGGCATGGAACAAGCTCTCACTGTACCTTCGTCAGGCAGCCTCTGTAGACATTTTTAAAGCTCAGCTCAAGACCCACTTCTACAACATTGCTTTTAATTGATCATTTATTTTTAATTTTTTTGTTATTCATGTCCTCACTGTATTGCATTACTGCTTGTTTTTTTTGTCGTTGCCTTGCTTTTCTTTTATTCTCCATTGTTCTGTAAAGCACTTTGAGCTGCATTTCATGTCATGAAAGGTGCTATACAAATAAAGATTTATTATTATTATTATTAAAAGGCCAACATCTCAACTGAGGCGACGTTTGCTTCACCATTCATGTTTCAGTAGCCAATCAGTGTTGATGTTGTTAATTCAATTAATGCCCAACTGAGCTATCCTGTATGTATATGTATATACGAGAACACAGGAAAGTAATTAAGTAATAAGTAGGCTACTAGTAGTACATTTACTCTAGTACAATTTTGAGGTGCTTTTTTCTACTCCACTACATGATCTGAGACGCAAATATTGTACTTTTTACTATTATCTGAAAATGTAATTCAGATTATTCATGCAAAACATGCATTAACCGCTTGAGTTACACAGTACCTCGTCTATTCGAAAATAGCCGATCTACGAGCTCACAGCGTATCGCGATGAGACGTATCGTGTGAGATTGCCAAGCTTTTACTGAAGTCAAAATTCTAATACATACTTTTACTTATACTTACTTACTCTACAACATTGTGGTATTTCTACTTCTTCTCCAGTAAAAAGTCTGTTCCTGTAGGCGAACGCCACCTCTTTCCTGCTTCTCTCTATCTGCTGAATGACCTCTGTTGACCCCAGAGAGATTGGCCTGGTCAATGCAGCTGATGATTTGTTACCAGAAGTCGCCGGTGGTTGTCCTGGTAACCTGCTTACCGCTGGGCCACGCTGGTTCCTCCTGGTAACCTGCTTACCGCTGGGCCACGCTGGTTCCTCCTGGTAACCTGCTTACCGCTGGGCCACGCTGGTTCCTCCTGGTAACCTGCTTACCGCTGGGCCACGCTGGTTCCTCCTGGTAACCTGCTTACCGCTGGGCCACGCTGGTTCCTCCTGGTAACCTGCTTACCGCTGGGCCACGCTGGTTCCTCCTGGTAACCTGCTTTTACCACTGGGCCATGCTGGTTCCTCCTGGTAACCTGCTTACCGCTGGGCCACGCTGGTTCCTCCTGGTAACCTGCTTACCGCTGGGCCACGCTGGTTCCTCCTGATAACCTGCTTTCACCACTGGGCCACGCTGGTTCCTCCTGGTAACCTGCTTACCACTGGGCCACGCTGGTTCCTCCTGATAACCTGCTTTCACCACTGGGCCACGCTGGTTCCTCCTGGTAACCTGCTTACCGCTGGGCCATGCTGGTTCCTCCTGGTAACCTGCTTACCACTGGGCCACGCTGGTTCCTCCTGATAACCTGCTTTCACCACTGGGCCACGCTGGTTCCTCCTGGTAACCTGCTTACCGCTGGGCCATGCTGGTTCCTCCTGGTAACCTGCTTACCGCTGGGCCACGCTGGTTCCTCCTGGTAACCTGCTTACCGCTGGGCCATGCTGGTTCCTCCTGGTAACCTGCTTACCACTGGGCCACGCTGGTTCCTCCTGATAACCTGCTTTCACCACTGGGCCACGCTGGTTCCTCCTGGTAACCTGCTTACCACTGGGCCACGCTGGTTCCTCCTGATAACCTGCTTTCACCACTGGGCCACGCTGGTTCCTCCTGGTAACCTGCTTACCACTGGGCCACGCTGGTTCCTCCTGGTAACCTGCTTACCACTGGGCCACGCTGGTTCCTCCTGGTAACCTGCTTACCGCTGGGCCACGCTGGTTCCTCCTGGTAACCTGCTTACCGCTGGGCCACGCTGGTTCCTCCTGGTAACCTGCTTTCACCGCTGGGCCATGCTGGTTCCTCCTGGTAACCTGCTTTTACCACTGGGCCACGCTGGTTCCTCCTGGTAACCTGCTTACCGCTGGGCCACGCTGGTTCCTCCTGGTAACCTGCTTACCACTGGGCCACGCTGGTTCCTCCTGGTAACCTGCTTACCGCTGGGCCACGCTGGTTCCTCCTGGTAACCTGCTTACCGCTGGGCCATGCTGGTTCCTCCTGGTAACATGCTTTCCGCTGGGCCACGCTGGTTCCTCCTGGTAACCTGCTTTTACCACTGGGCCACGCTGGTTCCTCCTGGTAACCTGCTTTCACCGCTGGGCCACGCTGGTTCCTCCTGGTAACCTGCTTACCACTGGGCCACGCTGGTTCCTCCTGGTAACCTGCTTTTACCGCTGGGCCACGCTGGTTCCTCCTGGTAACCTGCTTTCACCGCTGGGCCACGCTGGTTCCTCCTGGTAACCTGCTTACCACTGGGCCACGCTGGTTCCTCCTGGTATTAACCTGCTTTTACCACTGGGCCACGCTGGTTCCTCCTGGTAACCTGCTTTCACCGATGGGCCACGCTGGTTCCTCCTGGTAACCTGCTTACCGCTGGGCCACGCTGGTTCCTCCTGGTAACCTGCTTACCGCTGGGCCACGCTGGTTCCTCCTGGTAACCTGCTTACCACTGGGCCACGCTGGTTCCTCCTGGTAACCTGCTTTTACCGCTGGGCCACACTGGTTCCTCCTGGTAACCTGCTTACCACTGGGCCACGCTGGTTCCTCCTGGTAACCTGCTTTCCGCTGGGCCACGCTGGTTCCTCCTGGTAACCTGCTTTCACCACTGGGCCACGCTGGTTCCTCCTGGTAACCTGCTTTCACCACTGGGCCACGCTGGTTCCTCCTGGTAACCTGCTTTCACCGCTGGGCCACGCTGGTTCCTCCTGTTAACCTGCTTTCACCACTGGGCCACGCTGGTTCCTCCTGGTAACCTGCTTTCACCACTGGGCCACGCTGGTTCCTCCTGGTAACCTGCTTTCACCACTGGGCCACGCTGGTTCCTCCTGGTAACCTGCTTTTACCACTGGGCCACGCTGGTTCCTCCTGGTAACCTGCTTTCCGCTGGGCCACGCTGGTTCCTCCTGGTAACCTGCTTTTACCGCTGGGCCATGCTGGTTCCTCCTGGTAACCTGCTTACCGCTGGGCCACGCTGGTTCCTCCTGGTAACCTGCTTTTACCACTGGGCCACGCTGGTTCCTCCTGGTAACCTGCTTACCACTGGGCCACGCTGGTTCCTCCTGGTAACCTGCTTTTACCGCTGGGCCACGCTGGTTCCTCCTGGTAACCTGCTTTTACCGCTGGGCCACGCTGGTTCCTCCTGGTAACCTGCTTACCACTGGGCCACGCTGGTTCCTCCTGGTAACCTGCTTTCACCACTGGGCCACGCTGGTTCCTCCTGGTAACCTGCTTACCGCTGGGCCACGCTGGTTCCTCCTGGTAACCTGCTTACCACTGGGCCACGCTGGTTCCTCCTGGTAACCTGCTTACCACTGGGCCACGCTGGTTCCTCCTGGTAACCTGCTTACCACTGGGCCACGCTGGTTCCTCCTGGTAACCTGCTTACCACTGGGCCATGCTGGTTCCTCCTGGTAACATGCTTACCGCTGGGCCACGCTGGTTCATCCTGGTAACCTGCTTTTACCGCTGGGCCACGCTGGTTCCTCCTGGTAACATGCTTACCACTGGGCCACGCTGGTTCCTCCTGGTAACCTGCTTACCGCTGGGCCACGCTGGTTCCTCCTGGTAACCTGCTTTCCGCTGGGCCACGCTGGTTCCTCCTGGTAACCTGCTTACCACTGGGCCACGCTGGTTCCTCCTGGTAACCTGCTTTTACCACTGGGCCACGCTGGTTCCTCCTGGTAACCTGCTTTCCGCTGGGCCACGCTGGTTCCTCCTGGTAACCTGCTTACCGCTAGGCCACGCTGGTTCCTCCTGGTAACCTGCTTACCGCTGGGCCACGCTGGTTCCTCCTGGTAACATGCTTACCACTGGGCCACGCTGGTTCCTCCTGGTAACCTGCTTACCGCTGGGCCACGCTGGTTCCTCCTGGTAACCTGCTTACCACTGGGCCATGCTGGTTCCTCCTGGTAACCTGCTTTTACCGCTGGGCCACGCTGGTTCCTCCTGGTAACCTGCTTACCACTGGGCCATGCTGGTTCCTCCTGGTAACCTGCTTTTACCGCTGGGCCACGCTGGTTCCTCCTGGTAACCTGCTTACCACTGGGCCACGCTGGTTCCTCCTGGTAACCTGCTTACCGCTGGGCCACGCTGGTTCCTCCTGGTAACCTGCTTACCGCTGGGCCACGCTGGTTCCTCCTGGTATCCTGCTTACCACTGGGCCACGCTGGTTCCTCCTGGTAACCTGCTTTTACCACTGGGCCACGCTGGTTCCTCCTGGTAACCTGCTTACCACTGGGCCACGCTGGTTCCTCCTGGTAACCTGCTTACCACTGGGCCACGCTGGTTCCTCCTGGTAACCTGCTTTCACCGCTGGGCCACGCTGGTTCCTCCTGGTAACCTGCTTACCACTGGGCCACGCTGGTTCCTCCTGGTAACCTGCTTACCACTGGGCCACGCTGGTTCCTCCTGGTAACCTGCTTACCGCTGGGCCACGCTGGTTCCTCCTGGTAACCTGCTTTCACCGCTGGGCCACGCTGGTTCCTCCTGGTAACCTGCTTACCACTGGGCCACGCTGGTTCCTCCTGGTAACCTGCTTACCACTGGGCCACGCTGGTTCCTCCTGGTAACATGCTTACCGCTGGGCCACGCTGGTTCCTCCTGGTAACCTGCTTACCACTGGGCCACGCTGGTTCCTCCTGGTAACATGCTTACCGCTGGGCCACGCTGGTTCCTCCTGGTAACATGCTTACCACTGGGCCACGCTGGTTCCTCCTGGTAACCTGCTTACCGCTGGGCCACGCTGGTTCCTCCTGGTAACCTGCTTACCACTGGGCCACGCTGGTTCCTCCTGGTAACCTGCTTACCACTGGGCCACGCTGGTTCCTCCTGGTAACCTGCTTACCACTGGGCCACGCTGGTTCCTAGGCTCCGCGTCACTCTCTTGTGTGTTGGCAGCAGACTCTGGACTTTGGGTCATACGGTGGTGGTAAAAGTACTCACATTTTGTAGTATCAATACTGCAGTGTAGAAATTCTCTGTTACAAGTAAAAGTATACGGAATTCAATATGCACGTGAGTAAAAGTGCAAAAGTATTGGTACCAAAAGTAGAAAGTACCCATGCAGAATGTCTCATTTCACATTGGTTTAAAATGTATACAATGTATGAAAATCTTTAGAAAATAGCAGATCTACAAGCTCACAATGCATTGCACCGCGACGCATTGTGAGCTTGTAGATCGTCTATTTTGAAATGGCCGAAATGTATATGGCCGAAGTGTTTAATGTATGTTTTGTAATACTAATTACAGTACTTGAGTACATGTACTTAGTTACTTTCCACCACTGACGAGTGCCAAGGGGGGAAAAGAGAGAGAGTGAGTGAGGATTTCAAACAATGGACCCTAATAAAAAACCTGGATCCTTCAGTCTGAGGTTAACGGCCTGTTATTGTGCCTATAAATGTCAGTCATCTGGAGGAGATGAGAGGGCGAGACAGACGGGCATAATAGCTCGCTGCCATGTCACCATTGCTTTAGCTCTGTGTGTGTGTGTGTGTGTGTGTGTGTGTGTTGTGTGTGTGTGTGTGTGTGTGTGTGTGTGTGTGTGTGTGTGTGTGTGTGTGTGTGTGTGTGTGTGTGTGTGTGTGTGTGTGTGTGTGTGTGTGTGTGTGTGTGTGTGTGTGTGTGTGTGTGTGTGTGTGTGTGGTGGGTCCCCACAGCTGCAACACGTTGATAACTTGTAGATTGACTATTTTGGGTGCGCACCGGCGCACAATTACACTCAAGCTTTAGGGCAAAATGGCAAAATAAATTGTACAAATGTCATTTAAAGATGGAGTGCCACAATGTTTGTATTTTTCCAGTTTTTCATGTGTCTATGAGGTGACAGTACTTCATTAGACACCCTGGAGTTGTTTTTATGTGCAATGGTGTATTAACTTTGTATTTCTTCCTGGAGGCTGAACCCTTGACAGTCAAACGGGCCAATGAAATAAACAGTAATATAGTGACATCACACTAACAGCCCCTCCCCTAACCCCTCCCCCTTTATCATACAACTACAGCTGTGGGTGTGGCTTCAGTTCAGGTGGATCACCACCCATCACCGCCCACCAGGCAAACCAGGCATACTTAATGAACTGGTGGACGTGTCCACATAAAAGCATGATTTTAACAAATACTGTACACTTTTTGGAAAAAGTTCATCCCCCTTATATTGTAATAATACCTGATGATCATGTTTTAGGGTGGAAAAAAATGGTGGCACTCCATCTTTAAAAAATACTTTCATAATCTGTTGATGTCCTCAGGCATAGTAATACAAACGTGTATTTGTATTATTGTATTGTATAACGTGTGTGTGTGTGTGTGTGTGTGTGTGTGTGTGTGTGTGTGTGTGTGTACTGTCTACGTGCGGCCGTGCCCAAGTGTACTGTATGTGTGCGTGCAACATGTGTCGTATCCTATAATTTATGTCAAATTAATTGACAGCTATAGGTCTCTCTTACCACAGCCTTTGAACTTGGATCCATGTCTGTCTCTTGATCCGCTTGTTTTGTCTGTGAGGAAAGTTCAAAAGGCGCAGTGAGGGGGTGCAGTGGCTGCACCTCAGTGCCCTCCAATAACTAAGCCAGTGTATTTAGCACACACTATTTATCCAGAGTGACTTACAGTAAGCACGGTAAACGCATCAAATGCAGAGAGACAGTGTAGTGTAGCTGTGTCCAAAGTGAGGCCCGCGGGCCAAATGCCCTGGAGAGAATTTTATATGGCCTGCAGCTTCATACCTGAATTGTATTATGAACAGTATTCGTACAGTATTCGTACAGTATGTATGGGACATTTTTTAACCTGGGCATTTCCCAGAGTATAATTTGTCAGTGTTCCTTGTTCCTTGTATTTTTTTTACCTTGCTTGCTTGGTTACATTTGGTAATGGCTGAAAAAAGGCTGAGATATTTTTTTTGTTCACAGCACACATACAACACAAATGTTGGGGCAAGATGTATCACACCCTTTGTATACAACAAGCATACATCAGTCTGTTGCGAAGGTGTGAGTGAGGCCTTGGACCTAAACGCCAGTCCACACCAACCCAACACACCACATGCAACCGCTTGCAATACTGCACTTGCAATCATTATCCCCAAGTGACACCGGTCTGCATCTGGTCAGTCCAGACTGTTGCATGCAAGTTGTGACTAGTTTCAAGGTGTGGACTGTGGGCTCTAAAATTAATACAAGTTCACACACACTCAGCTGCCACAAAACAGATCCACCCATACAGTACAAACCTGTGTATAGTCGACTTCACCACTTGTTTGTGCCCTCAGAGCCCTTATAAACCTTTGCAGGGCACGCCACCCGTCTGGACCACCATGTCTGTCTAAGAGGGTTCCGCCCCTCTTTAATGAATCAAGAAAAGGAACCCTCAACCCACGCTTGGTTTGCTCTTCCTGCTAAAAACACGCTATATACACTTAAGACGATTAGAATGATATGAATCTGAAAGGCTTCATTGATCCCCTTCACAGGTTTGCTATTACTGAAACTTACACTCAGTCAGTCCGTCAGTCAGTCAGTCAGTCAGTCAGTCATTGTGCGTGCGTGCGTGCGTGCGTGCATGCGTGCGTACACACAGAGCTTTCTGTAGGTACAGTATAACACACAAATAATCAAACAAAGCTCTGCCAAGATATCCCTGATGTTCATCACATGGCCCCAGGGATACTGTGTAGATATTTATGAGTTTTGCACCAAATCTGTACAAAGTATAGTAGACAAAGTGTGTTTTGAAGAACATGGTGTCAAATCTAGTTGCAGTAGGTAGAAATGGTCAATGGGGCTATATGGGGATTTGTGCAATGATCCAAGGAATCCAGAGATTTTCTCTGGATTCAAGCGTTATTGGCCATTATTATGTAAAGTGACCTGGTATAACTCCACCATATGACTCCACCAATTTTAACTGTTTGTGGTGGCCTATTGGGAATATGCATGCAAAGTTTGATACCGAATGGTCCGAGTTTGTGAGATTAGCTGTGCACAGTCGCATACACAAACACGCGCTCGCATATTATGAGGCCCACACAAGGCAAAAAAATAATTCTCAGTCTCCCGGCCTGGTGGCCTAGCATGGCAGAGTTATATATTTCACAATTAGCATGGCTGAGGGTGTGTACGACTATATGATTGACAGGCATTACGCTGAGTTTATGCAATGACAAGTCACATGGTTGGGTTACAGTAGTTGCTCATTAGCTATACAGATATGACGGCGTGTGGAAAGAAGCTATACTCTTGTGTCTGGAGGTTCTGCTGCTTCCAGAGGTGAGGTTCTGAGGTTCTGGTGCTTCCAGAGGTGAGGTTCTGAGGTTCTGGTGCTTCCAGAGGTGAGGGGGTCAAACGTTTCTGATGGCCAGGATGCAAGGTGTCAGCAGCAATGATCCTCCTGGCGCTGACCGTGAAGGAGTGAAAGGAAGCTTTAGTTCAGTAATCCTCTCGGTGTGTGTCCTGCTGTTTAGTGGCAGTGCCAAACCACACTGTTACTGTTATGGAGGTGGAGAGGTAGGACAGGCTCAATCACAGCCCAGTAAAACTGCACCAAAAGCACCCGAGGCGGGTTCAACTTCCTCAGCTTGGCACGAGAAGTACATCCTTCCCTGGGCCTTTTTCTGTGTGTGTGTGTGTGTGCGCGCACGCGCGCGCGCTTTTTTCTCCATTCATTCATTCTGAAATACTGTTATGCATTTGCCGATCTATGCCATCCACCAACCTCACCAGGTCAAACTTCATGTAGACTGTATATGAAAACAAACGTGGTATACATTTCTTTCTTTAACATAACATTTGGCCTCCAATTCTACTGGGCAAACATGAATTCCTTCGTCACTTCCATCTTTCAGTTTTAATCTAATGCAGCTGCACTTGTTAACAATAACACAGTTGATGTTCGACATGCACTGAATACCTCAATATGTCTTTAATAGGGATGAGACATAAGTCCTGTTTAAATATTCTGAAGTATAGTGGGTATCATATTTCTTTGTGTCCGGCAGGCCCAAGGTGTGGCCAAGACTATGTTTTTGCCCCTGTCCATGTCTGTCTGTCTGTCTGTCTGTCTGTCTGTCCGTCCATGTGTACGTATACAGTATGTCTGTGTCCATCCGTGAGCAGCTAATTTCCTGCACTGCTGAACTGACCGGTGTGAAACTTTGCACGCGCGTGCAGGCCAAGTAAAAACCCTCTGCTCCAAATTTCTCACATCAACTTGTTCTAGCGCCACCAGGAGGCAGGTTTTTGCTAAACCTGCATGTTTTTATATTACTCCTACAGATGTTGTCTAAAGCTCACACAAACCGGTACACATTATCTTCTGGAGTCATGTGATCAAGATGTATGAGCAAGGTTTTTCAGATCCCTTTCCAAGGTAGGCAACCTGGCCTAGGGGAGACCTGTGCCCCGAGGAGCACACTTTTCTAGTTTTCTTTGTTACCACCTTGACACTGCAGTGTACACAAGAGCACACCTGTCAGCATGGCAAGACCTCCTGTCTCACTCCAATTCTACACCAGATCACAATTCACAAGAGTAGATTGTGAGCAGGCAAGCAGACTGTTTTTCCTCTGTGACTCTGTCTGGAGACAAGCATACTCCCAGGCCCTCCCAAAGTAAATTAGTCCATCTTGTCTGATTCCCAATTATAAGCAATAAATGAGGACCAACCATGAGACGCTTAAAAAAAATCTAATATGTATTTCTTGGTGTGAGATTTGCGGGAGATTTATGACCTCATGTGGGGTCAGGGAGCTTGACGCCAGCCAATATCCGGGAGCCTCCCGCAGCTTGCTTGGAGCCTTGGGATGTCTGCGTCCTCGAAAAGATAGTTCCCAGGAGCTTGAAGATCTCCACAGGCCGTCACAGTGCTGCCTTGTATGTTGTCGAGGGGGGTCAGAGGAGGGGGGGGCGCTTCCTCAGTCCACTTCCAGCTCCACTGTCTTGAGCGTGTGTGTTCATCTGAAGAATGCTGTCCCAGCCAGTCAACCATCGCTCTGCAATAAGACCGTTGATGGCAGTGTGTCGTCTATCACAGCTGTTCTCAAAGTTTGTCTTGTCAAGGACCCCCCCAAACATATAAATATTGGACCCAATTGCCACAAGCTACACAATATTCCAAAGACTTTCATCGAGACAAATCAGAAGAAAATCTACTTTATTATTGACTTTTCTCTGCCCCAACAACATAGGGTACTCTCGCAGGATCTAGCACCAGGAAACATAGGACGTTCGCGAGATTTGCCATAAGACGCTGTTCTCATGGCCCACTTAGGAGACCAGTTGTAGGATTTGTGTACCATTTTGCCTCTTGTGCACTGGTCTTCTTTTTCTTTTTCGACGGCGCATTATTCCGATCCATTACCAACCCTATAGCTGCACGCGAAGCCACGTTGTTGGACTAATGCGCCGTCGGAATTACGAGCGAGTCTCGTGTGTGGTAGGCTGCATTGCTTGCAGGCTGAGCAGGCTAGCTTTCAGATGTAACTGTCTTTGCATGACGATGCAGAAACTGCATCGCTCAGGGCAGGGCATAACATAGGTTTAGATCCCATGACCCGGAAGGACAGTCTGCCGCACTGTGATTAGCTAGGCTTTATTGGTTGTCAGAGAAGTGCTCTTTTTAGCTAATATATGACTTTACATTAACTACTGTAGTTTAGCTAATATATGACTTTACATTAACTAGCCTACTGTAGTTTTAACCATTGAAGATTTTAGCTCAAACTAGAAGTTTCATTAAACTACAAGAACAATAGTTTGGTTTTAATAATTTCACTCTTATGTAGCTTAATTTTGAACATTTTGAAAAGACTGAAATGTTTTTAGCGGGGGCACGGTGGCACAGTCAGTAGTGCTGTTGCCTCCCAGCTAGAAGGTCCTGTGTTCAATTCCCACTGGGGATGCTGTGGGCACTGGTGGTGTGTTCTCTCCTCCAGACTATGTACTCATGCATAGAGTAGTCGGCTGGCAGAGGAAGCGTACTCAGCGTATACTGTACTTACAGTCGATAATTGACACTGGGTGAAAAGAATGGGCTGCAAAATCCTGGGATAAAAATTAGAATTAAAAAAAAACATAATAGGCTTTTTGGAACATTTACATTCAGTATAGTATATTTATATTCATTTATATTCAGTATAGTATATTTATATTCATTTATATTCAGTATAGTTATTCAATAGGCTTTTATTAGCTAGTAGAAGCAGTATGGCTACTTCATTATATTACCAGGATCTCCAGGAGATGGGAAGATAGACTGTATTAACACAGGGCCCAGAAATCAGTCCTATATATATATATATACAGTATACTCCTACACATTGACAGTACTGACAGTAACAGGTTACATTAGCCAGAATCCAGGTATATCATGCACAGTTAGTAATGACATGCCATGGTAATTGTTATACACTCATAAGGGATTTAAACTGAGCTGCCCAGGGGCATAGCAGATCAAAGTGCACTAGTGGTTTTAAAGTGTGTGTGTGTGTGTGTGTGTGTGTGTGTGTGTGTGTGTGTGTGTGTGTGTGTGTGTGTGTGTGTGTGTGCGTGTGCGTGCGTGCGTGCGTGCGTGCGTGAGAGTGATGCATGAAACCGCCTATAGGCATATACAAATGTAACAAAAAGAGAACGTGTGAGATATGCCATTAATGATTCTAAGTGAGCAATATTGCTATAATGAAAAACCTTCAAACGGGGAAACTCTCTCTTTTTCAGCTCACTTTAATGTTCTCCACCTCGCGGCAACCAGTCAGTCATATTTCATTGTGTTTGGCTGGAGGGGGAACCCATTAACCTGCCTCCGCTGTCACGCTAAGCTCAGAGTCAGATGAGTCAGCGTCAGAAACCGGACCGCAGCATTCCATTCACACACATCAAAGGGCGGGCTAAAGTGACTCCATACGCTCAGCCACCCTGGCCTGGTCTTCACAGAACCAGCACTGTTTTCTGACCGGCTCTGTAAAGCCGCAGACATGCAGCTCCAACGTCACCTCCACTCCAATCCGTGACCAGGTGCCCCGACGGCACAATTTATACTGCGCTGTGTGCCGTTTCGCCCACCCAAAAATAGCAGATTTACAAGCCCGGTAAGCTCGTAGAACAGCTATTTTCCGTGTGTGACAACTACAGGCCTATATCAACTATAAGTATAATTGCAAGTGCTAACGATAATCACACAGGTCCTGTTTTTTTTATTTATCCAGAAATTGAAACTTGCCATTGGGGCCTTTGAAGTGGTTGCGGCCGCGATTGAAGGGCGTGTGCGCCCTCATAGCTGGCGGCCGGGCGCAGGCATGGAGGGAGGGAGGGAGGGAGGGGGAAGTCCGATGTGGTGTTCCCGGTAATAACAGAGGCTGGCATGCCATGCGCGCGGGGAAACTAAGTGATCTGTGTCAGTCAGTGCTGTATGTGTGTGGCATGGAAAGAAACCGCAGACCGAGTGTCAACACTGTGTCGTGTCCTTGTAAAGGTGGGTGGAGTTGCCTTTTGATGCATGGATGATAGTGGTAAACAAACATGCTGGTGTGGCTAAACAATGCTGCCTGTGGCTGGCTGCTGAGCACAGTTCCTTTCCGGCTTGGCACAGCGCTGGGTTCTACGCTATGGGAGAAATGTTTCCTGTTTGTGGGCGATGATGGATCCTCGCCCTGCTATCAACACTGACTTAATGATTCTAACGTATGTGTGTATTATGGCGATGTTTTGGATTGTGCGCTTATACATTCAGTTAATTGGACAACCATTCCTGTTTGGGCACCGGCTGCCTGAACCCTAGACTGTTACAGGGGTGCTGCACTGTCTGGAGGCCATTACCTTGGGCTGGGATTTCGCTGGAAGATCTGTTAACTCTCGGAAAATGTAATAGAAAACACACCTATTCGTACCTAACTGCACCAACCATCTTTTCTTGAAATATGATTGATTATGTAATGTTGACTTTGACCTTAATACTAATATATAGTGCACACTACATGTTATGTCATTGCTGTCTGGCAGAAACCTCTTATCTCCATTTTCTAACTTTTTGTGTGTGTTTTTTTTATGAACTTGATCATACTACAGCTTTGCACAAAAGAAACAAAAGTAGCAGATCCAGTGTGTGTGTGTGTGTGTGTGTGTGTGTGTGTGTGTGTGTGTGTGTGTGTGTGTGTGTGTGTGTGTGTGTGTGTGTGTGTGTGTGTGTGTGTGTGTGTGTGTGTGTGTGTGTGTGTGTGTGTGTGTGTGTGTGTGTTTGTGCAGGCCTGCTCATTTCAAAGGCGCCTCTCTGACAGCCGCTCACGCCGCTGTTCTTTTCTGCGGCAGAGCGTGCCAGAGAACAGACCATTGTGTTCCATCTTCAACCCTGTCATTAGCCCTGGCTGGGTTGTTTACCAACAGCTGCCTAACATGACCGACAGGCACGCTGACTCCATAACCTTGGCTCTCTATACTTCACTGTCTGTCACCATTCTTCATCAAAGGGGGAAAAAAAGTAAGGGGCCCCATCAACGTTTAGGCGTTTCAGCCAGTGGTTCTTAAACTTTATCATTTCAAGCACCCCCATAACTCAGTTACAGAGTTACACACCTGGAAAGACCATTTAGAACTCCCTCAAGGACCTCTGAGGGTCCCAGGACCCCACTTTGAGAGCCTGCAGTGCATAGAGCCCTCATTGTTATTTAAACAATCACAAGGTCTCAACCATCGTTGATGGACGTTGACATCATCTATCCAGATTGCTCGAAGTGAAACAGTAAAATTCAAGGAAAGCCTTTAACTTAACCTTTATATTAATAATCGGCAAGGTTTTGTGTGGTCAAAAGGGCACGGAAAGCAAAGCAAATGACCTCGGCGTTCAAGAGACACTGCACAGTATCTGCTTCATGTAAGCCAATACCTACCAACTGCCATTTTGTTAGCTACTGTGTTTGGGGGATTAAAAGTGTTTAGGCGCCACACGTTATATTGGTTTAATGAAAGAAAGGTTTCTCTTTTTATTATCATTGTGCCAGGTTCTTTTTTTCTCCCGGGCAGACACCTTGGTGTGAGGAAGGACAATGGACCTCTTTCACTCTCTCGCTGCGCTGGCCCCAACTGTCACACCTTACACCCAGGACAGCCACTGGCTACATGGACCGCTGCCATCGGGCACAGTGGTCTGTCATTTCAGTAAGACCAGAGAGATACAGAAGAGGGTACAGACAGTCTGTAGTCTGTTCCAAATGGTCTGTAGTCTGGACCCATTTTGTCCACTTTGTACACTCTCAGAGTTAAGAGCAAGGGGCCCATTCGGTTCTTGGGAACGAGTAGGAAGGAGGTTTGTTTAAAAGCAGGAAAAAAGAGGAAGTGAACAAGGAGAGAAAAAGAGCAACCGTCTTCAAAACAAAAGAGAATGTGAGAGTGCAGAGAGAAACCCTGCCTTCCTGGTTTCCAACAGAGCTGATTGTTGGTGCGGCCAGGGGCCAGCTAGGGGCCCAGGGGCCAGCTAGGGGCCCAGCGGTAAACAGGCAGGCCAGGGGCCAGCTAGGGGCCCAGGGGCCAGCTAGGGGCCCAGCGGTAAACAGGGGCCAGCTAGGGGCCCAGCGGTAAACAGGGGCCAGCTAGGGGCCCAGTGGTAAACAGCGGAGACTGGAAGAAGTATCCCTTTATGCTCCCTCGACACCAATTGCTTCATATTCCCAATCAAACGGGCCCATTGTCTCAGCGTTTCGTCCGAGCGCCGGGGAAAACAGTGTGCTGCATTGACTAGACGCAGACAGATTATCTTAGTTTGAATGGCTTTTCCAGAGCAGCAGAAAGGCCAGCACAACAATAGGTAACTTGTTGTAGGCACAACAAATCTAATATTCATTTAGCATGCTGTTGGTGCGGGGGTTTGCTCGGTGCGGGTACAGTAACCGTTTGTATTTGCATAATACACTCCACCTCGCGGTGGGGCCCACTAATTGGGCCGGCTGGAGAGAAACCAAAGACCCTCGTTTGAAAGGGAGCTGCAGCCACAATTATCACAGGAGACACAACAATGTGGGGATTGAAATAATTTCTCTTCATGGCGCTGCAGTGGGAGCAACTTGGAAAATGGAAAAGAAGAGAAAACAGACACGGGTGAACTGAGGTGAACTACGGGCCCGTGAATGTGAGTGCAGACTGGTCTGGTCTGGTCTGGTCTGGACTGGAGGTATATGTTCTTGCTTCTGTGAATGTGACCATGTCATGTCTATACTCACAGCTTACACGAGGGTAAAACTTAATTTTGTTCGGCTTCCTTAAGTTCAGACAATGCAGCAGCATGGTTGATAATAATAATAACTACTGATAATAAAGCAGTAAAAAAAG
>NC_139708.1:7454889-7487389 GCF_964188405.1 Protomyctophum parallelum | reverse complement strand
CGTCTGCGGTCAGCGCAATATGTGTACTATAAATAATTTGAGGTTGTGTGTGTGTGTGTGTGTGTGTGTGTGTGTGTGTGTATGTGTGTGTGTGTACGTGTGAGAGAGCGAGAGAGCGTGTGAGAGAGAGAGAGGTGCAGTTGCTGTACATATCGCCTCTGTTGGGTGGAAACCACATATGTCCAAAACTGTTATACTGTTATACTTTTCAGGATTCCAATTCAAAAGTATAGTAAATCCGCAAGCTCAAAACGCAGGCGCAAAGCGACGCAACTTCGAGCTATACTTTTCACGCTTGCCGTGCAGTGCCGCTGTATAGTACGATCAAGTATAGGGTGTTAATTTACGACTAGAAACACAAACAGTCAGACATGTGGAGATACGAGGTTTCCGCCCTGCCGGGCTCAGGGTTTCCTCCTCTCCTGTGCTGTGTGTGTGTGAGTCTGCAGTCAGAGCACAGGCACAATAGGGAGCATTGTTCCGCTGGCAGGCCTCTGCCTGCCGACTCCCCCCCCGTACCTGAGCACAGAGACAGGTGTATTTCTCCTAGTCACGCTATAGCCCTGGCTGCCACACTCCCAGCTGCCTGCACGCACACACACACACACACACATATGCACGCGCACGTGCACACACGCACGCACACACACATGCAGGCAAAGCGTTATTATTGCAGTGCAAAACAAACTGATGAAGCCCTCTATCGTTGCTGTCCTTCCTATATCTCCATTACTCTAGCTTTTTGTGTTTTTTTCCGTAAACTAACGCCCCTACATGGTCATCATACTACTGACTACAGCGCCACGCAAAAGCGGTGGCAGATCTACGAGCCTCGAAACGCGATGCGTTTTGAACTAGTACAACTACTTTGGCCGTTTCTTATTTGAATCCTGAAAAGTTAATTACCATTTTGGACATTAGAGGTTTCCACCAGACAGACGATGTTGTACTACAAGACAATCTGAAGACCTTCCATTGGATAATGTACTCCTTAGGCCTGACTCACACCTTCACAACAGATTGATGTATAGCTGATGCATGAGACTTATTTACTGATGCAAGCTCGCAATGGGGGGGGGTCGAAACACAGCCGAAAACCGTACAACAAAAATGTTGTGTCAAACCATGTGACTTCCATTGGAAATGCATTGGGAGCTTGCATCAGTAAACAAGTCTCATACATCTAGCATGCATCAATGTTGTAATGTATGCTAGATGGAAAGGTGTGAGTGAAGCCTTAGCCCTCAGTACATCTGTGATCCGGCGGAAACCCTTTAAAAAATAACCGTGAACCTTACTATGGATAGTGTTTCATATAGGACAGTCTTTCACAGCCCACTTTAACCACATGACCCCTAGAGCCCATAGGCGAACATGTGCGTTGGCTATTTTCGGTGAAGAGATTTTGGTGTAGAGGAAAGAAGGAGGACAGAAGTACAGATGCCTGTGGGACCCCAGTTAATGAAGTATATAGGATTTAAGGCGTTAAAAGTATTAAAAAAGTACACCAAGTGCTTCACAGACCATATTGAAGAATTCACAGGTCTAAGTGCATGACAGATATTGAGATAGCATACACTCTGTGCCAGCGCTTCCCAAACTTTTCTGGATCCGAGCCCACTTCAAAATCAAGAAAAAGCGCTCGCATGCAGCCCACCCATCTGACCACTTCACACCTTGGCCTTTTGGCCTGCAGGTTGGGAATGGCTGCTCAATGCTGCTGGCATAGAGAGCATCCTGTTGATCTTTCTTCTTTTAAGAGTATGATGTATATATCTAGCCTCTTGACACAGAAACCCAATAAAAAGATTGACTCCCACAGCAATGGTGCAGTTATACAGTAATGCGTATGATGGTCATTATATGGCAATGATCCCAAGCCTGGTGGTGGCATGTGTTTGCCTAAAAAAAAGTGCAAGTTTTTGTGTTTTTTCTTAATTCCGAGGGTTGCGGCAATAGTTTGTGTTAACGAGGAGGAGAGTGGAGTGGGTGTGTGCGAGCCGAGCCAATGTCAGCAGCCTCGCTACAGCCGAGGCCAAAAGTTCATTTAATTTCTGCTAAGTGGGAAAACATGTTTGAGTAAACATTAGAACCTCTGTTGCCGTTGAGCTTGACCCCTTTAACGCTGGGTGGGTGAGAAGGGGGGGGGGGGGGGGGGGGGGGGGCGGGGCGGAGCGAGAGAGGTGCCAGGCGCTGATGCAGCGAGAGGAAGTGATTTCACTGAAACCTGGCTGGCGCTTAGCGCTGGTCGAATGTGACCAAAAAGAAGAAAAGTGATGGCGGCCAAGGGGGGTGGGGGGGGGGGGACAGCTGCGTGCACTGCCCAGAGGCTCTGGAGACGGTCCTAACCCCATCCGTCTCCATCTGCAGGGACCCCCACCCAGTCCCACCCAGCCCCCCGAAAAATAAATGATTTGTTCTCTTGTTCCGGATGATTCATGAGAGAAATGGGACCAGCTGCAATATGTGCCATGATATAGAACAGACGTACACTGTATGTACGCACGCACGCAACGCAACGCAACGCAACGCCACGCACGCACACACTCACCATCTATTACTTCCCCCCCCCCTCCTCCTCAGACTCCCTCACCTGAGTAAACTGTACTCAAAACGTCGCTCTGAAACCCCGGCGTGACCTCCTCCATTCCAGCGCTAACGCTCTCTATGGTTCCCACGGAAAAAAGGCGGAAAGGGACGTGGAGGAAGTCGGCGCATTTGGCCGACCGAAACGTTGGATTTAACACGGGCTGCCAACATGGAATCCAACCTCAGGTTTCCTGGCTGATATTTACAGAATTAATTCCCAGACGGATGCAGGAATAACACCTGTGAAAAGTTTGTCAGGGGGGGGGGGGGGGGCGGGGGTCTGCGAAAACACAGGAGGGGAAACGGAGTGTGGCAGGCTAGGCTAGCAGCGCAGCGTGCAGCGCAGCAGCGGGCCGTGCTAATCAATGGGCCAGTTGTTGTTGGGGAAACACTTGTCATCTTCTCATGATGTACCCCTCCTGGTTTCCATGTCATCACCCTGTCCCCTCACTCAGCCCTCACATCAGAGTGTTAGTATGTAGGCGTCATCCCATCCAACCACGGCTGTCTGTACCAGGTACCACTGTCTGTACCATGTACCACTGTCTGTACCATGTACCACTGTCTGTACCATGTACCACTGTCTGTACCATGTACCACTGTCTGTACCATGTACCACTGTCTGTACCATGTACGGCTGTCTGTACCATGTACCACTGTCCAACCACGGCTGTCTGTACCATGTACCACTGTCTGTACCATGTACCACTGTCTGTACCATGTACCACTGTCCAACCACGGCTGTCTGTACCATGTACCACTGTCTGTACCATGTACCACTGTCTGTACCATGTACCACTGTCCAACCACGGCTGTCTGTACCATGTACCACTGTCTGTACCATGTACCACTGTCCAACCACGGCTGTCTGTACCATGTACCACTGTCGAACCACGGCTGTCTGTATCCATGTACCACTGTCGAACCACGGCTGTCTGTACCATGTACCACTGTCGAACCACGGCTGTCTGTACCATGTACCACTGTGGAACCACGGCTGTCTGTACCATGTACCACTGTCGAACCACGGCTGTCTGTACCATGTACTACTGTCGAACCACGGCTGTCTGTACCATGTACCACTGTCGAACCACGGCCGTCTGTACCATGTACCACTGTCCAACCACGGCTGTCTGTACCATGTACCACTGTCCAACCACGGCTGTCTGTACCATGTACCACTGTGGAACCACGGCTGTCTGTACCATGTACCACTGTCGAACCACGGCTGTCTGTACCATGTACCACTGTCGAACCACGGCTGTCTGTACCATGTACCACTGTCGAACCACGGCTGTCTGTACCATGTACCACTGTCGAACCACGGCCGTCTGTACCATGTACCACTGTCCAACCACGGCTGTCTGTACCATGTACCACTGTCCAACCACGGCTGTCTGTACCATGTACCACTGTCTGTACCATGTACCACTGTCTGTACCATGTACCACTGTCGAACCACGGCTGTCTGTACCATGTACCACTGTCCAACCACGGCTGTCTGTACCATGTACCACTGTCGAACCACGGCTGTCTGTACCATGTACCACTGTCGAACCACGGCTGTCTGTACCATGTACCACTGTCCAACCACGGCTGTCTGTACCATGTACCACTGTCCAACCACGGCTGTCTGTACCATGTACCACTGTCTGTACCATGTACCACTGTCGAACCACGGCTGTCTGTACCATGTACCACTGTGGAACCACGGCTGTCTGTACCATGTACTACTGTCGAACCACGGCCGTCTGTACCATGTACCACTGTGGAACCACGGCTGTCTGTACCATGTACCACTGTCGAACCACGGCCGTCTGTACCATGTACCACTGTCGAACCACGGCTGTCTGTACCATGTACCACTGTGGAACCACGGCTGTCTGTACCATGTACCACTGTCCAACCACGGCTGTCTGTACCATGTACCACTGTGGAACCACGGCTGTCTGTACCATGTACCACTGTCGAACCACGGCTGTCTGTACCATGTACCACTGTGGAACCACGGCTGTCTGTACCATGTACCACTGTGGAACCACGGCTGTCTGTACCATGTACTACTGTCGAACCACGGCTGTCTGTACCATGTACCACTGTCTGTACCATGTACCACTGTGGAACCACGGCTGTCTGTACCATGTACCACTGTCGAACCACGGCTGTCTGTACCATGTACCACTGTCGAACCACGGCTGTCTGTACCATGTACTACTGTCGAACCACGGCTGTCTGTACCATGTACCACTGTCGAACCACGGCTGTCTGTACCATGTACCACTGTCGAACCACGGCTGTCTGTACCATGTACCACTGTCCAACCACGGCTGTCTGTACCATGTACCACTGTGGAACCACGGCTGTCTGTACCATGTACTACTGTCGAACCACGGCTGTCTGTACCATGTACCACTGTCGAACCACGGCTGTCTGTACCATGTACCACTGTCGAACCACGGCTGTCTGTACCATGTACCACTGTCGAACCACGGCTGTCTGTACCATGTACCACTGTCCAACCACGGCTGTCTGTACCATGTACCACTGTGGAACCACGGCTGTCTGTATCCATGTACCACTGTGGAACCACGGCTGTCTGTATCCATGTACCACTGTCCAACCACGGCTGTCTGTACCATGTACCACTGTGGAACCACGGCTGTCTGTACCATGTACCACTGTCCAACCACGGCTGTCTGTACCATGTACCACTGTCCAACCACGGCTGTCTGTACCATGTACCACTGTCCAACCACGGCTGTCTGTACCATGTACCACTGTCGAACCACGGCTGTCAACCAAGCTGGCTGTACATCCCTAGACATAGTATAAGGACAAAATATCTACAAGATTGTCGATTGGCTGTTTCCGCTGCGCATCACTGTCATACCACAAAGTAGGCCTATATATGAAATAGTACAATGGTTCTCAAAGTGGGGTGCTCAAGGGACCCTGCAGGGTTTCCTTGAGGGGGTTCTGGACCCTTACAACTTACAAGTCTGTAACACTGAGAGTGTACAAATGGAACAAAATGGACCCTATACAAGTCCATTTGGTTCCATTTGTACACTCAGACTAATCGTGTGTGTGTGTGTGTGTGTGTGTGTGTGTGTGTGTGTGTGTGTGTGTGTGTGTGTGGGGGGGTGGGGGGGGGGGGGTCATTGACATTAAAGAGTATGAGAAACACTGAAATGCGGCCTAAGTTTAATAACTGTGGTGTGTTTACAGTATCGTAACATCTCTCAGCTCATTTCTCTGTCTCACGAGCTCTCTCTCTCCCCATCTCTCTCTCTCTCTCTCTCTCGCTCTCTCTCTCTCTCTCTCTCTCTCTCTCTCTCTCCCCATCTCTCTCTCTCTCTCTCTCTCCCCCCCCCCCCCCCCCCCACACACACACACTCTCTCCTGTCGCTAGGGCCCAGGCACTCAGAGCCACATAAGGAAACATTTGTTCCCACTCTGGTTGAATGGGGCCTTGTGTTGGAGTTAGCCAAAGAGATAGAAGGCCTAGGACATCCAAACAGTCCAAAACAAGAGCTCTGCTCTGAAGCCCCTCTCTGTCTGCTGCGCTCTCGCTCCGAGCCGGCCCAGTAATGAATGTCCTCTAGTCTTAATCACTCACAGAGCACACACTGGATATATGACTGTCTCCATTGTCCTCCGTTTCAGGTTTTTGTACATTGAGGAGGGAGAAGGGCGGAGGGGAGGGGGCGGCCGGGTCAGGGGGGTCATCGTACCCAATAAATATTAGTTTCCGCCACCACCGGACGATCTTTTCCCTATACTTATGTTCTTTCATTTCTACACAGTGTGCTTAGACTGCTCTGCTGTCGTCCATTTTGGATTGGACGTTATGGCGCCGTCATGGCATGACGGCGCCATTTGATTGGACGTTATGGCGCCGTCATGGCATGATGGGGCCATTTGATTGGACGTTATGGCCCCGTCATGGCATGACGGGGCCATTTGATTGGACGTTATGGCCCCGTCAGGGCATGACGGGGCCATTTGATTGGACGTTATGGCCCCGTCATGGCATGACGGCGCCATTTGATTGGACGTTATGGCCCCGTCATGGCATGACGGGGCCATTTGATTGGACGTTATGGCCCCGTCATGGCATGACGGGGCCATTTGATTGGACGTTATGGCCCCGTCATGGCATGACGGGCCATTTGATTGGACGTTATGGCCCCGTCATGGCATGACGGGGCCATTTGATTGGACATTATGGCGCCGTCATGGCATGACGGGGCCATTTGATTGGACATTATGGCC
The DNA here is from genome assembly GCF_964188405.1 of Protomyctophum parallelum. Classification (NCBI taxonomy): domain Eukaryota; kingdom Metazoa; phylum Chordata; class Actinopteri; order Myctophiformes; family Myctophidae; genus Protomyctophum; species Protomyctophum parallelum. The sequence goes on along the minus strand of NC_139708.1, from coordinate 7,480,525 downwards.
CCGTCATGGCATGACGGGGCCATTTGATTGGACATTATGGCCCCGTCATGGCATGACGGGGCCATTTTTCGCACGTGTCAGACGTCTGACGCTTCGTCTCCTTCTTGTTCTTCTGATTTACGCTGATTTCTGGAGGCATTCTTTTGCGTCTTCTTTTTGATTTACCTGTAAACTGCCTGTGTGAGGAGGGCTCAGAATGGCCAGCGTGATCTCTGGATATGATTACCTCTTGTCACTGCAATCTGGAAGACATTTGCATGCGCACAAACTCCCTCGCACTCGCGCACACACACACACACACACACACACACACACACACACACACACACACACACACACACACACACACACACACACACACACACACACACAATAATAATACAATATAACTTATTTGGGGTGGTTGTATGTTGTCTCCCTGCTCTTCTATCGAGACATTCAGATGGTGTCAAAGGTCATGTCCCACCTAGACACAAGGATCTGACACAAATTTTGACCAGATGGTCAAGATTCAATTCATCTCCTGAGCAAGCAATCTGTGAAACCGAGTCAAACCAAATGTAATGCATCAACTCCTACAATGCCAAGTGCTTGTCAGGTTGGGGGTGGCGGGGTCCCCAGTTCAAATATTATTATTTTGGGCCGTGGCCTGAATAGTTTGATAACCTACTACTGCATTAAACAGTAGGTTCTATAGTGCAGGTCTGGCAGCAGGTGACAGAGCTCGGTCTAGTGTTTACATTCACTGGATATTTTATATTCATTATTGGAGCATACTTGCCTAATGACAGTTGACCAAGGTTGCCCAAAGTGTCATTTGATGAACAGCCTATATGAAAGATTGTGGGAATTCCGGTTGTGGCATTATTATAATAAATGAAATACCTGTACAATCACTCGTATCCATTGATGAAAAATGAATAAAGTAAATCTTGTAGACTATTCTAATCTTCAGTGATCATTAGACTAATAACGAAACAGGAGTAATTTGGTGTAACCCGTCCCCCACACTTACTGAACAAGATAAAAAATGTGCAACCTTCCTTCTCTCTCTTTTTTTTCTCAAAAGGAAAAAAAACACAGCCTTCACACACACAGCAGCGGTGGCTTAGGAATGCGAGACAGGAATGCTGTTGAGTTACTATAAAGGGGGTTTGATCACTGAAAACAATGTCTTTGTGTTTTCATCCCAGAGCTCTAGTCACGCAATGCTGTGTGTGCAAACCTCCAGCAACTTTTCAACCCTGCACACAAGAAAGCGATCAAGTACCTGCAATTGACAGAATCGCGTGCAATTCAGGTACTCCAGGATTGCACTGGACTGGGGCCAAATGGGGAGCGACCGAAGAACTGGAGTGGAGTTGCCTTTGATCCACTGTAGTGGTTTGTGAAATGTATGACATGAGTGCATGAGTGCATGGAGTGCAAAGAAAACAATTTAGTGTTGCGACGTAACTAAGGACACTAAGATAAATATCAAACACTAAGATAAATATCAAACAAACTAATCTAAATAACATTGCTATCTAAATAACATTCTTAGCATTTGTGGACATAAGCAAACTCTAGATGTCTATCTAACACTTTTTATTACACTGCCTGCTACAATGCTATTTATGTAATTACATGGTCAGGAATTGTTAGTAAAATAATGTATGTCTCCGATAATTAATAAAATAATCAATTAATAGTATCCCTATTTTGGTAAAGGTAAACATAATTCGAAAATTGTGAAAATACGCAATCTGCAAGTTCATAATTTCAGATTTCTTTCTGCCACGTTTTGTGAGGAATTATAAAATAACGCTTGTGGTTAATTGGTTCATAAATAAATGTAAAAAATAAAGTTTAAAAACACTTCTCAATTAGGCTATTTGATTAATCAAAAACGTAATCTATAGAATAATCAAAAGAATATATAGATCGTCTCTGTTGGGTGGAAACCTCATATACAGTATAGGCCTATATTCTCCAAAACTGTTACTTTTCAGGATTCCATTTTTTTAACATAGCAAAAGCAGCATATCTACACACACTCAAAATGAGTTTAGAGTTTGCATATCTGCTACTTTTGATACTGTTGTGTGACGCTGTATATGATCACGTCGTAGGGTGTTAAATAAGAGGCTTCTGCCCAACAATATATATAATCCATACTTGCAGTTGCAGCCCCTAAAATAACATAACAGGGATGATGAAAGCAAGACCCAGAGCTCTGCTCCATTCCCAGGAATAAATAAATCCAATCCCTGGTTTTGGGAGAGGGAGAGAGAGAGAGAGAGAGAGAGAGAGAGAGAGAGAGAGAGCTTGGAACTTCTGATCCCAGAAATAAAAGCAAGCCTGGAGGTGGTTAGGACATGAAAGAGTGAGGTAAGGTAGACAAGAGATTCATTCATGGGAAGGTGATTCAAGGCACCGACGCGCTCTATCTGTGCAGACAGATGATCATTATTACTCACACACGCACCTCTCCCTGCTCACACGCAATATTGGTATCGACCTGCAATGGATTGTTATGAGCTTATAGTTCAGTGGTTTATAATAGGAAAATAATATTTGGTTTAAATGTTCCTGGCAGAATAGCAAGGTTGACAAAATGTTTTTGAAACGAGTAATAATAATAATGAAATAAAATAAAACACTGGTTTTGGTCAATAATGACAGAAACAGTTACAGATCATAATTATAGCCTAGGCATGAATAATGTACTGTTTGAACATTATTCATGTTTTGTATCTGGTGTTGTGGAAATGTATCACTGTGGCCGTTATTGTATTAGCTTGGTGGTTCTCAAGTGGGGTCCAGGGACCCTGAGGGTTCCTAAGGAGGTGGGGGGAGACAGAGAGACCAATACCACCCTTACTATATGACATCAAATAGAACCAAACGGACCCGTAAGGGTCCAGTAGAGACCAATACGACCGTTGTAGTATACAACATGCTGTATACTTGTACAATGTACTTGTACGTGAATATACAATGTACTTGATATGTATTGTGTACTGCCTGGAGAGTAAGGGCCGATTCATACTCCTATTTTAGAGCCGAATAAAAGTCGGTTCGGCACTGTAAAGCCTACAATTTGACGTCATTTGAGGTTCGGGGGGGCGGGTACCGTCCTAAAGTCGGCTCTTCGGTGCTACTGAAAATTTCTGACGAGCCGAAATCATTTCGGCACTACAGCGCCGAAACAGCGGTAAAATAGGAGTATGAATCGGCCCTAACAGACTGATTGTCTTGTTAGCCACTGGAGACAGCTCAGAGAGCAAGGTCAACTTGCTGCTAGCCGATTGTTAGTGTTATGTCTCAGTGGCACCACGTCATGAGGACATGTGGATCCAGAGCTATTATGATTCTGTAATGTATAATAAACTTTGTGAACGTTTTAATGTGACCAGTCTCGTGTCATGTTAATCTTCTCCCGGGCCGGCCCGTCTGTCTGTCCGCCGCCGAACCAAAGGAAATAATCAACCGGGTCGTCACACACCAGAACCAGATCCAATACTTAGAACAGTATCATAACAACGACCATTACTATACATGACATCAGATAGAACCAAACGGACCCCCATCTGAATACTCTCAAATGGAGTGTTTAATCAAAGTCCTTGAAATAAACAAAGAAAAAGTTTGAGAACCAACGGTATTAGGCAACAACAACAAAAAAACTACTACGATGGACTACATATCCCATGGTGCCTTGCTTCTCTGAGGGCTCCGCATGTGCTGCTGCTACTCTGCTGTGCTCCAAGTATGGCTCAGTGCATGCTTGACTCTCCGCAGGTTCACATCGCGTTGCGCTCTCTCTCTCTCTCCTCTTGCAGTGCGCTGCAGCTGCACAGCTGAACGCCTGCCTGGTGTTTGTGAATGGAATTGATCACGCTAATCGATTGGACTAATTTATCTTCCTGGAGATTTTACGGATGGATTTGTTATTATTTTTTTTCCACGCATGGATTTCTAAACCTCCAGTCGGACGTGGAAACGGGATACATTGTTCAACGACACTAGGATACTTAACACACGTGGGGAGTTTGTTATTAGTGGTAAAAAAAAACAAAAAAAACAACCGTGGTGCTGCTGACGATGACAGCTGGTGCCGTTTCCAACATACACGTTCAACTTCTGCGTAACTTTCTTGGATTTTAACACTGGTCCATCAGTTCATCACCACACTACGCTTTCTGGTGCGCGGGATGAGCGGTCCCTCGATCGGGTCTTCTCTGTGGAGGCAGAGACAGAGAGACCCCCACCCTGGATCAGTACTGCACCCCGGGTCAGATGGAGGGGTCTGGATCTCTACATGGATGGAGCATTTCACTGGGCAGACAGAGAGGAGTCTCGCCCTGGTCACACAGAAGGGTTTCTTTAGGGATACTCGTCGCTGGCTCAAAGTGTCTCTGACACGGGTCACTTTCGGAATGGTCAGCGACGCGATATATGGGAGCTATACTTATTACTAAACCTACTCTGGAGTGGATTTTCTCTCTCGGTTCTGTGGGAATTGTGGTGGAGTGCATGTTGGATTACCGTACTTCGAGAGCTGTTTTCATGGATGTGGCTGTTGGTAGCCTATAGGTAACAAGTTCAACCACCATGACCAACGTTTCGGATTATCTACGGACCATCATCACCATGCAGTCTGTCTAACAGGTAAATTACAGTTCCAGGGACAGCCCTCGGTCGTCACCATCACCACCACAATAGGCTACAACACAACACACTCGCACAATCCGCTGCTGTTGGTGTAATAATGGGATTAATGAAAGCAATCAGCTAAATATGAATGTAGTCCTCTGTCCCTCCAGAACGTAATGAATGCCTGCTAATCGCCTGTTTGTTTTTCCAAAGTAGCAGCCTTGTGGCTTGTAGTTGTAAATACAGACACAGAGTGTTTTCACGCAAGTCAGGTTCACCTGTTCAGCGTTCACTGTGCATGGAAAACTGGTCCGTTATTCACATGTCTGTGGTCTATAGGCTTAATACTACTACCTGATTCAAACACACACACTGAAGACACACACAGGCTATGCACAGTATATCAGTGCCTGGGATTCACAGAGCAGAAAACCATTAAAGATTAAAAAATAAATAAAATAGAACCGCGCGTGTAACCGACCTCAGCCATGGCACGCAAGTATACACCTGCAGCGCGTCAGGTGTGCGCACGCAGCACTCATTTGAATGTTGAACACTGCCTGTCATTGACAGAGTCAATGTGATGAGGTATAGCGGCAGCCTATAGAGAAATGCATGAGTAATGGCAATGGATGAATGCCCTTATTGACTTTTTATTCACTTTAGAGTAGACACTCCAGACTTAGTAGGCCTAAGCTTGAGCTGAGTTGCAGGGCTCATAGACTAACCTTTGTCTTCGCCAATAGCAAATCTACAAGGTAGATGAAGATCACGATTGCACTGCCTTGTGAGCTTTAGCTGATATTATGTTGCCCAATGCTTCCTCCATGAATGTGGATGCCGGTGTTGTTCAAGTTGTCAACTGCCTGGTGATTTGTGATATGTTCTGTTCTGTTCTTGTCCCCCATCAGACAGTCAGTCAGGTGTGACTAATTGACACGCATGGGGTTTCCATGGCACTGCATTACACCTGTCATTACCGCTTCATGCTTACCTGACAGATGACATGCGTAATGATTATAATACCCTGTCGCCTTTAAGATGTGACATCATCAAGTATGAGCAGATGTCACCACCTCCGAATGACGTTTTCTGTCAATAATAATAACTTGGTGGAAGGTTGTTTAAGTCAAGTCAAGTCTAAAGCATTAAAAGTAGCAGCAGATCCACAAGCTTAAGTTGGAATGAGTTTCAAGCTTGTGGTACTTTTGATGCTTTTGTGTGACGCTGCAGTGTGACCAAGTATGGCGTTGATTTACGAAAAAACACAAAACGTTGTCTGCCCGTGACAACAATATATATAGATGTACATTATCTCAAAGATTGCATTGTCCACCCTAGAACATCTCCCCTCTGCCCTCCCAAAGTCCAGCCTCCGGTTCATTCCTTCCTCCTTCTTCTTTCGGAGTTAAAGAATTCCATCTATTGTCGGGTTCAGTGGACAGAGCCCCACTATATGTCTGTATACAGCAGCACACACAGAGCACAGAGAGCCCCCCCTGCTCTGCACCCCCACCCCCCATTAAAAATCTTCTCCAAACAAGACCCCCTTTCTCCGCTGAAGAGGGACCCTCTGTCTAATGCCAAGTGACTCTCATGGCCAGCATTGACGGTGGGACACTTGCCGCACAAAGGGAGCTGAAGTGTCAAGTAAACTCGGTCAGAGCCCCCCGACACACAAGAATTCCTTTATCTCCCACCCCGGGAGGCAGACAAAGACATACTTTGTGTCAGTGAGCAAAGCCTTGGCCAAACAGTGAGGGGATGTTTTTTCTTCTTCTTCTTCTTCTTCTTCCCTACTTCTGTCTCTTCTTCTAGAACTTCCTCCTTTTCCTCCCTTTTGTTGTTTGAACGAGCGAGGAGCGGGAGACGATGTTTGTTGTGGATGTAACCCCCGCGCTCGCTCGGCATCTGTCCTGCACGCGGCCGACCCCGCCCTTTTGGCTGCGAGGGCCCTGCACGGCACGCACACAACACACAACACACAACACACAACACACAACACACAACACACAACACACAACGCACACACAACACACACAGGCATTGCCTCGCCCACTAGTCGTCCTGTGCATGCACACAACTCAGTCCAGCCTGGCTGGCTGTCACACCTCTCGGAGCGAGCAGAACATGTGGGTGGGAGTGGGAGTCGTGGGACATGGTGTTATTTGGGGCGGATTGCGCTGAATCGTCACCTCGGCCCCCGTACCATATAACTTGTCCGAGACGAGGCTGAGAAGAGCTGTTTTCTCACAGGGTTGAGAGAGAAGCTTGGCTGCAGCTGTCATACGATACGCTTGTGGTGAAACCGCAGCAGAGAGCCATGCACACCGGGGTCAGACTCACTTAGGGAGCAGCTTGTATTTACACTCTCGCAACGGCGCAGAAAGTGCAAGGGATTCCAGGGCCTTATTGTACATGTTGAGAACCGAGAAAATCGAGGCTGGCTCATGATCGATGATACATTTATTCTCTGTTGTACGGCGTGTTGCGTGCAAAAAAACGGCAGATCTAGAAGCATGTGTCGCATCCGCAACATCTTGTGAGCTTGTAGATCGGCTGTTTTCAGCACACGGCACTGTCATATGATGGAGCTTAAATTAAGCTCGGGAATCAAAGGCCAATATATTATTATTCAGACTCTGTTCCCCCAGGGGTCCTTGGGGCGGTTCTAGGGGGTCCCCAGCAAAAGTAGTTAACATATAGCACTGCTATTTTTGAAACATTAAAAGAAAAATGTTAACACAAACATCTTCTGTTCTGGGGGGTCCCAGCTGGCACAAAACGTCTTCTGATGGGGGTCCGGACTGCAGCCAAATATTTAGTGGTCCTTGACATGAAAATGACATGAGAAGCACTACTGGTAGTGATTCTCTGGAGCTCTAACAGCACTGGTTCAAGACTCAGGAGGGTGTGAGTGAGGGACATGATGAGTAAAGTGTCTTTGAGAGACAAAACAATGTCTTAGCGGAGCTGTATACCAGTCACTGACAGACAGCATGCATCATGCCCTGAGGCGTGCTGCTAAACACAGGCCTACTGCCACTGCCAGGAGGAGAGCGATAGGTACCCCCCCCCCCCCGCACGGTGGTTAAGGTAAACAGATTGAATTGCTGTGGTCGAGTGTGTTAATGGTGTGTTTATGAGCTTAAGCTGAGTGGTGATTTATCATGTCCAAACCAAGCGATGGCGGGCTCACCTTTTTCTTCGGCCATTCTTGCTTATATGCTCAATGTCATGGTGCTTTGCACTTGCATGTGTGTGCGTGCGTGTGCGCACGTGTGTGTGCGCGCCGCATGTACGTACGTGACATGCTGCAGAGGGCTGATAACGCTGACTGAATAACCTGACCTCTTAGTGAACTGCACATAGATGTCACGAGCGCTTCAAATCAGGTGAAAATGGGGAAGTTATACTTTACGTTAATGACATTGTTGCAGCTTTCGCAGTGAAACGGGATTCTTTCTAATGAGCTCACCACTCACAGTCTCCATGACACAATGCTTCCCACATGGAATATGTGAAATTTCCCCCTCTTGATTTTAGCAGGAGCATATATGTTTCCATCATTAGTGTGTCCGTTTTAAGTCTGATTTATACTTGGTTGCATTGCTGGCTTTTGCGTGCCGTAAAATAGCAGATCTACAAGCTCTAACAATGCGTTATGGATGTGATGTGAGGTGAGCTGTTTGTTTGCGGAGAGTGATTATGACACCGGAACGCAACTACCGGTAAGTTTATGTCAGGCCCTTAGCGTGTCATTAACCCATTAAAACAAGGAAAGCATTTTAGATTTTATACTTTGGCTATTCAAAAACAGCAGATCTACAAGCTTACAGCGCGTCACTTTGTGCTTCGAAAGCGTGTTTCTTTTTTACACAAATCTTGTCTTTTGGGGGGTCCCTGGCACAAAACATTTTCAGATGGGGGAACAAATACATATAGAATTTGTGGGGGTTATTGCTTTAGAATACATTCATAGAATCTGCATCAGGTCTTATTATGGGTTATCAGGAGTTACATTTATAAAATAAATTAATCTAGTTTTGTGTATCAGGAGTTATAGGCTTGTGTGTGTGTGTGTGTGTGTGTGTGTGTGTGTGTGTGTGTGTGTGTGTGTGTGTGTGTGTGTGTGTGTGTGTGTGTGTGTGTGTGTGTGTGTGTGTGTGTGTGTGTGTGTGTGTGTGTGTGTGTGTGTGTGTGTGTGTGTGTGTGTGTGTGTGTGTGTGTGTGTGTGTGTGTGTGTGTGTGCGTGTGTGTGCGCGCGTTTAGAATGGGCTCTAAAGTTTGTCTGAACAGGAGAACTGTCATTTATTAGCGGTGCAAGAACAATGGAGAGCTTGTCTCCGGGGGTGGGCGGGTGGGGTGTGGGGGCCGGAGGGAGGGGGGGTGGCCTGAGATTGGGCAGCAGCCTTCAGACCAAGAACAAGCCCCTGTCTGATGGAGGGAACGGCTGACCCTTCCTGAGCAAAATGGCACCTTTGTTCCGAGGTGTATGTGTTTGTGCGACTGTGCGTTAGAGAGAGAGAGAGAGAGAGGGTTTTTGAAAAGCTGGGAAAGTTGTGTAAAGTGTTTTTTTTAATCAATGCTTTGCTGATTTTCCGTGTGTGTGTGTGTGTGTGTGTGTGTGTGTGTGTGTGTGTGTGTGTGTGTGTGTGTGTGTGTGTGTGTGTGTGTGTGTGCGTGTGCGTGTGCGTGTGCGTGTGCGTGTGCGTGTGCGTGTGCGTGCGTGACTGCCTCTGTGTGTGTTGGCACTAGGGTCTCAAAGTATTCTGTATTCCCTGTAGGAACTCTTAGGACCATGATATTCCGGGTTCAGATGACAGATTGACCGTTAGACTGTCTGTCTCATGACATACTGTATATCTCACAGTGTGTAACCATTCACCCCCTGGCCTGCACACCGTTGGGGGTGACACAGAGTCATCATCAGCTCTCTGGTCACTACCGCACTGCCGTTGACCGCTAAGGCCGATGAACCGTAGGTCAGCCTCTTCCTGACCGCTAAGGCCGATGAACCGTAGGTCAGCCTCTTCCTGACCGCTAAGGCTGATGAACCGTAGGTCAGCCTCTTCCTGACCGCTAAGGCCGATGAACCGTAGGTCAGCCTCTTCCTGACCGCTAAGGCCGATGAACCGTAGGTCAGCCTCTTCCTGACCGCTAAGGCTGATGAACCGTAGGTCAGCCTCTTCCTGACCGCTAAGGCCGATGAACCGTAGGTCAGCCTCTTCCTGACCGCTAAGGCCGATGAACCGTAGGTCAGCCTCTTCCTGACCGCTAAGGCTGATGAACCGTAGGTCAGCCTCTTCCTGACCGCTAAGGCCGATGAACCGTAGGTCAGCCTCTTCCTGACCGCTAAGGCTGATGAACCGTAGGTCAGCCTCTTCCTGTAGCTAAGGCCGATGAACCGTAGGTCAGCCTCTTCCTGACCGCTAAGGCCGATGAACCGTAGGTCAGCCTCTTCCTGACCGCTAAGGCCGATGAACCGTAGGTCAGCCTCTTCCTGACCGCTAAGGCCGATGAGCCGTAGGTCAGCCTCTTCCTGACCGCTAAGGCTGATGAACCGTAGGTCAGCCTCTTCCTGACCGCTAAGGCCGATGAACCGTAGGTCAGCCTCTTCCTGACCGCTAAGGCTGATGAACCGTATAGGTCAGCCTCTTCCTGTAGCTTTAGTGGTTCTCACTGTGGTTCTCACTGTGGCACTCTCAGGGTTCCTTGGGGTGGAGGGTTCTAAATGAACCCGTACAGGGTCTGTAACACCGACCGCATATGATCCATTTGGGGGTTCTAAATGAACCCGTACAGGGTCTGTAACACCGACCGCATATGATCCATTTGCTGTCAGCGTTAAGGGGGGGGGGGGGTCCTTGAAACGTCAAAGCTTGAGAACCACTGCTGAACCACTGCTGCCCTTAGGCTTAGTCAGACCCGTGCTGTGGGTTACAAATCACCCGTGGCTTCCTGTGAGGTTTAGGTTTAGGTTAGGGTTTGGGATAGTGTTCGTATTGGTTTAGGTTAGGTTTAGGTTTAGGTTAGGGTTTGGGATAGTGTTCGTATTGGTTTAGGTTAGGTTTAGGTTTAGGTTAGGGTTTGGGATAGTGTTCGTATTGGTTTAGGTTAGGGTTTAGGTTAGGTTTAGGTTTAGGTTAGGGTTAGGGATAGTGTTCGTATTGGTTTAGGTTAGGTTTAGGTTTAGGTTAGGGTTTGGGATAGTGTTCGTATTGGTTTAGGTGAGGTTTAGGTTTAGGTTAGGGTTTGGGATAGTGTTCGTATTGGTTTAGGTTAGGTTTAGGTTTAGGTTAGGGTTTGGGATAGTGTTCGTATTGGTTTAGGTTTAGGTTAGGGTTTGGGATAGTGTTCGTATTGGTTTAGGTTAGGGTTTAGGTTAGGTTTAGGTTTAGGTTTAGGTTAGGGTTTGGGATAGTCTTCGTATTGGTTTAGGTTAGGGTTTAGGTTAGGTTTAGGTTTAGGTTAGGGTTTGGGATAGTGTTCGTATTGGTCGGACTAACGGGAGGTCGGACCAATTCAACGCTATACCGTATACCGCGTCATGATACCATACTAAGACGACAATATCACTTTTCTTATATATATATTCTTTAAGTTGACCAAAACATTGCAAATATCGCTGCTCTAGAAGATCGACCACATTGTGACAATTTGACCCAGACGATTATCTCATCACGATATCAATATAATATCAATATATCTGGCCAGCCCATACCCCATAGTGTACCAGACCACTCCACAATAACTGGCCACTGTGTGTTTACCCTGGCTGCTGGCCAGAGACTGAATGGGGTTCGCTGCTGCCCGGCCCACCAAACAATTGTCCGCTTTCTGTAATATTGCTCATGAGGGAGGGATGTTTTGTTTAAACAGCCGGTATGAGAAAGAGTAGAGAAGGGAAGAGGGAGGTGAAGGAGACGGCAGCAGATTGGTGACTTCCTTCATAGAAACCACAGCTTAGAGGAGGAGGAGGAGGAGGGGATGGGGGGGTACAACCTGCCTCAGGGAGCCGAGGGGAAAAGGAGAGTGCAGAGGGCTGCGGAGCGGAGAGGTGGTCCATGTCGGCTGCTGAGGCAAGGGACAGGGTGGGCTTGCATTGCATGTGGACGCTCCAGAGCTGCTGCACTCCGCCGTTCTGTGTCGATCTGCCATTCTTATTTGTTTTAGGAGGTATTATCATTCATTTGAGGCAAAGGTTTTTAAAGTCATATTATTGCCACAGCCCTATAGCTGCATTCCACATGCATTTACGTGGTTTCCTCTGAGCGCCTGGTGGCACAGCACAGCCACCTGTTAAAACGTCCTTCATTCCCCGATGGTCTGTTAATGCTCCTCTAACTTCTTACTCATGAATGAATGGACTGCCTTCACTGATGATCATGTTGTGCTGTTGTTGACCATAATATGGTCAAAGTTGATGCAGGTTTAGCATACTGTAGGTTTAGCATACTGTAGTGTAGTGTAGTGTACAGGAACTGAATTCACGGATGAAAAAAAGAGATTGTGAGGCAGTGGAGACTGGAGAGGTGAGAGAACTATATTATAGTAGTAGAGCAGTGGTTCTCAAAGTGGGGCTCGGGGACCCCAGGGGTCCTTGAGAGGGTTTCAGGGTGTCCCCAGCAACATGATTGATAGTTAGGACTAGGAGCAATCTGAGAGGCCAAATGGACCCTTATGAGTCTGTAACTCTGAGAGTGTGCAAATGGGAGGGACCAAATGGACCCTTACGAGTCTGTAACTCTGAGAGTGTGCAAATGGGAGGGACCAAATGGACCCTTACGAGTCTGTAACTCTGAGAGTGTGCAAATGGGAGGGACCAAATGGACCCTTACGAGTCTGTAACTCTGAGAGTGTGCAAATGGGGCCAAATGGACCCTTACAGGTCTGTAACTCTGAGAGTGTGCAAATGTAACCAAATGGACCTTTATGGGTCTGTAACTCTGAGAGTGTTACAAATAGAACCAAATGGACCCTTACGGGGAGGGGACCCATGTACCCTCTATACTCCACAGGCAGGGAAGGGACCATGTACCCTCTATACTCCACAGGCAGGGAAGGGACCATGTACCCTCTATACTCCACAGGGCAGGGAGGGGACCCATGTACCCTCTATACTCCACAGGGCAGGGAAGGGACCATGTACCCTCTATACTCCACAGGGCAGGGAAGGGACCATGTACCCTCTATACTCCACAGGGCAGGGAAGGGACCATGTACCCTCTATACTCCACAGGGCAGGGAAGGGACCATGTACCCTCTATACTCCACAGGGCAGGGAAGGGACCATGTACCCTCTATACTCCACAGGGCAGGGAAGGGACCATGTACCCTCTATACTCCACAGGCAGGGAAGGGACCATGTACCCTCTATACTCCACAGGCAGGGAAGGGACCATGTACCCTCTATACTCCACAGGCAGGGAAGGGACCATGTACCCTCTATACTCCACAGGCAGGGAAGGGACCATGTACCCTCTATACTCCACAGGCAGGGAAGGGACCATGTACCCTCTATACTCCACAGGGCAGGGAAGGGACCATGTACCCTCTATACTCCACAGGGCAGGGAAGGGACCATGTACCCTCTATACTCCACAGGCAGGGAAGGGACCATGTACCCTCTATACTCCACAGGCAGGGAAGGGACCATGTACCCTCTATACTCCACAGGGCAGGGAAGGGACCATGTACCCTCTATACTCCACAGGCAGGGAAGGGACCATGTACCCTCTATACTCCACAGGCAGGGAAGGGACCATGTACCCTCTATACTCCACAGGGCAGGGAGGGGACCCATGTACCCTCTATACTCCACAGGGCAGGGAAGGGACCATGTACCCTCTATACTCCACAGGGCAGGGAAGGGACCATGTACCCTCTATACTCCACAGGGCAGGGAAGGGACCATGTACCCTCTATACTCCACAGGCAGGGAAGGGACCATGTACCCTCTATACTCCACAGGGCAGGGAGGGGACCATGTACCCTCTATACTCCACAGGGCAGGGAAGGGACCATGTACCCTCTATACTCCACAGGGCAGGGAAGGGACCATGTACCCTCTATACTCCACAGGGCAGGGAAGGGACCATGTACCCTCTATACTCCACAGGGCAGGGAAGGGACCATGTACCCTCTATACTCCACAGGGCAGGGAGGGGACCATGTACCCTCTATACTCCACAGGGCAGGGAAGGGACCCATGTACCCTCTATACTCCACAGGGCAGGGAGGGGACCATGTACCCTCTATACTCCACAGGGCAGGGAAGGGACCATGTACCCTCGTAAGAGAGGATTTGTGTTGTTCGTATATGTGTCCCAGGCCAGTGATTTCAACCACAAGTCGGCACAGTTGATATACAGTTATAGATGAAAATACAATTCATTTCTTTTTTTGGTCGTTTTCATTTTTAGCCACATTAACACAGTTGGAATGTTAAAGAATGTTTTTATTCCATCAGAAAGTCGTTTTAGTGTCATTAAGTCGTTGCAATTGCTTAAACAAGTCACTATGTCTAATGTTTTAACAATTGGGTTAAGCAATGCTAACCAATGCTAATCAGAAAATCAGCTTTCCTTTCAAAGTATGCAAATTCCGCAAAAATCCGCTTTTTTGTACACAATCGTTTTTGAAGATAATACTAGTCTTTTACTAACTGGCTAACAGAAAATAGCCGATCTGGACCCTGGCATACATTATTTTCTGCAGACAAATAATAATAACAGGCTAATATAGCTATTTTATTTGTAGGCTACTCATCTGGAACATTTACATAGGCCTGATCTAATAAGGGTCCACTTGGTTACCAACTCTCCATAATCAACTACACTTTAAAAACAAGCCCAAATAATCAACTACACTTTATTTTTGTCAAATACATTTTTAGTAACAGGTTATAAATTATTATAAAATTGGTACAGTAGGCCTATGCATTATTTTTCTTTAGAAACAAGGCCAACTAATTATAACAAGCAGACATGGCAACACTGCTGGTTGAATAATGGAGGAATGAAGGGAAAACAGCGCCCCCTAGAGTCACAGATCACTGCTGAAATATTAGAAGGGCAAATTCTGTACTTTGGGGTTTCCAGTTCAACAAGTTTCAAATGGTCATATCTTCTTCATTTCCCCCCCAATTTCAATGAGCAATACATCATATGAAAGGTTACAGTGTGCAGTTTTATGATATGTAAAGAACTGACCACTGGCACGGGTCACATATTCATAATATGTAAAGAACTGACCACTGGCACGGGTCACATCTCGTGTCTGTTGGGTGGAAACCGCATGGGTCCAAACCCATTCTGACCTGAGATCAGATTCTAAAAATGTCTATTACATCCTGACAGTTTCATTATTAACCCATTCTGACCTGAGATCAGATTCTAAAAGTGTCTTCGATTTAAAAAAAATAGCAGACCTACAAGCTCGTATCGCGCCACTCGGTGGCGCGATATGAGCTTGTAGATCTGCTATTTTTCAATAGCTAAAGCATAACATGATGCCGACACCAAAATGGGTTCCCGTTCAGAATGGGTTGAAAACATTTATATTAGAAAATTTGCACCACATTTTCACGATTTTTCAAGCTCGTATCGTGGCACTCGGTAGCTAAAATAGGATATAACATAATGCTTAACCCATTTTGGGCGAGGACCCCTTTTGGTGTTAGCATTATGTTATGCTTTTAGCTATTGAAAAATAGTAGATCTACAAGCTCATAGCGCGCCACCGAGTGCCACGCTACACAAGCTTGTAGGTCTGCTATTTTTGAAAAATCGAAGAACGACTGACATAGAAATATAGCTTTTTCAGAAAACTGTCAGGAAATAGAAGACATTTTTAGAATCTGATCTCAGGTCAAAATGGGTTTTAAATCACCAAAAGAGGCCTGGGCCGTGGCTCAGCGGTCCAGGCACCTTGGCTGGTAATCCAGTCTGGCAGTGTGCCGCGGGTTCGACTCCCGATCCCGACGGCCTTTACTGCATCTCTCTCCCCCATTTCCTGTCAGCCTACTGTCTGTCCCTCCATAAAAAATATAAAATAAAGGCGAAAGCCACAAAAAACACCACAAAAGGTTCCCATCCGGAATGGGGTAATTTACAAAAACCCCCAAAAATAACCACAAAAAGTTAGAACATGGAGACAGGTAGTAACGACATGTACTATTTCTGAATTTCCTATAAATAGGCTTAAATAAATGTGGCTAAAACAGATTCATCTGCAGGGTGAACCCTTGAGGAGGAGTCCCCGGACCACACTTTGAGAACCATGTGGCACACAGCGGAGGACAGAGGGGCATCAGTGTGGGACGCAGACACAGACAGCTCTCAATTCAGACACCCACCCCCGCCACAGGAAGACACACACACACACACACACACACACACACACGCACACGCACACCGCGGCACAAATACACTATGTATGTGGAGAACAGTAGTGAATGAAGAGATGAACAGACCGAACCTCTGTCTGGTCAGGAGAACCCACTGGAAGGCACAGAGCAGTAGACAGGCTGCAGGTGTGTGTGCATGCGTGCGCACTGTAGTAAACTTAACTTCACGCCGTACAGGGATACCTTTATGAGGCGTGTTTGTTTGTTATTTACAGGCAGCAGAGGCTCTCAAAGTGGGGGTCCCTTGAGGGGCGTTCCAGGGGTCCCCAGCTAAATGACTGGTAACTCTTTGAGAGTGTAACACAAGTGGAACCAAATGTACCAGAGGTGGAAATATGAGAGAGTGATTTCTCTCTAGAATTGAGAGTTTTGTACGGTACCTCTATAAGTGTGTGTGTGTGTGTGTGTGTGTGTGTGTACTGTGTGCCACCTAATACCTTGTTGTCTATACTTGGTCCCCTCCTATTTTCCGTCTACACCGAAGTGTCTTGTTGTAGATGGGTTATTTTTGTCAAGTGAGTGGCAAATCGAGTGGCAAAGTGAGTTTAAGGTTGTTTAATGCAATCAGATAGGACTTCTCTGTTTGGATGTATGGGGTTGTCAAGGCCAGAAAGTATTTTTTTGCCACTCAGTAGGCGTTCCCGCATAACTTCCAGGTATGATGATGATGTGATGTGCAATTGTGCATACCCCTAAGGATGCTAGGTGGTTATGGTTAATGTATTGTGCATACCCCTAAGGATGCTAGGTGGTTATGGTTAATGTATTGTGCATACCCCTAAGGATGCTAGGTGGTTATGGTTAATGTATTGTGCATACCCCTAAGGATGCTAGGTGGTTATGGTTAATGTATATCGTTAATTGTGCATACCCCTAAGGATGCTAGGTGGTTATGGTTAATGTATATCGTTAATTGTGCATACCCCTAAGGATGCTAGGTGGTTATGGCTAATGTATAATTGTGCATACCCCTAAGGATGCTAGGTGGTTATGGTTAATGTATATTGTTAATTGCAGAAACCTCTTATCTCCTAAAACAGAACGGCCCACCCATTAAAGGTTGGGAACCACGTGATAACTCTTCGTCCCAGCCCAGGGGGTCCCGCTGGGTTGAATTGATCGATAGTAAACAACCTCTGGGTGCATTATAATAATAATAATAATAATAAACTTTATTTATATAGCACCTTTCATACATAAATGTAGCTCAAAGTGCTTTACAGGGCAGAAAAGATAATAAAAAACAAAAGCAAAACAAAACAGCATTAAAACAGGCATGCAGTTAAAACAATAGGACAATAATGCAGTGTCAAATCAGGAGAAGGCAGTGGTACAAAGATAAGAACAGATAAAGCAAGGCAACGACATTAAAAGAAACAAGCAGTAATAAAATACAGTGAGAACATGAATAATAAAAAATAAATAAAAGATCACTTAAAAGCAATGTTGTAGAAGTGGGTCTTGAGCTGAGCTTTAAAAATGTCTACAGAGGCTGCCTGACGAAGGTACAGAGGGAGCTTGTTCCATGCCGACGGCCCGCAGAAGCAAAAAGCTGCTTCCCCGTATTTTTTTGTTGCCATTTTTTTAGGCAAAGCGAGCAGGCCAGCAGTGGAAGACCTTAGGGGGGCTGGTTTGGGACATATTTAGGCAGGCAGTCATGTATAGGTAGGAAGGTGCGAGACCATTGAGAGCTTTATAGACAAGTAAAATAATTATAGCCACATGCAGAAAAATGCCATCTTTAGTGTGTGTCCACAAACTTTGCCCTACACAAAACATTAAATTCCCATTGACACGTCATAGTGTCTGAGCAAATAGACATATTTGTCTATTTTACGTCATGATGATGTACGATAAGAGCGCCCCTCACTTCACACGGGTGTGATTTACCATTTATGTCAATTGATTCCTCCCCACACACATATTTCCATAGAAACGCCTCCTTCGGCTCTGAGGCGGGTGCTCTCGAGAGGAGGCAAACTTTCCCGAGATTCCTTGCATAGCGGAAGCATGAGCGGAAGCTTGCCAAGCCGTGTGCGTCACAGAAGAGGAAGTTCGGTAGGCCAATCAGAGGCGTGACTCCCTCTTTCCCGGCGGCTCTTGCTTTGGCAACGTAACGTTTGTTTCCTCAAGATCCCTTTGCATTGAATTGATAAGTCCCGGGAAAGACACGCTGTGATTGGCCAGTAAACACTTGAGTGGCTGCGACGCAGCCAGGGGGGCAGTCAGACAGATATTTTGTGAAGCCACTAAGGAAATCGTAGTTAATAATGGCCTGTTGTGGCGCTGTCATTGGACCCAGAAAAATTCATAGCCCCATAGAAGTCCATGTATTTGGGCCCAACTTCACCTAGACTGTAACTGTATTACCTTAATAAACATGGTCATGAATACTTTCTGCTTCCAGTCACTAGTTTAAAGTCTCATTTCTAATGTCATATTATTCTTTTTGGAAAATTATGGTCCCATTAAAAATGACCATAAAGTCGCGTATGTTCTGAGGGGCGTGGCTACCGTTACAGTCTATGATCGGGATCCCCCACCCACTCGAGTCAAAATAAAAACCAACGGAGACGAAGGGGGGAAGTCCCGCCTCGTTGTCTAGGCCAGCCAATGGGCCAGCTGGGCCCAAACGGAGCCAGCCAATGGGCCAGCTGGGCCAAAACGGATCTAGAAAGATGGCGACTTACAGTGCAGGAATAACAGGCCATGTTAGACCCGGGGAACGCTTTGTCCATGTTTTTTACAGTCTATGGACGCAGCGTGCCTTCAGCACTTCCGCTTGACTTCCGCCTTCGTTGGAGACCGACGACTCCAATGAACTGCAGCGGCCAATGAGGCATCTATTGTTTTAATATCTATGCGTATTTCTGTCTTGTCAGCCACTGCTGTTGTGTATCCTACTGCCTGCCAGACAGTGAGGAGCCCCCACCGGGAGGACGTAGAGCCTTCGGCCTACTCCTCCCACCCAACACTCCCTCCTGTCAGGTGCCGCCCGCGGCCCCAGCCTGTAGCTCATAGCGCGCCACCGAGTGGCGCGCTATGAGCTTGTAGGTCTGCTATTTATGAAAAATCGTGAGAATGTGCCTAAAATTTGGAATATATTTTTTCAGAGCGAACATTTTTAACTCAAATCTTTGATTCTGGGGAGGGTCCCTGGAACAACATACTTTCAGATGGGGGTCAGTGGCCAATTACAGATCATTTTTGGGGTCCTTGACATGAAATATTGAGTGAAATAAGTATTTCAGAAAACTGTCAGGATTTAGAAGACATTTTTTTCAGGCCTGAGAGCCTTATTCCATCGCTTTCTCCCCTCTACCTTTCTTCCGCTGACCTCGCTTGCTCCTTTCACACTCCCTTTTTGGATGGAAAATTCCAACCTTTTGTTGCGCCAAATGTCACATTCCACCCAACCTGTGACCAAATGCTCCACTCCGCTTATAGCCTCGCCGTGGGTCGTCGTAGCATAGCAACGCCGCTAACATTTCAGCAGTGGTTGAAAAAACGACTCTGATTTCTTTACTCAAGTAAAAAGTTGCAATTCGGCGCCGTCGGTCAGAAACCTCTCATCTCCGTGTTTTGTGTTTTTTTTCTTTTCGTGAATTAGCGTCCCACTTGAAAATCATCCAAAGTAGCAGATCCACAAGCTGGAAACCCGGCACGAAGCGCTTTGAGCTCCACGATCCTGAAAAGCAGTGGCGTGCACAGATAGACACTAGGGGGTGCTAGAGCACCCCCTGCCCTTTTGGCAATTTTGCTTTAAAAAAAAAAAAATATATATATATATTTTTTTTCTTAATTTGTAGTGTGTGGACCATGCGGTGACATTGATCAAATCTTGATAAAAAAAAAACGCTTCTACTATATTATTTAGGCCCCCACAATCTAAAGCTATGTTTCTATGTCAGTGGTTCTTTGCTTTAAAAAATAAAAATAGCAGACCTACAAGCTCATAGCGCGCCACTCGGTGGCGCGCTATGAGCTTGTAGATCTGCTATTTTTCAATAGCTATAAAGCACCAAAATGGGTCCCCGCCCCAAAATGCGCCGCACGAGGTGCCCTTTTTTTTCACTTGAGCACCTGCCCCTCTAAATGTCTGTGCACGCCACTGCTGAAAAGCAACAGTTTTGGACAGAGACAAAATTCGAAGTAACATTTTGAGACACTTTTAACCTATACAAGTGAAAATGCCCCATCCCTATTCAGTATGTTTGTGTGTGGGTGACGGGGTCTTTCTGATTCGCACCCACCACTCCTTCACTCTTTTTAACCCCCTTTTCACTCATTGAGGGTGGGTGGGGGGGGGGGGGGGGGGGGGTAAAGGAGACATTTTCAGTGTGAAGAGGAGCGTGTCATTTCCTGTGTGACCTCCCCGGGATCAAGTGGCAGACCACCAGGATCCTCGGCAGACTGTGTGTGTGTGTGTGTGTGTGTGTGTGTGTGTGTGTGTGTGTGTGTGTGTGTGTGTGTGTGTGTGTGTGTGTGTGTGTGTGTGTGTGTGTGTGTGTGTGTGTGTGTGTGTGTGTGTGCAGCAGTTAATTAATTGATTGATTGATTTTTATTTGGTGGTGGCACATAAAAAAAGCACGTTCAGCACTGTCCAGTCATAGGCCTGTCACCATTATTACATAGTTGCAATTATTTGAGAGAATCGCAATTATTTCGTAATAATTGTCATGATCAGCTGACGGCTGATATAAGCTCAAAACTTCACACGTCATATAAAGTATAAACTTATAGTTATAAGTCATATCTTCCCTGTGCAACTCTTGAAAGCCTAAAAGCTAGACGGTGGTGGCAACCCACATATGTCTTAAAAACTGTCGTTTAGAGCTTTCGGATCAGCTACTTTTGCTGCTTTTTGTGTGAAAAAACCCACTAATAGTTAGAATATGGTATAAGAGGTTTCTGCCCCGACAGCGACGATAGTATGGTCAGTGTGGTTAAACGGTGTGGAGGAGAGACATGTGCGTTGCGTGTGCGTTGCGTTGCGTGTGGAGGAGAGACATGTGCGTTGCGTGTGAGGGCTGTGTGTCTCTCCATGTGTGTCTAGTTGTATTTGTGGACTTAAAGGGATTGTGACATTTAAAAAAAAGGTTTTGGAATTGTTCTTGTTTTTTTTTTAGGTTTTCTAATCTCAATTGCACCCAAAAAACATGAACTTTTAACATTCAGTAGATTTTCTGTGATCTGGGGTTTTCTGGCTCAAACAGGTGCTCTGATTTGCCGGCAGTAAGTGACATCACTTACTGCAAATCCCAAATATGTCGATGGGATTTGCCAGCAGATGTCACTGTTTCACTGTGTTGCCTGTTTTCATTGTAGCTCAAAAGGCCCAAAAAACCCCAAAGAAAACTTCAGACCACAGAAAATCCACTGAATGTTCAAAGTTCAGGTTTTTTGGGTGTAATTGAGGTCATAAAACATAAAAGAAAAATAAATGAAAATGAATGTCATAAAACCTTTAAAAGAGGATCAATTGGTGCTGAGAAGCACACCCCAAAACTACAGCTTTACATAAGAAAGCTGTGTAGTGTTTACCAGGGGCGGAGAGAGACTAGACCAGGGGTTCATGTCAAGGACCTCCAGAATGAAACGTAATTGACTGCGGGCACACAAATAGCAGATCTACAAGCTCTTATCGTGGGACTAAGTGACGCACTATGAGCTTGTATATCTGCTAATAGCCAATATATGGAATATGGATATGGTGGTTAAAATCATTGTGGCGCTATACTCATTTTGCTGGGGACTCCCTGTTACACCCCCAAGTCCGTGGGGGGGTCCCCGGACCCTACTTTGAGAACCAATGGACTAGACCACATGCTCTTCTGATAAAGATCTGTACAATTAGCCCAGGGGTTCTCAAAGTGTCCAGGGACCCCACTTATTTAGGCCTATAATAGCGTCACAATCACTTTAACCACTTAAACTCTATTTTATACCTACCTACCCATTCAAAAGAAAAGGCCGATCTGCAAGCTTGCGATGTGTCACATTGAGACGTGTTGTGAGCTTGTACTGTAGATCTGCCATTATTGAAAAGGAAAAAAGAAAAATCTTGAAAAGATTTCCTTTGTTAAATGCAATGAACACAAATGTTCTCTTCCTGGATGGGTGGTCCCTGGCTGACACAGAATATTTGCAGATGGGGGGGGTCTCTTCAGCAAAACAAATAATAATAGGTCTATACATTTGGGTGTCCTTGACATGAAAGTATTTTAGCTGCCCTGCAGTCCTGAACGCATTGCGCTATAAAAGAAATGAAGAAATGTCCCTCCGTCCCCTTGAGAAGCATCGGTGAACAACAGGCATCATGTGTTATTGTCTACACATACTGTAGGACCACAATGGAAACAAGTCCCCCAGGATGTTCTTGTCTTATCCTTTTAGCCTTAATGTCTGACTGTACCACGTGCTGTTTACATTTCTGACTAATAAAGTATTCAATCAATCATATATATACACTAAAACCATGATTTAAAACGACACCCCTCCAAGTTTTATATCGTTGCTGTTGGGTGGAAACCTTGTCCAAAACCATTGCATTTCAAAAGTAGTGAAAATAAATCTGCAAGCTCAGCGTGTCGCGATGCGACACGCTGAGCTTTAGTTTTGTGTGAGACTCTTGTGTCATGATGTTGGGCCTTAATTTAGGAAAAAGATAAAAAGTTGAAGTGGAGAGAGACACCAATATTATGCCCCCTTTAGATACCTCTTTTACAGACACAAGAGCCCATATTTTGGAACCCTGGTTGATCCCCAGACCAGATGTTGAGAAACAGTGCACTAAAAAAAATATCACAGCGAAAAGGCCATAAAAACGTGGCCCTCAGTCACCCTTCACCCTGTTCTGAGAAGTGTTGTGTCAATCTGTACGCTCCCACGGTTACAGACCCGCAAGGGGTCCATTTGGTTCCTATGACTATCAATCATTCATTTAGCTTGAGACCCCCATGGAGCCCCCTCAAGGACCTCTGGGGGTCCCTGGAACCCACTTTGAGAAGCATTGATTCCAAGTTGTGGCTGTCATGTTCATTTTGACTGCTGTCAACAGTAACTTTCCTGAATTGTTAGTATCTGCCGCCCTCTTGTGGACATACTTTGCAAAAGCATCTGAATAATATTTTCATAGCGCCAATTTGCAACAGCAAGTGTATATTTGATTGCAATAGTTTAAAGTAAGTACATTTGTATGGTGGGAATGTCATTTTGACACAGTCACAGACTACAGCATGAAGAGTTTTAAAAGGTCAGCTAAAGATGTTTAGTCATAATAACTACACATGCATTAAATGGCACCAATTGCAAAGACAATAACTTAACAATTTTTGATTCTGCTTGTCAATGATGGACATTAAACCAGTGGTTCTCAAAGTGTGTGTGTGTGTGTGTGTGTGTGTGTGTGTGTGTGTGTGTGTGTGTGTGTGTGTGTGTGTGTGTGTGTGTGTGTGTGTGTGTGTGTGTGTGTGTGTCACCATATAGCACCAGAATCATTTTAACCACTTCCACAAAGGTTACACACACATATAAACACATAAACAGACAACTACAAAACACCACAGACACTAAATACCAGATGAAACGGTTTCACATAAACCAATTACTGATTTTTGAAATTTGAATAAATATTAGTACTATACATTGACATGATAAAGCGGCATTAATTCATTTTGACCACTTTATACTTTGGCTATTCAAAAAAACGCAGATCTACAAGCTCATTGGATCTACTATATATTTTTTTGAAAATGTGTGCAAATCTTTTAAAGTGAATATTCTTTCTTCTGGAGGTCACTGTCTGGCACAAAACATTTTATTGACATTTAAATATGATGAAGATACCCTGTGCAAAGCCATGTCGGGTGGAAACCTCATATGTCCCAAACGGTTACTGTTTATGATTAATTAAATAGCTTTAAGTGTCAGATCTACAAACTTCGCTTCGCTCCATGTGTGGAGCTTGTTGTAGACCTGATACTTTTGATGCTTTTGTGTGACGCTTATAGTGAGATCAAGTAGGGCTGTTAGTTACCAAAGAACACAAAGAGTTAAAATATGGAGATCAGAGGTTTCTGCCTGACAGCAACATCAGCATCATGGCTACTACTAACACTTTCAGCAGGATAATGATGAACAGATTGCATTAAAAACAAGAAGGAGCTAAAGGCAAATTACAGTTAATTTAATTGTGTCAGTCGCTGGAACGTAGATTTGTTTTGTTTACCACATATAACTACTGTTATGGTAGTTACTGTATATCTAGTGGATGAAATAAAGTACATATACAGTATGTTTAGGTTTTAGTTTGTTATGAGAGGTGCAGTCAGTGTGAAATGATTTCCCTGAGGAAAATGGAATCCACAATAAGAATAAATTCAAGATCTGATTAGCCAACGTGCAGTATATAGGCCTACATGGATAAAGTGGTTAAAGTGATTATGATGCTACATTAACTGCAGGGATCCCCCTGGAAGCCCCTCAAGGACCCCTGGCTGGGGCCCTAGGGGTCCTCGGAGGCTCGGACCCCACAGTCTATTATTGCTTCTGATGGTCATGAATTTGTTTATCTGAAGTTGAACACGATGCTGAAATAAACGTGCCCCCGATGTTTTGCAATGTACAGTACAATGTACAGTAGGCCAGTGGTTCTCCAAATGTATCATGTCAAGGACCCCTTTGTCTGAACACATTTTGTGCCAGGGACCCCCATACAAGATTTGCATTGTTAAAATGTTTAAAATATTATTTTACTTCCAGATTTTTTTTTCTTTTTTTAATTGCAGACCTACAAGCTTGCAGTCGCAACAGATCACTATTTTCCACGTTTTTCCACATATTCCTTCCAGACAAGCTCGCAACGGATCGCATATCCCAATGTCTTTATTTAGATTAAAGTGATTTGATGATATATTATTAACTAATGGCTGGAAACCCCCTGGAATCCTGCTGCACATTGTTCTAACCACATGAACACTAGCATCCCTTTCCCTATTCTGGGCCAACATTCAGTGATATATCTGCTATATAGCAGATATATAGCAGATTAAAGGTCGTCGCCGTCGGGCTCTGGAATCAAACCCACAGCTTGCTGTCAGGCTGCATTACAGCCTATATGTGGTGTGTATATATATTAGGGATGCACCGAAAGGGAAATTCTTGGCCGAAACCGAATACCGAATATAGGAAACAGTTGGCCGAAAACCGAATACCGAATAGCCGAATACATATTTGTTGTAAAGCTACCTGATTATGGCAAAAGACATGATTATGGCAAAACCTAACTTAAATAATAAACACTTATGGGTCCATTAAAAAAACATCTAATTAATTGGAGGCTTTGTGATTAATTAATCTCAATTAATCACATTTTAATCGCATATCAATAGGCCTATTTGACCTGAGCAGTGAGCTTTTTTTTCTACATAAGCATAGGCAATAAAACAAGTAGTAATAATAATAGTGATAATATTATTTATATAAAGCTTCTCTGAGTAGGCTACTTAGACACTTTTCAAGGAGAACATGAGAAAACAAATAAAAACAACTTTATTAGAGAAAAACTAAGACTATGGAATAAAATAA
>NC_139708.1:7409033-7454689 GCF_964188405.1 Protomyctophum parallelum | reverse complement strand
ATATATATATATATATACGTAGGGCTGTTAGGCTGCATTACAGCCTTTATGTGGTGTGTGTGTGTGTGTGTGTGTGTGTGTGTGTGTGTGTGTATGTATATATATATATATATTAGGGCTGTCCCCGACTAAGGATTTGTATAGTCGACTGATAGATGAATAAATTTGCTGTTAGTCGACTAATAGTCGACTGAGCAAAAAAAAAAAGATTGCCCCAAAAGATTGTATATAAAAATACAATATTTACAAAAATATACAAAAATATTGTATTATTCCACTAGGTCTGTGGGGGACATAAACACATTTGAACATTCTGACTGTTCAAATCTCCAATGTGCATGTGGAGTGTGTCTGCCTGTGTGGCAATGTGCCACTGCCTGTGACTTGAATCGCACAGTACGAAACCCCCCCCCCCCTTTTTTTTTTTTTTTTGTGAACAACTGAGAGGCTTGTCATTAGCCAGATTGAGCACAGCAGGTGAGATTGAGATTCTGGAGTCTATCAGGCCAGCGCACTGTGCGATTCAAGTCACAGGCAGTGGCACTTTTTTTTTTTGCTCAGTCGACTAAGAGGTGGTCAGTCGACTGAGACCCGTTCCGATCGATTAGTCGACTATTCGACTAATCGAGGTCAGCCCTAATATATATATATATATTAGGGCTGACCTCGATTAGTCGAATAGTCGACTAATCGATCGGAACGGGTCTCAGTCGACTGACCACCTCTTAGTCGACTGAGCAAAAAAAAAACTGACCTCTTAGTCGATGTTCATCAAAAAAAAAAAATATATATATTTTTTTTTTCTTTGCCCCAAAATATTGTATATAAAAAAACAATATTTACAAAAATATACAAAAATATTGTATTATTCCACTAGGTCTGTGGGGGACATAAACAGATTTGAACATTCTGACTGTTCAAATCTCCAATGTGCATGTGGAGTGTGTCTGCCTGTGTGGCAATGTGCCACTGCCTGTGACTTGAATCGCACAGTGCGCTGCAGGCCTGATAGACTCCAGAATCTCAATCTCACCTGCTGTGCTCAATCTGGCTAATGACAAGCCTCTCAGTCCATGTTCACAAAAAAAAAAAAAAAAAATTTCCTTTCTTTTTTTTGGGGGGGGGGGGGTGCTCAGTCGACTATTAGTCGATTAACAGCACATTTATTCATCTATCAGTCGACTATACAAATCCTTAGTCGGGGACAGCCCTAATATATATACATTTTTGATTTATTTTGATTGATTCTTTATTTAAGTGCCATGCTTCCGAAAAAGCCCAGCCCATATGGACTTACAGTTTACATAAACAATTACAATAAACCGACATGACGGTTTGCAAACAATGATCAAGTGAATACCAAACTGACACTCCAGATCCTTATGAGGCAGATTACATAATATACAACATAAAATAAAATACACCATTAGGCCTGTGACAGGAGACACATGTACTGTACTGTACCTACTTGAAGAGCTGGGATTGTCTTCTACTCCAGGCTCTAGAAACAAACTGGGCTGTCCTAAATACTTCATAACATATTACATATAGGGCTGTCGGGCTGCATTACATTTCCATCACCAGTATAACACTTTCCATCGACAGCCTTAGCCATAGAAGACACGTTACTGCCTCTACAGTCCTGTACAAAATTGTATATATATATATATATATATATATATAATGTGTGGTATATATGTATAGAGGGTATGCGCGTGACATCATCGTACCTGGAAGTTATGCTGCGGGAACGCCCACTGAGTGGCAAAAAACTACTTTCTGGCCTTGCCAGCCCATACATCCAAACAGAAAAGTCCTGTCTGATTGCATTAAACAATGTTAAACTCACCAACATTGCATCTGTACGAAAAGCTTGAATTATCCCCTTTCTATCTGCAAAGTTTTTGTTTCATGAAAATCCACCATAGAAACGTTATGAGCTATACTTTCTGTCAAGAAATGCCCTGCATTTGATTAGAGTTAGAGTCAGAGTTTGGAAGTGCTTGTTTTCAATAACACAACATTTTGCTGCCTCCTGCATTATGTGACATTTAGAAACGGGTGGTACGGCAGGACGGTGGAGTGATTTCCAACGAGCGCTTCCAAACTCCAACACTCCATCCATGCTGCTCAATGTTTTGCCACTCAGTCTAGATGAGGGGGGCGTGTCCTGATGGCTGTCAGGCTGCATTACAGCCTATGTGGTATATATATATATATATATATATAGAGAGAGAGAGAGAGACAAAAAAGGGACTCCTGCACATCCAAAAAGACCTGTAGGAGGTGCAAGTCTAGTTAGCAGGCATAGACATCAAAAAAGAGAAAAAAAAACCTTCCAAGGAAGGGACTGCACACTCCAGGGAACAGAGACGGACAACTTACTGCATCAAACTTATTTATTAGCACACAGTGCAGCCCCCGTCTCGCCCTTTGAATAAAGGAGGGCTATGTTGTTGCCCTTTCTTTCCCTCTGTATTGGTATAGGGATATATTACTCACTGTGTAGACAACATGTACACAGAACAGGCCAGGGTGTGCAGTGCAGTGCAGTGCATGTTGTCAGGGTTAAAAAAAAATCACACCCGTGTCAGTGAGGGGTGCAACTCCGTGTGGGGGTTTCCGGGGGGGTTGGGGGGAGTTCCAGACCCACAGGAACGCGCCCAGGGGGCCGGGCCGATTCCGGCGTGCCGCCCCGCATCCGAAATGGTTGAGAAATGACAGAGTTACCATGCTGTACTGTCACTGTACTGTACTGTACTGGCACACCCGAAAGCATCAGTTAATATGTGCGTGTGTGTTTGTGTGTTCATTAGGTTGCGCACAGGTGGTGAAAAACAACCACCCAGCCAGCTACCCAGCCACACACATAGCTCCGTAAGGGAGTGGTTGCACCCTTAGAGTATGAATATGAATAGAGAAGGCACCCAGAGGAAACCCTGAGGCGAAATGGACATAGTCGCCGAATTTGATATTGCAGCCTGGCCCCAAACACATGAACGTGCTGTCCGTTGACTATCATTGTGCACGTTCACGACGGCAGCACGCTCGTGCGCGTTCGTGTGCGTTCGTGCACGTTCAACAGCAGCGCGCGCGTTCATGTGTTTGGGGCAAATCCATCCCAGAATGCACTCTGTTCCTACCCGGAAAGAGGAGTGAAATCGCCTCATGTGCTTTTGAGCAACTTAATGCAAGTGGATGGAAGGAGAACTCTAAGGTTGCACCACTCAAAAAAGGTCATCAGAACAGATTGGATGGATGGGGTGGAGGGACAAAATCAATAACGTGTTTCCATTTCACCACTAGAGGGCAGAGGTTTACCTTTTTCCCTGAGACTTGCTGAATGTCCAAAGTGAACAACTGGCCACAAGGCAGACATTCAGACAGTGGTGGAAAGTACATTTAATTAAGTACTGTACTTAAGTACAATTTTGATGTATTTTTCCTTGAGTATTGCCAATTTCCAATACTTTTACTTCTACTCCACTACATCTCAGATGCAAATATTGTACTTTTACTCCACTGCATTTATTCGAAAACCTTTGTTACTAGTTACTTTGATTATTCTTACAAAACATACATTAACCACTTCAGCCCTATGCATTTCGATACTTTTACTTAAGTAAAACAATGGAGTACTTTTTCCACCACTTCATTCAGGTGGGGCAACATGTTTTCAGTGTTAGGACGTTGATTTTAGTGCCTATAAATAAGCAAAGTTTGTTTTGCTGGATGGAGCTGATTTTGTCTCCACTAATCCTGTCAAGACAGATTTGGTATTTGTATGAAAAAGTACTGAATTTACAGTATACATACCGGTACACTTTCCCCCCCACTGATAGATTCCCACATTGTGTCTCCACAGGTTAGACAGCAGCGTGATTTATGCTTGTCATAATGAAAACATGGACATTGTATCACACAGCATTGTAGTGCGTTAGAATGCCCACATGGTGTCTCCCTTGTACAGCCTTCAATAACTGGATTTGAATGAATGGCTCAGATCCTTCTCAAAAGATCATTCATTCATAGTACTTTATTTCTTTAGCACTGTTTTCTTATTCAGTTTATGTTAATGTATGATGTACTTTAAATAGGGATTAGGGAATATTTATTTTTCCTTTGTTCACTGTGCCTGCAACATTACCACTGTATTTCAAGCTGTCTACACTGCAGCAGCGGTCCTCAGGGACCCTCAGGGTTCCTTGAGGGGGTTCCAAAGTGTACCCTTTACGGGGCCTGTATATGTCTGAGAGTGAGTGAGTGTATAAATATTATTTGTACACTCTCAGACTTGGGGGTCCTTTATCAAAATGAAGACGGTTGAGAAGCACTGGTCTTGGTCAGTGGTTCTCAAATTGGCTTCCAAGGACTCTCAGGGTTTACTTGAGGGGGTTCTAAATGGACCCTTGCAGGTCTGTAACTCTGACAGCATATAGATAGAACCAAATGGACCCTGACGGGACGTCAGAGTGAATCCCAGGGACTACAAAGGCCTATTCATACTCCAGTTTTAGGTGATGACGTCACGCCGCCGGTGGTAAGCAACTCACCGCTCACCCAAACACATCTCTCTGTTTGTACTAACCACCTGGTAACCTTATCACCTAAAACGGTTTTGGGTGAAAAGGTGAGTAGTAAAGACATAGCGATGTGTTGTGTGAACGGTGACCACTGCAGCGTGGCGTCATGTTGTAGTTTTAGATGTGTTGTGTGAACGGTGACCACTGCAGCGTGGCGTCATGTTGTAGTTTTAGATGTGTTGTGTGAACGGTGACCACTGCAGCGTGGCGTCATGTTGTAGTTTTAGATGTGTTGTGTGAACGGTGACCACTGCAGCGTGGCGTCATGTTGTAGTTTTAGATGTGTTGTGTGAACGGTGACCACTGCAGCGTGGCGTCATGTTGTAGTTTTAGATGTGTTGTGTGAACGGTGACCACTGCAGTGTGGCGTCATGTTGTAGTTTTAGATGTGTTGTGTGAACGGTGACCACTGCAGCGTGGCGTCATGTTGTAGTTTTAGATGTGTTGTGTGAACGGTGACCACTGCAGCGTGGCGTCATGTTGTAGTTTTCAGTGGTCACCTCTTCACCGAAAACCAGACTATGAATAGGCCTTTAAGGGTTCTTTGAGGTGGTTCTAAATTGACCCTTACGGGTCTGTAACTCTTGACAGTGTACAAAATGGAACCAAATGGACCTGTTAAGGTCCATTTGGTTCCATTTTGTACACTGTCAAGAGTTAAGTAAACTTATCTCAAGTTTGACCACTAGATGGCAATGTGGTGCCATGGAAAACGGACCCCTGGCCTGTAAGTAAGTAAGTAAGTCAGTCAGTCAGAAAGTAAAAGCCACTCTCTCCAGCCGCAGTCCCCCTGTGATCTATGGAGTAATGGGTCTTGATTGGCATTATCATGGTGTTATTGCCCCTCATTCATATACTCATCTCTCTTTGAAGATCAAAGAGTCCCATGCGCCATACCTGTGTGTGTGTGTGTGTGTGTGTGTGTGTGTGTGTGTGTGTGTGTGTGTGTGTGTGTGTGTGTGTGTGTGTGTGTGTGTGTGTGTGTGTGTGTGTGTGTGTGTGTGTGTGTGTGTGTGTGTGTGTGTGCCGCCGCTGATAAACCCAGGGTGAACTTAACTGTAATAAAGTCAACTGTTCACCTTGTACATCTGTCGATCGTGTGAGCCCGTGTCTGCTCACTGTTGTTGTACTGCTTTCACTTGACTCTTCAAAAGCCAGTACTGCATCTCAAAGTTTTTCACCCTCAGATTGATTAATCTAAAAAAGAGCGTTATTTTATTTTATTTTGCCAGGGAAGGCACACCATAGGATAATATTTGCGCTGTTGAGAACATTTAAAAACATGATTTTCTTTTCTTTTTTTTAATCAAATTTATTCAGCTCAAGATGTGACGTGTTGTGAGCTTACAGTGCTGCTATTTCTGAGTAGTATCAGTATGAAATGGAGTTAATATGTTTGATGCTCTATGACACAGTTTTGCCAGGGACACCCCTTAGAACCATTGCTCAAAGCCGACTGGATTCAAGTTCAACTTCAATGACTGAAAAAACAAACAAAGTGATTCATCAAAACGTGAACGCATAGATCCGTCGTCTACACAGCAAATAAAACTCAAAATAAATTGCCAATAGGAGGTGAAAGCCTCCTCAAGACACACAAGATAGGAGATACTGCTCGCCGACCAGAACACATTTCCAAGCTAGCAGCAGCAAGCGACACGGCCGTACCAGAGAGTTTTAGTTGTAAGCCTCACTGTGTGGCAGCAGCAAACCAGTCTGGCTGCATTTTGTGTGAATCGGTGTCGTTCTTTTCTGTACCCAGCAACAACCCACGGAAACTTGGCAAGTCCTCTGGGTCTCTGTTGGCGTCGTGCCAACTCTCTGTCTTAACTTTAGAGATTATGGAACGAGAGAGAGAGGCAGAGACACACAGGTGACATAGTTCGAGGAGCAGGTGGGACGGCTTATATGATTGGGTGACAGTAATAGCGTGGGTATAATGCAGCTCAGAGTTCAGTTCCCACAGGTGTTAGTGTGTGTGTGTGTGTGTGTGTGTGTGTGTGTGTGTGTGTGTGTGTGTGTGTGTGTGTGTGTGTGTGTGTGTGTGTGTGCGTGCGTGCGCACATGCATGCATGTGTATGTGTGCATGCATAACACTGCATATTATGTGTTTGTGCTGTACAGTATGCGTGTGTATAGAGTGTTTAGCTTTTATAAGGAATGTGCTCTGTAGACCCAAGTGTGTCAAGGCCAAAGCGGCACTTTAAAACTTTTTTCTTTCTTTCTTTCTTTTTATTATTTAGCGTTTTGGTGTGTTTTCGTCCATCTTGTTTCCAAGCGGCAGGCAGACTGCGGTACATATGGGGTTACACCCGAACAAGCTATGAGTCTGAAATGACATCCGCCCCAACAAAACCTGTAACAACTAGTGCTACAGCACGTCCTCCCATGAGTGACACTGTAGGATCATGACAGCTTGCTTTCATCTGCGGCTCTGCAGCGAATTTCCCTCCGCAGATTGAATGTCGTTCGCTGTGTTTTGGACGGGTTTGCATTGTTCACTTTGGAAGGCCGTGGTCCTGTCAGTGTAAACACTCCGACTTCCTCTCTGGCGAATGTCAACGTTTAGTTGAACATTGACCAAATTTGCTTTCAGCAGATCGGATTTTTGGTGAGAACGAGAGCGGCACAATTATACATACAGGTTCCTGGTGTTTCTGGGGGATTGTATGGCCCTGGAGAGAGAGAGAGAGAGAGTCGTTGATGAAAGCTTGAATCACTACTCGAGTATATATGCTCCGTATATATATTTATATATATAGGCTAATAAGCTTGCATGGAAGTGTAACACAGTATGTTTGCTTTATTGCTCTGTTGCATAAGGCACACTAGAGGCCGACCCGTGCCAGGTTCGTCGGTCTGATGCCCAAAATAGTTCCACATCGGCTGCATGATCACCGATAACAATGCTGTCAGAAAATAAAACAATGCGGCCGATATACCGGTCTGGCTCTGATGGACACATCTAGTGTAAGCATGAGGTCCTGTGCATTCATGTAACATTCATTTACTTATGCATACATAGTCATACAATGCATATTTATGCATTCTCTTTTGTGCAAGACGATCACAGTTGGTCGACTCTAGCCACACCTTCCTGCGATCACTGGTACCAGGAGTGTGACAGGTTGGACGCTATCGGGAGCCAATCAGATTGGGTTTGTCACCCAGAGAGGACTATCTGGAGCCAATCAGATTGGGTTTGTCACACAAAGGACTTTAGCCACATGCTTAGAGAGTTAGATGCTGCACACCTGCATGTATGGCATGCACGTCCTCACGCCCGCACCCGCACGCACGCATGTACGCATGCACACACACACACACACACACACACACACACACACACACACACACACACACACACACACACACACACACACACACACACACACACACACACACCGTTTTGCAATATTTCAGATGAACTCTGCATGTGCAGTTCTCCAGGATCCATCTTATCAACTCTCAGCTTTCTTAGCATAACCCAGAATTAAATTCCACGCCGTGTGGACTTATCAGACCTGCTGGACACTGTTTGCTTTAGCCTCCCATGTTCTCTTTCATTTCTTAACGTTTCTGTTTATTTTCTCAATCAGCAAAAGCAAACGCTCGTCTCTGACTGCCTACGGTTTACTTTCAAGTCCTCGCAGAGGGAACGTGTTGACATTAGCAAACTCGCGTCAAAGCTCATTCATTTGAGTGGCAATCGCAAAAAAACCACCACAGCAGAAGTGAACTGCTTTGCGCGCTATTGTATGCTTCCGTCATGCGATGGCGACATGCAGCGCCAATAGCCGACCTGCAAGCCTACACGACACGTTTGCAAAGGTATTTTCACACATAATGACGTGCCCGAAATAGGCACGTAAATAAGGTTGAAGAGTGGTTAATGGTTGCAGCATTCCGCCCCACCACGCTGCTTATCTCCTCTCTCTAAGCTCCTGAGAATAACTCATCTATCTCCCCGTAACAATCGATCATCTAAATCCCTTAGCAGCTTTTGATAACAGCTACCGCGGGGCTAGTCCTCCAGAACCTGACCAGACGTGTCGAGAAAGTGCAGGCAAGGCGAGCGAGCAGCACTGTTTGTAAAGGAACTCACTTCTCTGCCTGTGGCTGCCGGGGGGGGGAGATATATTTGTTTTATAGGTTATATACTCTCTGGCAAGACGGTGTTGTTGAGGCAATGAAAGTGGGCACGTCGTCAAGGTGGGGCCTGGTCTGCACCGAGTACAGAGATACGGAGGGGGAAGTCCGTACTGTGTATTAAGATCTGTCTGGTTAGATAGCTCAGGTACACCTCAGTCTACTGTTACAAGTTAATCATTCACCCTCACACCAAAGCTTCACCGCCTTCCTTCCTTCCTTCTCCTCTCCTCTGCATGGCTGGACTAGCAAGGCCTAAAGAAAGGCGCGTTTTTCGATAAACGGCGTGATTCACTCTTTTCACATTCCTACATAATGTATTATGCTGGCTAATTATGCACAGTGCGTTTGAGTTCCAGGACCAGACGACTCATTATGTGAGCTCATCTGCGTCATCGACAACATGCACGTATTTATGTAATGTGACCTGCATGCTATTCTTTTAAACTTGGTTGCTTTGCTCCCTATTCCTGGGTTAGTAGAGGCATACAAAACGCTCATACGGGTCCATTTGGTTACACGCTCAGAGTTCAATTCTGCTGCCTCTTCCATAAAAGTAACCCTGGGCCTCAACACGCACAGCAAATGGTAATACTCCTGTTTACTCCTGTTAGAAAGCCAGGGAAACCCTAGCTAGCATGGTGAAAATTAACAGCCCACCTCCCCCCCCCCCCCAGCACAGTACACTGTAAGAAACCCGAGTGTCGGTTCCACTCGGAAAGTGTCAAAATGGAACCCGTACGGGATCTTTTTCAGAGTAAGTCGTCCCCCCCCCCCACACCCATTGGTACCCCACCTTTTCGATCGTCAGTAGCCCAAATGAGGTGCATGTGTGGTGGGGTGAGGACAGCTGTGTGGAGTGAGGGAGTCTGGCTCAACTGGCAGCTCGCTTGGAATACACGCACACATGCAAACGCACACACACAGGCCGCGAATGCACAAACGTCACGCATATATACACACACATAAAACACCAGCCCATAAATACACACACACACACACACACACACACACACACACACACACACACACACACACGAGGAGAACATTAGCGGGCGGCGTGTGGGTCTTGTAAGTTTGGGGTTTCACTGCGGCGTCGGTGCGAGGTGGGTACGCATGTTTGTGTGTGTTCCTCCGTTCGTTTACAAAGCCTGCACTCCTCCACTGTAAACTCTTGCCAGCCCTGTGTCTCGCACACATCTGTCTCTCCCACCGCACGTGCGTGCGCACACACACACACACACACACACACACACACACACACACACACACACACACACACATGCGCCACCACCTTCCTGCCAGATTCCCAAGTCCATACGTGCTGCAACTTGAAATCCAAGCTACTTGAAAAATTTGTGCATTCGAGAAAAAAAGAATAGAAAAAAAATGTCTTAATCCATTTGCAAACACACAAAGTGAAAAAGGTGACATTTAATAAAAGCAGGTTGTGCCGTGTATTAATTTGTGCTTTACAGGCCGTGCTTGGCCCGTTAAAGGCAGGGAGGTATACTGAATATGGGACTTTTGAAAGCCCTTTTGGCTGGCCCGGCTGATGATGGTGTCGGGGGTATTAGCCGGTGTCACATGTTTACCGTCACTGGGAGGTTTTGACAGGGCGAGGAGAAGGCGGGGTCGCACGGTTCACTCAGGTGAGACTTTTTTCCGCCACTCCCAGGAAAAGCCCTGGCGCCGCGTACCGTACCATACCATTCCGTACAGTACAGTACGTACGAACCGGACCAACTGGCGCTCGCTCAGAGCTGGAGCGCTGTTGTCGAGGGCCGATGTCCGTCTGGGGATCCGCTTATATAGCCTTGGTTTGTACTCGGTAGCAAGTGGTGGGTGTCTCGGCCAAGCGAAAATATCAGATCTACAAGCTCACCATGCGTCGCATCGCGACGCATGGTGAGCTTGTAGATCTGATATTTTCACACGCCATGCAAACCGAGTTACAAGCCAGGCATTAGGAAACCAGAGGGAGAGATGTTGTTAACGAAGGACGAAGCACGGTACGCACACATACACACACACACAGAGAGAGAGGGAGAGCTTCTGGAAAATGTGAGTGTAGCGGTCAGGGACCTCGGTGATTAGCGATGGCCAGCTTCCCCGCTGCCAGCTGCCAGCCTTATCGACTTTAACGACGTGGAGGAGCAATGGCCAGTCCTTCCGCCCCCCAGGGGGTCCACACTCGCTCGCTCGCTCCACGTCCTCCACGCCCTCCACGTCCATGCAGCCGCCAAGGCAAGCGAGCAAGGACGGCCGCGGCGCGCCAATAAATAAAGCTCACATGGTACTGATTGAGAGGTCCCACGAATTCAGAGCGCCGCCCTTTTCTCTCGTTCGTTTGTCCGTTTGCTTCCCTTCCCTTCCCCTCCCTTCCATTCCCTTCCCCGAATTCGGGAGAAACGTCGTGAAGGATTTGAGGTCGAGCCTGACTGGGAGTTGGGAGAGGCCCTTCGAAACAAATTCAGTAGATAAGCTACGGTATATATAGGCCCTAATCCCGTCATTACTCATGTTCACTTTGGTGTGGTAGATGTCTTTAATCATATTATGTGAAGTAGTCCAGAGCCAATTTCTTGTCTCAAGAATTTTTGTTAAAAAGCCTGTTGTTGAAGAAATGAAACCCGTCCCTAAGGCTATATTCTCTCCCTCCTGATCAGTTGTGTGTGTGTTCTGCACCAGAGAGACTGTTGATACAAGCCTAACTAACCTCTCGTCGGATTCATTGATTTTCTCTGGGATAAAGTGAGGTGACGAACCATTTCCCCCGGCCGCCCGCCCCCACCATTTTGTTCTCTCTCTTCCCCCTATTAGCCAGTGGTGGAAAGTAACTAAGTACATTTACTTACTTAAGTACCGAAGTCATTTTACACAGTACTTTCTACCTGTTTGATACAAATACTTTTTGAATTCCGGACTTTCAGTATTTCTACATGGCAGTATTGATACCTTTACTTAAGTAGAAAGTGTGCATAGTTTTTCCACCACTGCCTCTACTACGTCGCCACAATGGTTCCACACGGAGCTGTGTTGCTGGAAGCAGCTGCAGGGGCAACATTCATTTAAGACTGATATAAACACACATTAAAAGGCAGCGTGGTCTTAATTAGCTGACGCTCATGTGCATGTGTTTTGAGGTGATTGTGCAATGTTTGTTAACCCCGTGTGTGTGTGTGTGTGTGTGTGTGTGTGTGTGTGTGTGTGTGTGTGTGTGTGTGTGTGTGTGTGTGTGTGTGTGTGTGTGTGTGTGTGTGTGTGTGTGTGTGTGTGTGTGTGTGTGTGTGTGCGTGTGTGTGTGTGCACTAGGCCCACGCACACTTGAGAAATGTCTTTTTTAACCGGTCCTCAAAAGAAAAAATGAATGGTACAAATGTTGTTTTTTTATTTCAGCAGTAAACCTCCTCATCATGTAGCTTTGTGTGTCCCTATACGTCTGTCTGTTTAGGCTACCAACAGGTGAGAAAGTGGCGCTGTTGAGCTTCACACTGTGCACAGGTGCATGATGGGAAGCTGAGTTTTTAGTGTAACACCAGTCTTTTTCAGCACGAGTGTCTGTCTGTACAGGAGTTCATTACACTATAACAATTACAGTATAGTTCCACTGCTCACTTCACACAGGTGTGATTTTTAATCTGCTCTGAGGAAGGCCACTGCCGAAACGCGAGAAATTGCATATGAGCCAGTCTTGCATTTGTAAAATGTCTGTCCTATAATGTCTGTCACAAGTATAGTAACGTGTGTGTGTGTGTGTGGGGGGGGGGGGTGCATTGTGGGGTTGTACTACTGTAGTACGTGCGCACGAGACTGCGTAGTACATCACACATGCATGTGCATTGTGCGCACATATCGGGGGCACTGGGGTAATCGCCGGGCCGGGCCCAAGTTCTTTGTTTTATTGGCCGACTGTAATCATTTAACGACGCTGGGGTGAGAGACGAGCGCACCGCGTTCACACGGCCCTCACAGGAGCAGGCAGCAGGCGCCTGCCGCAATGAAATTAACAACTGATTACCATCGCCGACTGTCAGTCACCAAGACTTTGCCGTTGATAACAGCGTTTTATGTTCTCATATCCACACTTAATTAGAGTTGATTTAACTGTGAGAGAAACGAGGGGGAGGTTACGCTGTCTTCACTTACAAACATGTTTGTTACAAAAGAACAGAACGAACGTTTAGGTCCAACAACTGACCTTCGCCAGGTATCTGAGTCAAATAATACATCTGCTACTGATAACTTCAGATGGTGATCATATTTTAATGAATCGGTTCCCTACTTGATCACACTGCAGTGCCGCAGTGCGACACATTTTGAGCTTGTATGTCTGCTACTTTTGAACAGTTTTGGACATATGCGGTTTCCACCTGAGAGCCACAATACATACACTGATGTATTAATATATTATTGTATTTATATTATCCTATTAGTGTAAAACTATTGCAACTTTTTTTGCTTTGTTTTTCTAGGAAATTATATAATAAGAATAATAAGAATAAGAATAATTATTAATATTATCTTCCGTTTGCTTCTACAACATTGTCTGGAGGTTTGAAGTTTTACTCATGTAGGCCTATACTGTACCGTATACCAGTGAAGATATAATGGTTAATACAACCTTGAACCTTGACCCAAACTCTCAGAGTGCACAGAATGTGCACACGTTTTGTGCACTCAGATGAATAAATGAACATGGGAGAAATTGAAAAAGGGGGGGGGGGGGGGGGGTGAATCAATTTATTGATTCTCTAACCCATTCTGACCGGGCACCCATTTTGGTGTCAGCATCATGTCGTGCTTTAGCTATTTATAAATAGCAGATCTACAAGCTCATATCGCGCCACCGAGTGGCGCGATACGAGCTTGTAGGTCTGCTATTTTTGAAAAATCGAAGAACGACTGACATAGAAACATAGCTTTATCAGAAAACTGTCAGGATGTAGAAGACGTTTATAGAATTTGATCTCAGGTCAGAATGGGCTAAACAACAAAAGGAATGCTGCCGATCCACAAGGGTTGGTTAAATGTGTAACTTGGCTTTCACGTGAGCCAGTTGTTTTTGTTCTGGTTCTTGTGGAGAGGCAACAGAAAACACATGAGCTGGCTGGGTTTCTGAGGCGAAAACGCGCTGTACTGTAGTTTAATCTGTGGTGCGTGATGGAGTGTGTGTGTGTGTGTGTGTGTGTGTGTGTGTGTGTGTGTGTGTGTGTGTGTGTGTGTGTATGTGTGTGTGTATGTGCGTGCGTGCGTGCGTGCATGTCTCCAATGCAGGGAGCCGATCTGATCATCTGCATGCTCATCAATGCTTTCCCAGGCTTCGTTACTGTTCCTGCTGCAGAGCTGTGCCAAAAAGCTCAACAATTATGAAACCAAATTGTCTACCCGCTCCAATTGTTCTTCCCGTAATTTTTACGTCTGTAGTTTTACAGCCAAGCGGTATATGGTGACACTTGGCCCAGGCATAAAGGAAACGACAACAATCACCCATAAAAGCACACCTTAACGACGTCTGGGTTTTCTGTAGCCGTGGCAACAGATGACCATGTTGTAAAATACTAAATCGCAATGGTATCGCTAAATATCGAGCACTAGTGCAGACGTCCATAAAGCCGTAGTGGGCTGGGTTTTTCTTTGAAACAGAAACTAGGATCAATTCCCTGAATTCTCACTCACTCACCTCGCTCTATTCCGGTGGTTCTCAAAGTAGGGTCTGGGGACCCCCCAGCGGCCCTTCAGGAGGTTCAAGGGGTCCCAAGCTAAATTAGTTAATATTGCATTAATTATCATTTTCACCACTTTGTCCATTTATATGTTGCAGCTATTCAAAAAAGCGCGGATCTAAAAGCTCATCTGTTTTTTTTGTTTTTTTTTACATTTTTGTAAAATCTTGAAAATATTTGGACAATTTAGATTTTTGTCGTCTTCTCCTTTTTTAACACAAATCTTCACTTCTGAGTGTGTGTCCCCCTGGCACTAAACCTTCTCAGATGGGAGGCCCGCGGTCAAATACATTTGAATTTAGGGGTTGTTGGCACGAAACCTCTCTGTTCTAGTCACTGCTTTCTGGCGACACCGGCCTGTTTGTGGAATGCTTTTACGTCACTAACGGTTCAATTAGATTCCTCAAATGACACAATTTGCAAGCCCCCCCCCCCCCTTTATGACTTGTACATTGGACTCAGCCGAGGAATCTGAAAATCTGCAGACACTGCAGTGAATGTACAGTATTTTATTACAAAGTACAAATACCCACCAATAAAAACACATTTTTATCTGCTGTTAATGTAAGTACAGTAAGATGACCTGTAGTGCTAAAGATATTACATAATTAATTACTGTTACAGTAATTACAGTTACTTTGCAGATGTAGATTATTATATTAATAAAAACATACATTAACTAAATGATGACATTCAAACAGCTACCCATGCAACAGCACATGAAGCTATTTAGATCATGATAGTGATGAACATCTGAATTACCAATTTCAATC
Source organism: Protomyctophum parallelum (assembly GCF_964188405.1). Lineage (NCBI taxonomy): Eukaryota > Metazoa > Chordata > Actinopteri > Myctophiformes > Myctophidae > Protomyctophum > Protomyctophum parallelum. The sequence continues at coordinate 7,439,458 of NC_139708.1, read as the reverse complement.
CAATAATATGATTGTGAAATAGGTAATTATGCTAAATTTGTACTGTGTTTCTACTGGTACTGTTCTAGTGTTTCTACTGGTACTGTTCTAGTGTTTCTACTGGTACTGTTCTAGTGTTTCTACTGGTACTGTTCTAGTGTTTCTCTGGTACTGTTCTAGTGTTTCTCTGGTACTGTTCTAGTGTTTCTACTGGTACTGTTCTAGTGTTTCTCTGGTACTGTTCTAGTGTTTCTCTGGTACTGTTCTAGTGTTTCTACTGGTACTGTTCTAGTGTTTCTACTGGTACTGTTCTAGTGTTTCTACTGGTACTGTTCTAGTGTTTCTACTGGTACTGTTCTAGTGTTTCTCTGGTACTGTTCTAGTGTTTCTCTGGTACTGTTCTAGTGTTTCTCTGGTACTGTTCTAGTGTTTCTACTGGTACTGTTCTAGTGTTTCTACTGGTACTGTTCTAGTGTTTCTACTGGTACTGTTCTAGTGTTTCTACTGGTACTGTTCTAGTGTTTCTCTGGTACTGTTCTAGTGTTTCTACTGGTACTGTTCTAGTGTTTCTACTGGTACTGTTCTAGTGTTTCTACTGGTACTGTTCTAGTGTTTCTCTGGTACTGTTCTAGTGTTTCTCTGGTACTGTTCTAGTGTTTCTACTGGTACTGTTCTAGTGTTTCTCTGGTACTGTTCTAGTGTTTCTACTGGTACTGTTCTAGTGTTTCTACTGGTACTGTTCTAGTGTTTCTCTGGTACTGTTCTAGTGTTTCTACTGGTACTGTTCTAGTGTTTCTCTGGTACTGTTCTAGTGTTTCTACTGGTACTGTTCTAGTGTTTCTCTGGTACTGTTGTAGTGTTTCTCTGGTACTGTTCTAGTGTTTCTCTGGTACTGTTCTAGTGTTTCTCTGGTACTGTTCTAGTGTTTCTACTGGTACTGTTCTAGTGTTTCTCTGGTACTGTTCTAGTGTTTCTACTGGTACTGTTCTAGTGTTTCTCTGGTACTGTTCTAGTGTTTCTCTGGTACTGTTCTAGTGTTTCTACTGGTACTGTTCTAGTGTTTCTACTGGTACTGTTCTAGTGTTTCTACTGGTACTGTTCTAGTGTTTCTCTGGTACTGTTCTAGTGTTTCTACTGGTACTGTTCTAGTGTTTCTCTGGTACTGTTCTAGTGTTTCTCTGGTACTGTTCTAGTGTTTCTCTGGTACTGTTCTAGTGTTTCTACTGGTACTGTTCTAGTGTTTCTACTGGTACTGTTCTAGTGTTTCTACTGGTACTGTTCTAGTGTTTCTCTGGTACTGTTCTAGTGTTTCTCTGGTACTGTTCTAGTGTTTCTCTGGTACTGTTCTAGTGTTTCTCTGGTACTGTTCTAGTGTTTCTACTGGTACTGTTCTAGTGTTTCTCTGGTACTGTTCTAGTGTTTCTACTGGTACTGTTCTAGTGTTTCTCTGGTACTGTTCTAGTGTTTCTACTGGTACTGTTCTAGTGTTTCTACTGGTACTGTTCTAGTGTTTCTACTGGTACTGTTCTAGTGTTTCTCTGGTACTGTTCTAGTGTTTCTCTGGTACTGTTCTAGTGTTTCTACTGGTACTGTTCTAGTGTTTCTCTGGTACTGTTCTAGTGTTTCTCTGGTACTGTTCTAGTGTTTCTCTGGTACTGTTCTAGTGTTTCTACTGGTACTGTTCTAGTGTTTCTCTGGTACTGTTCTAGTGTTTCTCTGGTACTGTTCTAGTGTTTCTACTGGTACTGTTCTAGTGTTTCTACTGGTACTGTTCTAGTGTTTCTCTGGTACTGTTCTAGTGTTTCTACTGGTACTGTTCTAGTGTTTCTACTGGTACTGTTCTAGTGTTTCTACTGGTACTGTTCTAGTGTTTCTCTGGTACTGTTCTAGTGTTTCTCTGGTACTGTTCTAGTGTTTCTCTGGTACTGTTCTAGTGTTTCTACTGGTACTGTTCTAGTGTTTCTCTGGTACTGTTCTAGTGTTTCTCTGGTACTGTTCTAGTGTTTCTCTGGTACTGTTCTAGTGTTTCTACTGGTACTGTTCTAGTGTTTCTCTGGTACTGTTCTAGTGTTTCTCTGGTACTGTTCTAGTGTTTCTACTGGTACTGTTCTAGTGTTTCTACTGGTACTGTTCTAGTGTTTCTACTGGTACTGTTCTAGTGTTTCTCTGGTACTGTTCTAGTGTTTCTCTGGTACTGTTCTAGTGTTTCTCTGGTACTGTTCTAGTGTTTCTCTGGTACTGTTCTAGTGTTTCTCTGGTACTGTTCTAGTGTTTCTACTGGTACTGTTCTAGTGTTTCTACTGGTACTGTTCTAGTGTTTCTCTGGTACTGTTCTAGTGTTTCTACTGGTACTGTTCTAGTGTTTCTCTGGTACTGTTCTAGTGTTTCTACTGGTACTGTTCTAGTGTTTCTCTGGTACTGTTCTAGTGTTTCTCTGGTACTGTTCTAGTGTTTCTACTGGTACTGTTCTAGTGTTTCTCTGGTACTGTTCTAGTGTTTCTCTGGTACTGTTCTAGTGTTTCTACTGGTACTGTTCTAGTGTTTCTCTGGTACTGTTCTAGTGTTTCTCTGGTACTGTTCTAGTGTTTCTACTGGTACTGTTCTAGTGTTTCTCTGGTACTGTTCTAGTGTTTCTCTGGTACTGTTCTAGTGTTTCTCTGGTACTGTTCTAGTGTTTCTACTGGTACTGTTCTAGTGTTTCTACTGGTACTGTTCTAGTGTTTCTACTGGTACTGTTCTAGTGTTTCTCTGGTACTGTTCTAGTGTTTCTCTGGTACTGTTCTAGTGTTTCTACTGGTACTGTTCTAGTGTTTCTCTGGTACTGTTCTAGTGTTTCTACTGGTACTGTTCTAGTGTTTCTCTGGTACTGTTCTAGTGTTTCTCTGGTACTGTTCTAGTGTTTCTACTGGTACTGTTCTAGTGTTTCTCTGGTACTGTTCTAGTGTTTCTCTGGTACTGTTCTAGTGTTTCTACTGGTACTGTTCTAGTGTTTCTCTGGTACTGTTCTAGTGTTTCTCTGGTACTGTTCTAGTGTTTCTACTGGTACTGTTCTAGTGTTTCTCTGGTACTGTTCCAGTGTTTCTACTGGTACTGTTCTAGTGTTTCTACTGGTACTGTTCTAGTGTTTCTCTGGTACTGTTCTAGTGTTTCTCTGGTACTGTTCTAGTGTTTCTCTGGTACTGTTCTAGTGTTTCTCAGTGTTGTGGTGCGATGAGGGAGCTCTGCTGCGTCGCCGCAGACCCAGACGTGTCCATAAATAAACGGGGTCTCCCTTTCCGCGGCCTGGTCCGGGGGCCTTGTTTACGTTCTGTGGGCCTGCACTGGGTGGGGGGCCATCTGGACCCAGCGCTGGGTCTGCTGCCTCACTGCCTCTCTCTCTCTCTCTCTCTCTCTCTCTGGGCTCAGGTGGAACCAACATGTGGCCCATGTGGCCCCTGAACCAGTGTTGCCATGTCTGTCTTATTATAAGTGACTTTGGGGCTTTTCTTTTCAGTAATGTTGCTTGTAATTGGTAGTTGCAGTTTTTCTTTTTCTTTTTTTCCCAGTTTTTTTAGGGGGGTGGGGATGTAGTTGCTTATTTGGGCTTGCTTCCAAGTTGCTTCCAACTTTTTTTTTCAAGATTTTCTTTGGAAATTGCCAGATGTACAAGCTCACAACTCGTCTCATCGCGACACATTGTGAGCTTGTAGATGATCGGATATTTTCAAATAGCCGATGTATATAGGTTTAAAGTGTGACCAGATGTCGCTTCTTTTTGGGCTTGTTTTCACAGACCCAGTTGCTTGTTTTTCCTCACAAAATCTGGCAACACTGCCCTGAACACCGGCGGTGAACATGTACACTGTGCGGCACGCACATACGCAGTACGCACGCACGCACGCACACACGCACACACACACGGGCACACACGGGCCACCTACCTGCCTGTTATGAAAGTAAGACGTGATTATTGAGTCATGTGGGGAACACATTAACCCTCTTCATTTCTGTCCTGTTTTCAAATGAGTGCTTGCCCAGCAGCACTTGAGAGTGACATTTCCTTTTCTTTTCCTTGAAACTACATTATACTAAAAGCCTCTATTTTCACCACTTAAACCATATACTTGGTTGAGCGTATTCCCATGGGCATTGTACAGACAACCCCCCCCACCCTCCGGTTTTATGCTCAACACTAAAATATCTTCATCGGAATTCGCCGATCAACAAACCGATCAGAGCACTATACCTCACGCCAAAGCGGTTATACTTTCCAGGATTAAAATTCTAAAACAGCAAATCTACAAGCTCAAAACACATCCATTTGCGCCGCATTTTGAGCTTGCAGATCTGCTACTTTTGCTACTTTTGTGTGACCCTGTAGTAGGGAGTTAATTAACACAAAATAATTAGAGGTTTCTGCCCTACACCGACGATATTTGGGACAGCAGTGGCTTCTTCCAGACCCCCCCTGCACCCCACTGCATTCCTCTGTATCTTCTCTCTCCGATTCAACCCCCCCCCCGCCACTACCCAAGCTGTGAAGAAAGTGAGAGACCGTTTAAAAAAAAAAAGAAAGAAAGAAAGAGAAGAGGAAAGGGAAATTTTGGGTTTATTTACACTAGCTGGATGTGGTCTTCTGGTCTCCATTTCATTCGGTCCGCAGGAGCCCAGACCATTAAAACTAATGAACACTTATTAGCATGGAGTTGGATCCTGGATTCCATGCTAAACATCCCCCTCTGTAGCTGTTTGTTTGACTTGAACCTGATTATTCAAACGGCCCGGAGCAGCAGCAGGCCCAACATGTGTGCCTCCTGGTCTCTACAGGTTGTCCCATAAACAGTCTGATGGACGATATCTGATTGGACACGAGAGCCACTGCCTTTTTAAAAAATATATATTATGAGCAAATACGGGTGGTCTTCAACTTTGTGCATGTGCGTCTCTGGAGATAATCTAGAGTTGTTTTGTTTTGTTTTTTCAATCCTACATAAGATGTCCCCTGCAAGGATGATCAGGCATGCAATGATTAATTCAGTGTTTCTCAAATCAAAATGATTCCAAATGTTTTGGTTGATCTAACACGTTGTGAGCTTATAGATCGTCTATTTTAGCTGAAGTACAGTATGAAATAGTTCATGTCTTGAATCTACAAATGAACTAAAGTTTTCAAATCATTCTAATGGAGTAAAAAAGTACAATATTGTATCTCACACATAGTGGAAAGTACCAAGGAAATTAAAGTAAAGTAAAAGTACCTCAAATGTTTTACTTACCAGTAAGTACAGACAGTACTTGAGTAAGTCGTTGCTGTCGGGTAGAAACCTCTTATCTTCATTATTCTAGTCGTTGCTGTCAGGTAGAAACCTCTTATCTTCATATTCTAGTCGTTGCTGTCAGGTAGAAACCTCTTATCTTCATATTCTAGTCGTTGCTGTCAGGTAGAAACCTCTTATCTTCATATTCTAGTCGTTGCTGTCGGGTAGAAACCTCTTATCTTCATTATTCTAGTCGTTGCTGTCAGGTAGAAACCTCTTATCTTCATATTCTAGTCGTTGCTGTCAGGTAGAAACCTCTTATCTTCATATTCTAGTCGTTGCTGTCAGGTAGAAACCTCTTATCTTCATTATTCTAGTCGTTGCTGTCAGGTAGAAACCTCTTATCTTCATATTCCAGTCGTTGCTGTCAGGTAGAAACCTCTTATCTTCATATTCTAGTCGTTGCTGTCAGGTAGAAACCTCTTATCTTCATATTCTAGTCGTTGCTGTCAGGTAGAAACCTCTTATCTTCATATTCTGACCTTTATTGCTTTTTTCCCGTAATTTTACGCCCTGTTTGATCACACTACAGCGTCACACAAAAGCATCAAAAGTAGCAGATGTGGATCTGCTACTTTTAATAATTTATTTATTATTATTATTATTTTTAATCCTAATGAAGTAACAGAGACGATGAATGTGCTTGGTTCCTTTCCCCCCGGTGCCATGACGTGTGCAGGGAATGGGATGTTAATTATTTCGCTTTCCTCGTCCTTGTGGTGGGGAGGATGAAGAAGGTTCTTGTTGGTGTGCACGCGTTAATCAAGACATCTGCTCTGCAAATGTGAGGGCAAGAAGGAGAGGAGAATTCCTTTGAGCCCGATGGAAGCACAGTTTGATGTAATCTGATGTTGAACGCTGTTGACAATTCTAATAGCGTGTTTTCATTTCTGGAAATTCCTCTGCGGGGAGAAAAAAAAAGTGTGTTGAATTTTGCCCGGTTCACGAGAGTTTTAGTGCTCGGTGCACACTCACACTTTTAGGTTGTTGCTTTTAACATTAGGCTCACTTATGGAGGCATCAGTCAAATTCTGTCGTATATCAATTCAAAGGGGTTCATTACAAAAATACATATATTGGAAATGGTGAATTAGTTTTTTACGTTGTATTATTATAGTTTACATTTGTATATTGTACAATGTACATACAGACATACGTACAAGCTTTACATGCAAACAAATTGTGGACTTGCTGGATGTCATCTTCAATAGTAAAGCCTGAGTTATCGTTAGTGCGTCGGCAATTATAGCTGATCTGTAAGCCTTGTAGACTGTGAAAAAAAATCATTTGAATTTTGAATGTTTTAGAATGTATTTCTCAATCTTTTTCCTAAAAAAATATTTTGAATTATATAAAATAATATACAGGAAAAGTAAAAATATATACAAGCGAACCATAAAAAAAGCGAAGCCATTGTTTGTTTGGAACCAACTGTAGTGTTCATACTGGTGAGTTTATTACCGTTTCATCAGCACAGCAGGGCCGTATATGGTTGTTTGCTGATCGCCAGGTGTTAGATTGACGCTTATATTGACAACTGGCAGGTGTGTGTGTGTGTGTGTGTGTGTGTGTGTGCGGCACGACCATGTTAACCCACTTGGCTATTCAGAAATAGCAGATCTAGCGCGCCGGTATAGCCGTGGCCAACTACAGGTCGATTTGGAGGATCTTGATGTGGTTCGAGAACCACTGTTTTATACATACACTGCAGTATCGGCCTATACCTGCTACCTGTAGTCCCTGTGTGTGTGTGTGTGTGTGTGTGTGTGTGTGTGTGTGTGTGTGTGTGTGAGAAGAGTGTGTGTGAGTGAGTGAGTGGCACATGAAAGTGTGCGTCTCTTCCCCCACTGAGACCTTTGTGTTGCATAAATCACCCGAACAGCTCTGGCATTGTTTGGGGAAGGAAAGGAGGCCTTTCTTCTGACTCCTCCGCAGACACTTGTGGTCTCGAATATGATCCGCGCGTACGGAAAGCGTGGTCAAATAAACACAGTGTAGAGTTTCCCTGTCTGTACCAATCTGTCAGAAAGGGGACGGAGATCGGCTTTCATCCCCCTTCCCCTCCATCCCCCCCTCCACCCGTAAAGCTTTGCCACCCTTCGCTCCACCGCGCCGCTCCTGTCCCCTCTATCCCTGTGTGGCTGGAATTTCCCTGGAATCGGAGTTGGGGCTGTTACTATGCTGCGCTGCAACTTCCACTTGTTTTAACCTAATTAAATATTGTCAGAACGGAATGCCTCTTTTTAATGGCAGCCTTTGTTTGGCAAATACGAGATAAAGAGAACCGGGTGCCTTTGAGAGCAAGGTCAGAGAGAGAGAGAGAGAGAGAGAGAGAGAGAGAGGGAGAGAGGGAGAGAGGGAGAGAGGGAGAGAGGGAGAGAGGGAGAGGGAGAGGGAGAGAGAGAGAGAGAGAGAGAGAGAGAGAGGGAGAGAGGGAGAGAGGGAGAGGGGGAGAGGGGGAGAGAGAGGGAGGTAGAGAGATGGAGGTTTATAGGGAGGTAGAGAGGGGGAAAGAGGGATGTAGAGAGGGGTGTAGGGGGGGTGAGGGAGGTAGAGAGAGATGGAGAGAGAGAGAGAGAGAGCGGAAGGTATAGAGGGAGAGAGGTATGGAGAGAGAGGGAGGTAGAGGGAGAGAGAGAGTGGAGTAAAAAGTACAATATTTGCCTCTGAGATGTATGTGTGGAGCAGTAACTTAGTAAGTATGAAGTTTGTATTGAAGTAGAGTACTTATATCAACGCCCTACTTGATCACACTACAGCGCCGTCACACCAAAGCATCAGAAGTATAGCAGATACGAGCTTGCGTCTCTGCTACCTTTTAGTAGGGAGAGAAACGGAGAGAGTGAACTTAGAATGGAAGCGATAAGCCCTAAAAACCAGAGACAGATTGAGAGAACGATAGACGGGGACAAAAAAGAAAGAAAGGAAGAAAAAAAAAGTGTTTCCTGTCTACTTTCCAGAATGTGCCACAATCACAGCAGCAGCAGCAGCCACCCCAGAGGAGGTGGCATGTTTGACTGTGGAAACCCTATATGGTGAAATTGAAAGGTAGGGTTTTGCCCATGTCTAGGTCAACGCTATGGTTCCTGTGTCTTAGCGCTTGCCTTGTATTACATTTCACTTTACATGCTATCATTGTGAAGAATCTGTAATTAGATATACAGCACCCAGGCACCACACCTATAAATCCAGGACAATTATAAAGGCTTGTGTTGGCTTGATACATAGAACTGCACCTACGTCACTGGCACAGCTGGCTCTCTCTTTGGGCGCGTGCGTGCGCGCCCGCGCGTGTGTGTGTGTGTGCGTGCATGCGTGCCCGTGTGTGTGTGTGTGTGTGTGTGTGTGTGTGTGTGTTCGTTCACAGGTCCCAGACATTCCCAGTGCCCCGTATAACGTTAAGTCTTTATCCAGCATTGCTTGTAAGAGTCCAGACATCTCAGGGTGCAATGAATCCCGTTCCTTTTGCAGCCACTCCCAATTCCTTTATTCGTATCTGTAATGAGAACCGTACAACATACTGACTGTGCAGACAATGGAGGGACGCAGCAACAACAACAACAACAACAACAACAAAAACTGTGCTAAACATATTAACAGCAGAACAATATACTGTTGCTGTCGTCAAGCAGAAACCTTGTATCTCTCCATATTTAATCTTTTTTATGTTCCTTTCATAAAATAATGCCCTACAGGTACTTAAGCATACCACAGTGTATGAGTAGAGAAAATAGCCAATCCACTGCACAAGCTCACAACAGTTTGTCACTTTGGAAATTTTCACTACTACTAAAATGCTACTTTAAAATGCTACTTAAAAAATTATAAAAAAAGTCATGCAACATACGGTTTTCACCCGACAGACGATATTTATACTATTAGAAGAGTCCTCCGGGGCAGAGTATAGCACACAACACAACAGTGGAAAATGATGGCTGATTTCTACGAGCTCACAATGCGTTGCATCCACGACGTGTTGTGAGCTTGCAGATGTGAGCAACTTAAAGCAGCCATCAGGCTTTATATGGCAGTGGTTCTCAAAGTGAGATCCAGCCCGGGATCCCTCTGGTACCCTGACTGGGTTCCAGAGGGTCCCCAATCCCCACTAGCTAAACCATGAATAATTACTATAGGAACCAGATAAGGACCCTTACAGGTCTGCGAGTTATGGGGGGTCCGTTGGCCTATAATGGCATTAGTGTCCTCGGAATTAAAGACGTTTGAGAACCAATGCTTAAGGCATGTTCAGACCAGGCTTGGTGAGCTCTCGTTGAGCTGTACCTGCAGGTGGGCTGTGAAACATAGAGGGGCCCTGCGGTCCCTAAGAGGAGCCCCCCAAACAGAGAGGCGCCCTGTGGTCCCTAAGAGGAGCCCCCCAAACAGAGAGGGGCCATGCAGTCCCTAAGAGGAGCCCCCTAAACAGAGAGGGGACCTGCGGTCCCTAAGAGGAGCCCCCCAAACAGAGAGGGGACCTGCGGTCCCTAAGAGGAGCCCCCCAAACAGAGAGGGGCCCTGCGGTCCCTAAGAGGAGCCCCCTAAACAGAGAGGGTCCCTCCGGTCCCTAAGAGGAGCCCCCCAAACAGAGAGGGTCCCTGCGGTCCCTAAGAGGAGCCCCCCAAACAGAGAGGGGGCCCTGCGGTCCCTAAGAGGAGCCCCCCAAAATGTAGCTACCGCGGGAGGAAGTCCAGAATCCCCAGCGCACCGCGGGGTCCATCCTCTGCTCTCTCCCTGGGAGAGTCTGCCCCTGACCGTGCCGATAGCGCACGTTTGTTTTGGAGGCCTTACAAAGGCCTTTCTCCCTCTCTCCCAAACACTTCTGAAGATGTATTTTTGTCCCGGGGCAGAGGACAGAGAGGTAATCCTTTAGTGTCCTGCCACCTCCCAAACTGACCGTTTACTTCCTCTTTTTGTTTGGCTTTCCCTTTCTGTTCTCCCCCCCCTCTTATGGCCTAATCCCCCCCCTCGCTGTATGGAACAGTCAATTAAGAAGCTTAGCCGATAGAAAATGAGGCCATTTTGGATGCAAGGAATGTGAGAAAATGTAAAGAATAGGAGAGAGGGGGTGTGAAGGGGTTGTGACTGGCCCTCCAACTGAAGAAAAGAGAGAAATTAGGTATTTTGGTTCGATTCCGTTCCCATAGGAAGATATGTCAATGCCACATCTGAGAGGGTCGGCCCCTTTTGCAGAGCGGTGAGATGTCAAAGCTTCCGGTGGATTTGTGGACGTTGTGAGGTTTTGTAACTGTTTGTAACTGTTTGTGGACGTTGTGATCAGACGTTGTGGGGTTTTGTAACTGTTTGTAACTGTTTGTGGACGTTGTGATCAGACGTTGTGGGGTTTTGTAACTGTTTGTAACTGTTTGTGGACGTTGTGATCAGACGTTGTGGGGTTTTGTAACTGTTTGTGGACGTTGTGATCAGACGTTGTGGGGTTTTGTAACTGTTTGTAACTGTTTGTGGACGTTGTGATCAGACGCTGTGGGGTTTTGTAACTGTTTGTAACTGTTTGTGGACGTGGTGATCAGACGTTGTGGGGTTTTGTAACTGTTGCATTCCTGACCCGTGTCTTGGATGCGGGGGAAAGAATGGGCACAACAGCATCTTGCACGCACACGTGCACAAATTAATGCACATGCACGGGTCATGTCGCACCTACACTTATGCGTGCACATGCGCACATACTGTACGCATTCGTTCAGATTATACACTTGCACATGCATGCATGCACACACACATAACACGCGCGCACGCACACGCGCACACACCAACAAACACTCTGATCTGCTTACTGAGATTAGACACAAATGACCTGGTTTATGACGTGGCAAAATGGTGTGATTAAGATCCATAGAATTATTGCATTAGTGTGTTTAGCCATCTACTTTTTGTCTCATTGAGGGGAAAACATATTTCACAAGAGATTTAGCCCAGTGCAAAAAAGCCTTTGGTTCTGCAGCCTTCAGATGGCACGCTTAGGGGAAGGTTTAATTAAAGACTCTAAACTTCAGCCTCTCTCACACTGCAGATAGCCTGTCCCATCATGCAGTGTACGTACATTAACCCATTCTGACCTGAGATCAGATTCATAACGAGGTTTCCGCCGGACACACACTGGTCTGATCAACCCATTCTGACCTGAGATCAGATTCTAAAAATGTCAGTCGTTTTTTTTTATTTTTCAAAAAATAGCAGACCTACAAGCTCGTATCGCGCCACTCGGTGGCGCGATATGAGCTTGTAGATCTGCTATTTTTAAATAGCTAAAGCATAACATGATGCCGACACCAAAATGGGTGCCCGTTCAGAATGGGTTAACAGTGACCCCATTACATACTGTCACCATTATGAAATCTTTCTTGACGATTAATTTGACGATTAATTGTCACTCAAATTATTGCCATTAGCGATTTAATCGTGTTTCGTGTCGTTGAACATTGGAACACAAATTACATTTTGTTTGGTTTGGGGCATGATAAATAACGTACGTAATTCACTAACTTTATACAAAAAAAAAGTACATGAATAGTGGAAATAGCCGATCTATACAAGCTCAAAATGTAATAATTGTGACAGGCCTGGCGTATACAGTACATTCATATATAGATCTGACCCTTCCTTTTCTATATACATAGTACACAATCGCTTATATTTTGGTGTGTCTTGGAGATTGCTGAGTCAATTTCTTCAACGCATGAACATTCCACCACCGCTGGCCGAATACTAGACGCCCCGTTCCCACTCCCTCTCCCTCTCCCTCTCCGCTGTGAAGTTTGAGATTCAGATTTGAGGGTGGGGGGGGGGGGGTGTGTTGGAAAAGAAATGCTTTTCTGTGTACAAAACAAATAACTTGATGTGCTTTGGAACAGACTGGGCGCTGTGTGTGCTGCGTCAGAGCCTCTCAGAGAGCAGAGAGGAGCAGAGAGGAGATGCAGGGGGTGAGGGAGGGGGGGGGGGGTGTTAGCGGGCTGGGAGGAGGAGGAGGAAGAGGGGGGGGGGGTAATTGCCACATTAAGGGAAAGGAATTCAAAATAAAGTTAATCTCCCAACCCCTCTCACCCCCCGGGAGGTTTACAGTGAGCGTGCTCCGTCTTGTTATGAGACACAAGGGGAGCTCACAGAGCCAGTGAAATGGAGACGAGAAGAAAGAGAGGGAGACGGGTTATATATATGTTTTTTCGTGTATCGAGGAGGGCACTCGCTTGCTGCGTCCCAAAACCAGAACCAACCTGTACACGGGAGAACGGGCGTCACCAGAAAGCACATCTTTGTGTCCAGTCCGTAAAGAGCTCTTTGGGTCGGTCTCTGTCAGGGGTTTTGCGATGCAATGAACGGGTTTGTTTTTCTTCAGGAGCCAGAATGGCCCGACCGCTGTGCTCGTTGCATACATGAAGGGCCACGCAGGCCCTTTCCCCATATTCTCCCACGGTGCATATCTTTGGTCCATCGTCCTAACAGTCCCACATGCAATTGTCCTACACCCTACAGTATGCCCCAAACCCTAACCTAACCCTAACCCACCCTACAGTATGCCCCAAACCCTAACCTAACCCTAACCCACCCTACAGTATGCCCCAAACCCTAACCTAACCCTAACCCACCCTACAGTATGCCCCAAACCCTAACCTAACCCTAACCCACCCTACAGTATGCCCCAAACCCTAACCTAACCCTAACCCACCCTACAGTATGCCCCAAACCCTAACCTAACCCTAACCCACCCTACAGTATGCCCCAAACCCTAACCTAACCCTAACCCTACAGTATGCCCCAAACCCTAACCTAACCCTAACCCACCCTACAGTATGCCCCAAACCCTAACCTAACCCTAACCCACCCTACAGTATGCCCCAAACCCTAACCTAACCCTAACCCTACAGTATGCCCCAAACCCTAACCTAACCCTAACCCACCCTACAGTATGCCCCAAACCCTAACCTAACCCTAACCCACCCTACAGTATGCCCCAAACCCTAACCTAACCCTAACCTAACCCTAACCTAACCCTAACCTAACCCTAACCTAACCCTAACCTAACCCTAACCCAAACCCTAACCTAACCCTAACCTAACCCTAACCTAACCCTAACCTAACCCTAACCCAAACCCTAACCTAACCCTAACCTAACCCTAACCTAACCCTAACCCAAACCCTAACCAAACCCTAACCTAACCCTAACCTAACCCTAACCTAACCCTAACCCAAACCCTAACCTAACCCTAACCTAACCCTAACCCAAACCCTAACCTAACCCTAACCCTAACCACACACCCAAGCCACGGGTGAGTCTTAACCGGCCACGTACAGTATGTTGGACTGTTGGTACGTTGGACTAACGTCTTCCCCCCCCAAGCCCATCTGTGGTTTAGCGTTCTGTGTCTAGATAGATGTACAGTACAGTACAGTACAGTACAGTACAGTACAGTACAGTACAGTACAGTACAGTACAGTACAGTACAGTACAGTACAGGACAGTATGGGTGCCTCCCTCCTCCTCACACTTACAGTACCGCTGCACAACGGCATGCTGGCTGAGACGGAAATATTCATCTTCATACAGTACACGCAAGTTCTCACTTATGGTCATTATAAAGATGGCACCATTTCTGTCTTCTCAGTCTGTGTCTCAGAGGAGGGCTGCATGTGGACAGTAGACTGTGTCTCAGAGGAGGGCTGCATGTGGACAGTAGACTGTGTCTCAGAGGAGGGCTGCATGTGGACAGTAGTCTGTGTCTCAGAGGAGGGCTGCATGTGGACAGTAGTCTGTGTCTCAGAGGAGGGCTGCATGTGGACAGTAGACTCAGTCTGTGTCTCAGAGGAGGGCTGCATGTGGACAGTAGACTCAGTCTGTGTCTCAGAGGAGGGCTGCATGTGGACAGTAGACTGTGTCTCAGAGGAGGGCTGCATGTGGACAGTAGACTCAGTCTGTGTCTCAGAGGAGGGCTGCATGTGGACAGTAGACTCAGTCTGTGTCTCAGAGGAGGGCTGCATGTGGACAGTAGACTGTGTCTCAGAGGAGGGCTGCATGTGGACAGTAGACTGTGTCTCAGAGGAGGGCTGCATGTGGACAGTAGACTGTGTCTCAGAGGAGGGCTGCATGTGGACAGTAGACTCAGTCTGTGTCTCAGAGGAGGGCTGCATGTGGACAGTAGACTGTGTCTCAGAGGAGGGCTGCATGTGGACAGTAGTCTGTGTCTCAGAGGAGGGCTGCATGTGGACAGTAGTCTGTGTCTCAGAGGAGGGCTGCATGTGGACAGTAGTCTGTGTCTCAGAGGAGGGCTGCATGTGGACAGTAGACTGTGTCTCAGAGGAGGGCTGCATGTGGACAGTAGTCTGTGTCTCAGAGGAGGGCTGCATGTGGACAGTAGTCTGTGTCTCAGAGGAGGGCTGCATGTGGACAGTAGACTCAGTCTGTGTCTCAGAGGAGGGCTGCATGTGGACAGTAGACTCAGTCTGTGTCTCAGAGGAGGGCTGCATGTGGACAGTAGACTGTGTCTCAGAGGAGGGCTGCATGTGGACAGTAGACTCAGTCTGTGTCTCAGAGGAGGGCTGCATGTGGACAGTAGACTCAGTCTGTGTCTCAGAGGAGGGCTGCATGTGGACAGTAGACTGTGTCTCAGAGGAGGGCTGCATGTGGACAGTAGACTGTGTCTCAGAGGAGGGCTGCATGTGGACAGTAGACTCAGTCTGTGTCTCAGAGGAGGGCTGCATGTGGACAGTAGACTGTGTCTCAGAGGAGGGCTGCATGTGGACAGTAGTCTGTGTCTCAGAGGAGGGCTGCATGTGGACAGTAGTCTGTGTCTCAGAGGAGGGCTGCATGTGGACAGTAGACTGTGTCTCAGAGGAGGGCTGCATGTGGACAGTAGACTCAGTCTGTGTCTCAGAGGAGGGCTGCATGTGGACAGTAGTCTGTGTCTCAGAGGAGGGCTGCATGTGGACAGTAGACTGTGTCTCAGAGGAGGGCTGCATGTGGACAGTAGTCTGTGTCTCAGAGGAGGGCTGCATGTGGACAGTAGTCTGTGTCTCAGAGGAGGGCTGCATGTGGACAGTAGTCTGTGTCTCAGAGGAGGGCTGCATGTGGACAGTAGACTCAGTCTGTGTCTCAGAGGAGGGCTGCATGTGGACAGTAGACTCAGTCTGTGTCTCAGAGGAGGGCTGCATGTGGACAGTAGACTGTGTCTCAGAGGAGGGCTGCATGTGGACAGTAGACTCAGTCTGTGTCTCAGAGGAGGGCTGCATGTGGACAGTAGACTCAGTCTGTGTCTCAGAGGAGGGCTGCATGTGGACAGTAGACTGTGTCTCAGAGGAGGGCTGCATGTGGACAGTAGACTGTGTCTCAGAGGAGGGCTGCATGTGGACAGTAGACTCAGTCTGTGTCTCAGAGGAGGGCTGCATGTGGACAGTAGACTGTGTCTCAGAGGAGGGCTGCATGTGGACAGTAGACTGTGTCTCAGAGGAGGGCTGCATGTGGACAGTAGACTGTGTCTCAGAGGAGGGCTGCATGTGGACAGTAGACTGTGTCTCAGAGGAGGGCTGCATGTGGACAGTAGACTGCTATAGCCTGGGCAGCATTCCATTTCGGGTTTATGACCCGGTCGGGAGCGGACGGTAACTTTCGTCATGTTGTAGTCAATGATTTGTAGTCATCTGGCAGGAAGCCACAAGGCGGAATCGGAACTATGAATGGGTACTTTCTAATTTCCGCCTTGTGGTTTCCTGCCTGATGACTACAAATCAGACTACAACGTCACGTGTTTTACCGTCCGCTCCAGACCGCTTCACACGGCCATTTTGGACAGTAGTGACATCATCCGTATATAGGAAACCAGATTTCAAACAAAGACTTCAAACTTTACATTTATTTGGTGTCAAAATGCACGTCAATGTCCCAGAGAGACACAAGGCTGTAATTTCTATTCAGCTTGGACTCCACATGGATGCTGTCGTTGGTAGGCATGGTTTCTGAACTGTCCAACACACTCTGCTGCCTCTCTGTGTCATTATCATGTTCTTCTTTCAGCCTGGTTAGGCTTTGAGGATAACACATGGTAGGCTTTGAGGATAACACATGGTAGGATAACACATGGTGGGGGGGGGGCCTGCAGACACACTTCAGGTGCTCCGTGACGCCTAGATCGGCATGTGACACCCTCCACATTGTGAGCTCGTTTGAGGATCGTGTGAGGATTTTTTTATAGATTTGAAAACTTGAAATGGGACCTTCTGTAGTACTTTTACTTTTGGTACATTTTGATAACAATACTTTTGTATTTTACTCAAGTATACATTTAGAATTCCGTATTATTACTTGTAACGGAGTGTTTCCACATTGTAGTATTGATACTTTTACATATTAAGTAAGACATTTGAGTACTTGTTCCACCGCGGCTACAGAAAGGCTTCGGCTGCTGACCACAGCGTTGGGCCTCGGCTCGGCTGCATCACGGCCGTCCGGGCGGGCCAGAGTGGTCAGTCGGTGGAGAGAGAGAGAGGAGAGGCAGTGGTACCGGTCTGCTCTACCGTATGTCATCCTGCGGTCTGGGCTCTTCCAGGAGGACATATGGTGCGGTGTGTTTTCATAATGTAATCATTCCGCCCCTGCAACAACACCGTTAAAACTTTCTGCATGCTGGGGCAAGAATTCAGTCAAGAGCCCTGCTGACCCAGACACAGCAGAGCATAAACAATGAGGCCAGCAGCTAGGGCCTAGAACACACACACACACACACACACACACATGCACGTACTGTACAGTAGTGCACACATACATAAACAGTTAGACACCCATAAACCCCTTCTACAGTGCACGTACGTCGCACGCACACACAACATTTTAGGATGGCAAATTTAGGAATGCCATGTCTTTACCAATAATGCTTTACCATTTTTAACCCTAAAGCCAGAAACGGCAGATCTACAAGCTCACGTTGACCCGTCGCACAGTGGTGGGCCGGCTTGTATATCGCCTATAGTTTCGTTGCACGACACCAAGCGTGCAACTAAATATAAATCACAGGCTTAACTCCAACCCCAACTCCCCAACATAACCCCTGAATGCCTGACCCTAATCCAAACCTGAATCTGTTCCTTATTGTTTTTAAACACAACACAACACTAACTATTTTTCCCGTGAGTATCTAACAAATTCTACCATACTTGTGGGGACATTTGGCCCACGCAACTATAGTAAATACAAGTACACACGCACGCACGCATGCACGCACGCATGGAAGCACGTGCACGCGCACACACACAGAGATGCGGTGCTATATATATATACTCCATAAAGGTCTTTGGCGGGTGCATTTTGCATGCCTCGCTTACATGCAAGGTAGTCCCGAGGGGCTGGGGGTGGATGGGTGGGGAGTTTGTCCAGTCTCCAGGGATTCTGAGCCATAACATTGTGCTGTTTCTTTTTCTTTTGTTTTATGCTATTAGTTTAAACCGAGAGTCCTGTGTGCGTGTGTGCGTGCGTGTGTGTGTGTGTGTGTGTGTATGTATGTGCTGCCTTTCTCGATGGGCTCTTTATTGGTCCCGGTGTGTTTACTTGGCCAAGTGTAACCTGTGGTATTGTGCGGTGTGAGTCACCCATCCGCTGTCAGGGCGGGATGGCCGGGTCAGCTGGAGTTTCTTCTCTTCCAGGAGCAGTTTCTCTGACATTGATCTGGAGCTCTCTCAGGTGGATAGTAAAAGGTAACACGGGGGCAGCTTTGTTGCCCAAGCCTGTAATTAGGGCCCGGTCCTTCCCCCCATGCGTCACCGTGCAGTGAGTGACTATTAGCATCTCTTTCTTCACCCTCATTATCAGCTGTCAAAATCTGAAGCCAGGCGGTGTGGTCTCTTGACAGCCAGGACACTGTCCCCTCGGCTCACAGGTGTTGCTTTAGGCATTGTTGTTGTTGTTTGCGGGGCCGTGTAGCTATGTGGGCAGACAAAGAAAAAGCAAATAAAGAAAGAAAGAAAGAAAGGGGGAAAAAAGTATATAATCCTTTAAATGCCACAGATTAACTTCCTGGAAACGAAAAAAGGAGTCTCGTCGTAATTCGTCCGCAGGGTTTTCTATCTCGCTTAATTATCAGCTCTGTTTTGGAGAAAGAAAAAAAAAAAGAAAAAACACTTCCTGGAAGGAATGAGAACCAATGACTCTGCAGGTCACCTGACCCTGGCCCGGCCCGGCAGAGAGAGAGTGTGTGTGTGTGTGTGTGTGTGTGTGTGTGTGTGTGTGTGTGTGTGTGTGTGTGTGTGTGTGTGTGTGTGTGTGTGTGTGTGCGTGTGCGTGTGCGTGTGCGTGTGCGTGTGCGTGTGCGTGTGCGTGTGCGTGCGCTGGTGCAGGAGCGGTGGGCTGGTGATTGAATGGGATTCGTCTCCAGACGCGTCCCCTCTGCTCATTAGGGAAACACAGGCCGGGGGTTTCACCGCGGCGGCGTTGACAGGGCTGATTCGATGTGATGGTGGGGTGCCCTCTGCGTGTGCGTCGACGCCGGGCCCAAACACACTGCGCTCCTGTGTTGACGCCGAGCGGGCGGGCGGGCACACGCGGCTATCGCCTTTCCGTGCAGAAGCAGGAAGTGAGAATTGGAGGGTTCCTGCTACCGAGAGGGCCTCTCTCTCTCTCTCTCTCTCTCTCTCTCTGTTCTTCTTCTGGTCTCGTCCCGCTGCTACACGGAGCTAAACTGGAACCATGTGTGCTTCACACCCTGTGGACCTCTGTGCACGCTCTCTCTGCCTCCATCGCCTGGCTGGCTGGCTGGCTGTCTGGCTGGGCTGGCAAGTGTTGCCAGATTTAGCGAGAGAAACACACTCTCTACGTCACGACGACAAGCCCAAATAGTCGGGGGTGTACTGTATATCCCTATACACATTGACTATTTTTAAATTGCAGATCTACAAGCGCGTCGCATAAAATCTTTAAACTATTATGGGTTTTTGAAACTCCATACACGATTTGCGTTGTTAAAATGTTTAGCCCATTCTGAACGGGAACCCATTTTGGTGTTGGCATCGTGTCGTGCTTTAGCTTATTGAAAAATAGCAGATCTACAAGCTCATAGCGCGCCACCGAGTGGCGCGCTACGAGCTTGTAGGTCTGCTATTTTTTTTTAAATCGAGGAGCGACTGACATTTTCAGAATCTGATCTCAGGTCAGAATGGGTTCATCAGACCAGTGTGTGTCCAGTGGAAACCTCGTATGAATCTGATCTCAGTTCAGAATGGGTTAGAAAAAATAAACACCCGCACACTGAGTGCGACAGATGCTTTAGTGTTGTGACGTCTCAAGCCCAAAGCTCTTCCTCAGACTGAAGTGATCACACCAATCTTATACAACCCACGATACAATGTATTTTTCTCTGCTTATTGTTCGTCACTCAGCATCTGCTGCCCAAGCTTGGATCGGGTATATGCATGTCTTTTGCCTTTTTTAAATGTTTAAAGATGGAGTGCCACAATTTTTGTATTTTTCCAGCTTTTCATGTGTCTATGGGGTGACAATACTTCATTAGACACCCTGGAGTTGTTTTTATGTGCAATGGTGCAATAACTTTGTATTTAGGGTTTCTTCCTGGAGGCTGAACACTTGACGGTCAAACGGGCCAATGAAGTAAACACGGATAGTGTGACGTAAAAAAGTTGCACGCACACACGCACCTCCCCCTCTATATATAATTTTAAATAAAGACAACCTCTGTGGGCGGAGCTGCCTGCCACATACACACGTGTGAACTGAACGGCGCAGCCAGCCAGTTTGTTGCTCTGTGCCTAACTGTGTGGCAGATTTTCAAACAGTCATTTCACACATTACCAGTTCACAGCAGAGCAGACTGTTTTTCGTTAGATTGGAAGCAAGTAAATGTTCACGTCGGGTCCTCAGGATAATCAAGGAAACCACAACAAACCAGCCTTATAGTCTACCTGCTCTGCTGTAGTTGTTGCTCTTGTTGTTCTCAAGGAGTAGGTTGTTTCTTTTATAATCACAGTGGTCGGGCTTTGATACAGAGTGTAGTGTCACAGTGCATTCTTGTTGGCTGTTGTATGTAGGTCCTAATACGTATACGAGGCTGTAAAGTCAAGAATTAGAATCTGTTGTTGTGTCGCGCTGGAAGTCATGTTGCCATGTCTGGCTATTACAAGCGACATGGGCTTGTTTTCATATAAGTAACTTTCAGGGGAGATGTGGTTAACTTGACCAATGGTTCATGTGAAGGACCCTCAGATTAATATGTTGTTAAAAGGATTGGTGTTGTTGAAACGTTTTCATAAATATTCAAGGCAATTTCTGTGACTTATTTTTGTGGACTTGGCCGCTTGTTTCTTTAAATCTGGCGACTTTTGCTGAAACTCAATGCAGTCAGAAGGAACATTCATGTTGTAAATTGAGTTTGATCAGAGCAAGAGTGGAGAGTCTTCTGTCCAGAGCATCATGTGCCTAGGGCAGTGCAAGTGTTTTGTGTCAATAAAGGACAGTTTTAATGCCAGGGTGCTTAGCTGGAGGAAATCAATAGCCTACAATATATTGGCAAATTAATAAAATTATTCATGCTAAATGATCTATCAAACTAATTGTTTCTGCTGTTAAACTATGATTTAATTGGATGATGAGCTGAGCTGATTGTGACAATAGGGTCAATATAATTGGAGGAAATAAATAAATGATTATAAAAAATCAGAAAAAACAGATCTGATATGGTATGGATGCGTGGATTATATGCCTATACATGGATGGTGGCAGTATAAGTGCATAATGGTGCTTATACAATATCTCAGAAATATGGGAAGTGTTCACTTCTAACATTCACAAAAACATGAGTTCTTGTCATTTTGTAAACAAAAGGGCAGAGCCATGGGCTGTCCTTTTATAAGGAGGGGGAGGGACTAGGACAAGTGGGTGGTCTTAAAAGGAGGAGGCGGAGGGACTGGATTAGGTGGGTGGTGCTACGGTTAAACTCACGCATACCTAATGAACTGGTGGGTGTGTCCACATAAAACTATCATTTTAACAAATACTGTACACTTTTTTGAAAAAATTATACCTCATATACACCTAAATACACCTGATGATCATGTTTAAGTGTGGAAAAAAATCACGGCACTCCATCTTTAACAACACAAGTCCAACACAAACCCTGGCACAAAACATGTTTTCAGATAGGATATGACATATTCATTTGGCGGTCCTTGACAAAATGTTTGGGAACCAGTGGTTTAAACAACATTTAGGAAGCCAGCCCAAAATAAACAACTACACTTGAAAACGCAAGCAAGCCACAACTGCCGTTATTTAACACTTATAAGTCGCTTATAATAAGCAGACGTGGCAACGCTGGCTGTCACTCGGCTGCGGTCTCTTCCACCGCTGCGCGAGATCTCATCAGGATACGTGGCGGCGGGCCTCCTCGCCGTGGTTATTTGAAGCCTTTTCCTCTCCTGTGCGCGTCCAGCGGAATCTCGTGGGGAACGAGGGAAGTGATTACCCCAGTTTGCATGTCCGGTCTCCAAAGACTGATATCCCCCTTCCCCCACCCCCACCTCCCCCCCTCCTGCTCTCAGGGCCTTCACTCAAGGTTAAGGCACACGATGGATGTGATTGGAGGAAGTACAGTAGTCCGATCCCCCGCGGCCAAAGGTTATTTCCTGCTCTTTTAAAGCTGTCACTGGTTAACTAGGAGCAGATTAGGAGAAATGGGTTAAACTCACATGGACACGAAGAGGAGGAGGGACTGCGTGGCGTGGTCCCGCAGATATAGATATTTAGCACGTGTTAGAATCCTGTTGATTAATGTTGGGCGAACTTCTGAGAGTGTGCAAAATGTACGAGTGGATAAACTAACAGGATTTCACTGTGCAGTGCACGGTGGAATCTAATCATATTAGAATCTGAATCAGCTTTATTCTCACATGACATGTGGAAAATATGTGGGATTTGCTACTTTTCGTGCATAGTTCCATCGTTTTGTTATTTCCATAGAAAGAAAATGAAGGGAAGAAGACTGGTGGCGGGGGCAAGGGGGAATTAGTGATACAGTAGAGCTCTAGATACAGTGTAGTGTAGGCCTACGTTTAAATAACTTTAAGTGTAATTCTACTATTATGAAAAAGGAGATATTGATAATGAATTCTGAACTACATTGCTGTAGATGTGTGTTAAAAATAGCTAAACAACACATTCTACAAGGAGTCTCAAACTTCTTAAACGTTTACAAAGTAATCCTCCATCGCTGGTTTGCAGGGAAATTGAATACATCCAGTGGCTTGGTATAGTAGCCTGTTGTCCACTAAGGGGTTAAAGTATTCTGGTTACACTGTTGGCCGGCTAACTGCTAATCTGTCAGCACTTGATGTGTGGATTTATTTGTTCTTTAAGAGAAAGCAGGGCGGAGAGAGAAAGACAGGGAGAGAGAGAGAGAGGGAGAGGGGGAGGAAGAGAGCTAGCCCTCCCTCCCTATACTTCTTCTCCATGTTGGAAAATGCAGGCCCTTCCAAACACATCACTGCCTTAATGAGCACTTGTGATTAAAACCCATAAAGAATACAACATAAACACTCTGCCTCGGCCAGTTCCATCGGCGTACAAGCAGAGCTCCATGCATGGTACGGTACGGTATACCTCAAACCCAGAACCATTGTCGCTGTCGGGCAGAAACCTCTTTTTTCGTTTTCTGTAAATCAACGCCCTACTTGACCGTACTACAGCCGGCGCCACACAACGCCCTACTTGACCGTATTAAAGCATGGCAGACCCACATGCTGGGAATGTGGCGCGAAGCGACGCTTTTTGAACTAGTTGTAGATCTGCTCCTTTTTTTTTTTTTTTTTTTTTTGCGGCTTACGCCTTTTATTCGTTTTTGAAGGGACAGACAGTAGGCTGACAGGAAACGGGAGAGAGATGGGGGAAGACATGCAGTAAAGGCCGTGTCGGGCTCGGGAGTCGAACCCGCGGCACACTGCGACTGGATTACCAGTCGGGTGCCCAGACGGTTACGCCACCGCCTGGGCCGATCTGCTCCTTTTGAGGCTTTCAAATTTGAATTTGAATCCTGAAAAGTAACAGTTTTGGAATATGACAGACACTGTATTCTATTCTTCAAAAAATAGGAATTAAAAATTCCAAAAAGGTAGCACATCCAAAAATTAAACAAGCGGGGGACAAGGTACTCACATTTCCATTTCTTTATTGGCAGTTGGCACACACCAAAAAGGAACGCTAACGCGTTTGGGCTATGCAGCCTTCATATGCTCTGATGAAGGCTGCATAGCCCAAACGCGTTACCGGAAATGTGAGTACCTCGTCCCCCGCTTGTTTAATTTTTGGATGTGCTACCTTTTTGGAATTTCTAATTCCTATTTTTTGATGTATACTTGATTTGGGTTTGGCACTCCACTGAAAGCCATTGCTGATGAGCAACCTCTTTTTCTCTTTTTCTCGTATGTATTCTATTCTATTTGTATTCTAATAACAACTGCTGTGTACAACAGTCTCGTCGTCATCAAAGTGCTTATGTGCAGCATATGTTGTTCTGCCCCACCCAGTTATTATGTCTGTGTCTCTTTTATGCCCAGCCATGCCCAACTATTGAGTATATGCAGATGTCAGAAAACCATTGTGATGTCAGAACAGGCCAGCTCCATATTCTGGAGATGTCAAGAGCCTGGGCAGAGGTTCTGGACGATCGGACGGCTTTCACACTGCACTCCGTGTGGTGGAACGCGTGTGTCAAATTCCAACGGTTCTCGAGTTATGTGGATTACAGATATACGTATATTATGTACACAAGTACACACAGAGACGTGGTGTATTTATATTAGCAATCAGGATATATCCCTGATGGAAGGCAATGCATTCGGTTAACGCTGCATGTGACTGTGAGGTATTTACTGTTTGGGTATGTACAGTATGTTGATGGAAACTGTGGGTGTATCAGGCTGATTAGTTGAAATACATGTCTCTGCTCTGCTCTCAATCCTTCCACTTCAAAGCGACTGTTTACAGCAAACAATCTGTGATGACAGGATTAACTGTCATCTCTCTCTCTCTCTCTCTCTCTCTCTCTCTCTCTCTCTCTCTCTCTGCCTCCCCCGCTCACTTTGTCTCTCTGTTTCCCTTCCTCTCGCTTCCCCATGAAGTTTTGCAACCAAGAAATAAAGCATTTGTGCGCTACCAGGACGACTACCAACCACAGCACAGAAAACTGTACAGTACAGTCAGTAACAGTACATGGCCGCACACTCGCACTCGCAGACGGCTGGCATTGCGTCGCAGCTCAAACAGCTGTGGTTTTAAAAATACAGGAAACTTAAAGGCATGGAGGAACACGTGTGGCGTTTATCACGACTTCTTCTGTGGCGGAATGCTAGAGCTGTTGTTTGTTGCCCCCGAACCCTGTCATCTTCGTGGTGGTGAAAATCATCCCCTTTGCCTCCCTCTCTCTCTCTCTCTCTCTCTCTCTCTCTCTCTCCCTCTCTCTCTCTCTCTCTCTCTCTCTCTCTTTCTTCCTCTACACACCTGTGGGCCTACTACCTACACTTCCAAAAGAGAGAGAGAGAGAGGGGGGGGTGGGGGGGGGGGGGGCATCGTCAGCTTTTAACCGGGACGCGTTGACTAATCGCTGAAGGATTAGGCTCTCTTAGACAAGGCCTCTTTCATGATGACCTGGGGGTTATAGGGAGTTTTCTGAGGAATGGGGAGGGCTGGTTGGTACAGATGGCATACTGTACCTGTATGTTGCTGCAGTCAGCTATAGAAACCTCTCATCTCCATATTCTTACTGTTTGTATTTTGTTTGTTTTTTTTGCAAATGAATGACCCTTGATCACATGACCACCGTGTCACACAACAGCCTACCACGGTAGCATATGCGGTAGCGGCACGTCTGGAGCTTATTGTGGATCTGATACTTTTGCAGCTTTAGAATTTTGAATGCCGAAAATGAACAGTTTTTTGGAACATATGAGGTTTCCACCCGTCAGAGAAGAAGACGATATATTGTGCTTTGTTTGATCATGTCTGTGAGCACTCAGCATGAACAGTCACTCATACTGTATGCACGTGTGTGTGTACACACACACACACACACACACACACACACACACACACACACACACACACACACACACACACACACACACACACACACACACCTTCCTTCCCCGAGGGCTGGATGATCCCTACACTCTCTCAGAGCCCATGGGAGACGGCTCTGCATATTTCTCACAGCACTCACCTGGACAAGCCGACGTGTCTGTGGCATTAACGGATCACTGCCTGCTGCTGTGTGGTAGATGGAGAGACAGAGAGACAGAGAGAGAGAGAGAGAGAGAGAGAGAGAGAGAGAGAGAGTTGATAATTGATTTTGAACAATAAAAGCATTGTGTTGTACTTTATGTCTATGGAGCACCTTGCTCCCATTGCCCCAGGGAGGACTGTGTCTTGGAAGGCTCTCTTTCTGTTTGCCACTCGGCACTCACTGACAATCAACACTGCACACACTCGCACATGCAAGCACGTTGCACGACCATGCGCGCTGCGCACATGCCAGCACAGAGACTTCCGTCCCTCTGACTGACTGATGCCGGAAATATCAGATCTACAAGTTGACAACGCGGCGCGAAGCGCGTTGAATCAAACTTGGATCAAACTTGGGATCGAGTTTAGCGTGCATGTATGGAGGTGGCAGGCAATGGCACACACACACGTCACTCGCACACACACATACGCAAGTGCACAGACTCCCTCCTGGCTGTGTGACTGAGATTGCATTTAGCGTGCATGTATGAGGGCACACACACACACATACACACGCACACACACACACACACACACACACACACACACATACGCAAGCGCAGAGGCCTCTCTGGCACTGTGACTGAGATTGAGTTTAGCGTGCCATGAATGGTTTTTGTATGTGTGTTTGGGCCAGGGCTGTGGGCCTGTATATTGTTGTATGTAAATGAAGCGCGGAGCCGGTTGTCGTGCCTCTCTGGCGTGGCACGGCCCTGACGTTACCCAGAACCCCTCTCTCTTCTACTGTGTATTCTGGTGTTTGATGAGGTCATTCATAACATGGACTACACACACACACACACACACAACGTTACAGGCACACACACACATCGAACATGAGAAACTAGAGGGAGAGTGGTACGGCTGGCATACTGCATACATACATACATACACACACGCAGTATAGGCCTCTATTTTAGACCGTACGTTGTTGCTCACTCAGAAGTGTGAGTCAAAACACTGTGTAAACCATTTGACTGATTAGTTCACATTTGCTGTAATTAATGTGTCTAATTAAATTTGATAACATACTTCATCACACTGCCCCCGGCAGCCCTCTTATTTACCCTGGGTGAGGGGGGGGTGAAATGTACAGAGAGGGGAACAAACTGATATCAGGCCCTGGGGCGTTTTTTTTTTACGTCACCTTGAGGGACCTGTCCCCCCTACCCCCCCCCCCCCCCCCCCCCCTTAACACGGATAACTAATTTAATACATTTCATCATTGTAGTGTTACTAGTGTATTGTAAATTGTAATCACAGAGATCCAGACACAATGAGTGTGGAGCAGCTACAGATTTGGCAGTGAGGGTGTAAAATGCTGTGGAGCTTTTTTTTCGTGGCCCACAAGTGGTGGCAGTGGCTCAGGAGGTTTGCCGCTTGAGAACCACATGATTTCCCAGTTTGATGGCTGGCTCCTCCCATGGCTCATGTTGTCCTGAGCACCAAACCAAACGCTCCCTGTTTAGTAGTTGACCACTGCTCCTAGTTGTTAGGATGGCTTAACCCATTCTGACATGAGATCAGATTCATGCGAGGTTTCAACTGGACACACACTGGTCTGATGAACCCATTCTGACCTGAGATCAGATTCTAAAAATGTCAGTCGCTCTTCGATTTTTCAAAAATAGCAGACCTACAAGCTCGTATCGCGCCACTCGGTGGCGCGATATGAGCTTGTAGATCTGCTATTTTTAAATAGCTAAAGCATAACATGATGCTAACACCAAAATGGGTGTCCGGTCAGAATGGGTTAAATCATCATTGTTATTATACCAGCCTGCTGCTTTTCTAGATGCACTGTCATCTGATGTTTAGTTATTTGGCATGGATATCACAATTGCAATGCACATTGCACAATTGCAAGTACAAAATACATACAAGATACATGTGAGCACAGTTGATTTGCTTTGAACCATAGTTTGAGCCCTCTGTAAAACACATTACCATCCGTCTGTAGTTCACTAGTTACAGACTGTCCAAATGAGTTCTTACACACTGTGTCAAAGTCGATCTCCACACGCCATGAGTGGCAGGTCTCCCGCAGCCATTATTCCAAGGAAGCGCCACCAGAGATCACCTGCGTGGCTCCAATCAGGGCAGAGCTGGCTCAAGACGCTGTGTACACTCACCGCTCCACAGTAAAGTCCCCCCATGAATGGCATGGAGTGCTGAGCAAGCACAGAGCCACACAACATGACAAAGGAGGGCAAACAGCACTCTGTCTTTTCAAAGGCCTGTGTCGGAGCCAGCAGCACACATACACGTACATACACACATGCGTACCGGAGGGCCTCGCATTGTTCCCCTGATTAACTCTGACGGAAGTTTCTGTTTGCACGAGTGAGTGGCCCAAGAAACCTGCATGCTGCGTTTCAAGAAGGTTTGTGTGTCTTGATTTGTCAGGGTGGCAGGCAGCGTTCTAAAAGGTATTGTGTGTGTGTGTGTGTGTGTGTGTGTGTGTGTGTGCGTGTGCGTGTGTGTGTGCGCGTGCGGCAGGGCCGGGATCAGGTGCGTAACGTCAACTGCTGCTATATGCAGCTCTTGTGCAGCGCTCACTCATCCGAGGAGTCTCTCCAGCCGACTGCAGCAAACACACACGTACACACATTCATACACAGGGGGGCAGTCAGCCAGATATTTCGTGAAGCCTCATTTGAAATCGGTAGTTCATAATAATGGCCTGTTGTGGCGCTGGACTGGACCCAAAAAGCCCCATAGCTCCATAGAGGCCCATGTATTTTGGCCCAACTTCACCTAGACTGTATTACCTTAATAAACATGGTCATGAATACTTTCTTCTTCCAGTCACTAGTTTAAAGTCTCATTTCTAATGTCATAATATTCTTTTTGGAAAATTATGGTCCCATTAATTAAAGAAATGACCATAAAGAAAAAAAAACATTGCGTATGTTCTGAGGGGCGTGGCTACCGTTACAGTCTATGATCGGGATTCCCCTCCCACTCGAGTCAAAATAAAAACCAACGGAGAAGAAGGGGGGAAGTCCCGCCTCGTTGTCTGGGCAGCCAATGGCCAGCTGGTCCAAAACGGAGCCAGCCAATGGCCAGCTGGTACCAAACGGATCTAGAAAGATGGCGACTTACAGTGCAGGAATAACAGGCTTCATTTTACGTCCATGTTAGACCCGGCGAACGCTTTGTCCATATTTTTTACAGTCTATGATTCATACACAGGAGGAAGACATCATAGTTTAAATGCATGATTCTGTCCAACCAGAGTCCAAAAAACATTCTGAAAACACAGTGGTTTGGTCTAGTTCCCTCATGTTGGGTTGAATGGTTTGGTTTCGCGTCCCAGATCCTATTTCTCCAGAACACATGTAAGCTCGAAACTCATGCAGCTGTGCCAACCGGCACCCACACACACTGAATACCTCGGTGGCTCATTAAACCATTTTGTAAAATCAGATAAATGCGCAGAAACGTAACCAAATGGACCCGTACGGCAGTGGTTCTCAAAGCGGGGTCGGGGACACACCCAGTGGTCCTTGGAGCTGAATGATTGATGGTTAAGAACCAAATGCTCTCTGTAACTCTGAGAGCATGTTGTAAAACCCGGATTAATTTATACTTCCAAAAAAGAGATTTCAACCTTACTACTTACTTTTTACTACTATGACTTATCAGAGGAAATTATGTAAAAAAAAGATGTATTTTTTGTGTGCTAATTTTATGCACATTTATAATAATTATTAAAATAATAATAATAAATTAATAATTTACATTTGGGGGATATCTTTCACAATAATAAATAAAACGTGTTCTAGACATTCTAATGATAAAAAAACAAACATATTACAGTTATTTTACTTACTTTTATCAGGGTTAAAGGTCAAAGGTCATAGGTTCAAAATTGGTCCAGAGATTTTTTATTTGTGTGAATTTCAGCCTCTGTGGGGGGGTATTTATTTATATGCAAATATCATGACCAATGGCATTGCAATGAACATCAATGATGACGTTTAGGTGAAAATACATTAATTAATTAATTAAAATATGTTGTATTATTGCAACGCTGGGTGTTACAGGGATAAAATGGAAAGAAATTGACCCTACAGTATATGGGGTCCACTTGTACGCTCTAAGAGTTGTGGGGGTCAGTGTGGCCTAATGCAGATGGGTGGGCCGTGTGCAAACCCCGGGACAACGCTCCACACGTCCCAAACTCTTCCCCCTTCTGGCTCCAAAACTGTGGAATGCACTTCCCATTGCAGTCAGAACTGCAGCATCACTCCCAATCTTCCGCCGTAGTCTGAAAACCCACCTTTTCAGACTCCATCATGGCCCATAGCACTTACCCTACCCCCTTAGATAGCATTTCTGTAGACTTAGATAGCATCTGATACAGACTTATAGCATGTTATGTAGACAGCACTATAATTGCATTGTATATAGTCATAGCACGCCATAGTACATATGTATAGCATAGTAGTAAATATGTATAGTTTATTATGTATAGTGTACAGTATGTATAGTTTCATTATATAGAAATTCCACTGTTACTTTCTTAGCTTACGCATGTTTCATGATAAATGCTTTTATGTGATGTATTCCCATGCTTTTTGTTCTTGCTTAAATGTAAGTCGCTCTGGATTAAGAGCGTCTGCTAAATGCCTAAATTGTAAATTGTAATTTTCAGAGTATATGTATATCTGTGCCCTTCTACCCCGGCTTTGAACCCGGTTTCCGCTGAGCTAATAGAGCCTGCCCTGCTTGCTCAGGGGATAAATGTAATCGTGACCATCAGGACAAAAAGTGATGATCCTATAGGTGTGAGACATGACCTTTGACACGATCTAAACATCTCAATAGAAGAGCAGGGAGACAATACATAATATTATTATTATCGTTGT
>NC_139708.1:7380903-7408833 GCF_964188405.1 Protomyctophum parallelum | reverse complement strand
GCCGTGTTTTGATCCCTGTAAATGTTGTGTGTCTAGTGCTGTTACTCTGCTTCCTGATGTGCACCGACGGCATGCGGCTCATGCATTGCTTCCTGATGTGCACCAACTGCATGCGGCTCATGCATGGTGGCTCCACCATGACTGTAGTCAGTGGCGTGCACAGATAGACACTAGGGGGTGCTAGAGCACCCCCTGCCCTTTTTGGCAATGTGCTCTTAAAAAAAAAAGACGAAAAAAAAAGGTTTATTTTTTTTCTTAATTTGTAGTGTGTGGACCATGCGGTGACATTGATCAAATCTTGATAAAAAACGCTTCTACTATATTATTTAGGCCCCCACAATGTAAAGCTATGTTTCTATGTCAGTGGTTCTTCGATAAATAAATAAAATAGCAGACCTACAAGCTCGTAGCGCGCCACTCGGTGGCGCGCTATGAGCTTGTAGATCTGCTATTTTTCAATAGCTAAAATGTGCTGCACAAGGTGCCCTTTTTTCACTTGAGCACCTGCCCCTCTAAATGTCTGTGCACGCCACTGACTGTAGTGTAGTGCGACGGTACAGTATGTGATGAGTAGAGCCGCAATTATTTTCTTATAGCGATTAGTCTATCGATTACTTTTATTGTTTAATCAAATTATCTTGTAGTGAATCAACAAATCGACATGGAAAATTCGAATACAGTTTCTATTAATCGACTAAATCGATTACTCTGATCTACAGAGCTACAAGCTACAAGCTTACAAGTTGGTTCCCCAAATTTTTAATCTATTTAATTGTTTCGTTTGATTAAAGGACCACTTCACCACTTTTCAACCTATCTTCATATAATAGGTCCTCACTAATAATCATGATAAAATTGCACAATGTTTTCTACTCAGCAGTTCATCAGTGACATCATCGTTAGGCTAGATTTATTTTTAAACAAGATATTTTTTACAAAAATGTTTAGATTTTTATTATCGTGAGAACGGTGGCTTCCATTTTCGCATTGCAACTTTTCAGGACTAGAAAGCCTGCCGTTTCTATTAGCTTGGATTCCCCATCGATGATGTCACTGGTGGACGGGTTTCTGAACTGTCCACAAGCCCTCCTATGAGACACAGACTGAGTAGAAAATAATTGTGCCATTTTACCATGATTATTACTGAGGACCGATTACAGTATATGAAGATACAGTAGGTTGAAAAATGGTGATGTGGTCCTTTAACTGTTGTGCCCTAGTGTCAACTATGGCTAGTAGCAGCTGGGTTGTGAACTCCTTCCCATATGTACAGTATACAGTGTACTGTAAGTGGTGATGACAGCGGAGCACCACATGTCCAACTCTTCAAAACCAGCAGCTATGTTTTTGTTTTTGACATAAATCAACACCCAGAATGTTGATGATTCACCTTATCAACACAACATGGTTTGGCAAACACCACTATATCATTTGATTTGTTTTTGTGGTAATCGAAGAGAAATTAAGGAATTCAATTAAATGATTGACATAGGTCTCTCCACAGTTGCACTGACTTAATTCCCGCCAGCTACAAACCACCAATCATCTTGGAATCAATATCAGTTTGGGCTTGCCCCCTTACATTGTCTGTGTTGATAGATACAGGTTCCAGTGGTATTTGACGTGACGTGAATTATGTTTGTTTTAATTTAAAGAGCATTCCGCGTGTAACTTCAGTCCTGGCAGTAGCCCAGGAATATTTGGGCTGGAAGCAGCCCTGCTCTGATTGACTGCTCCCGCCTATTGGAGTGTGGGTTGGTCGCATTCCGGAACAATAACTTATCATCATATTGTCATCGTGAATTTAGTTTATGATAAGTAATTAGTCTTATTACTCTTGTTATTAGTGCTTATTAAGAGATAGGCAGGGCCTCCACCTCGGATTCCTCACCCCACTTACATACAATGTCATGAAAGTCAGAGATATATGTTGTTCAACTTGTTCATTTGCAGTGGCGGACAGTAACATGTTACATTTACTTGAGTACTATTATACTTAAGTAAATATTTCCGCATAATGTGTACTTTAGTTCTCCAGTGCTTTGACTCACATTTGACAGAGTAACTTTCACTTGTAGTTGAGTAATGTTTGACCTCTCCTTTCGATACTTTGACTCGTGTACTGGGGTTAAATAAGTACTTTGTCGTCCTCTGGTGTTGGTCATTTGGAGAAAAACAAACCACTGAAACCAGGCCCGGACGGCTGACGTAGACGCTTAGCACTAGGTTGCTAATCCAGCCTGACGGCGTGTCGCGGGTTCGAATCCCGATCCAGACGACCTTTGCTGCGTGTCACTCCCCATCTCACTCTCTCCCCATGTCCTGTCAGTCTACTGTCCTCTCAAATGAAGGCATATGAATCCCTGTCAGTCTACTGTCCTATCAAATGAAGGCATATGAATCCCTGTCAGTCTACTGTCCTATCAAATGAAGGCATATGAATCCCTGAAATGATAAAGCAACAGAAACACGGGTCACGAGTCCCACACACAGACACATGGTTATCAGAGAACAGGCCGCCTGTCTGCACACTGAAATCCTCAATGTTCATTTGACTTCCTTACACAATGTGTTGACTCTGAGCAGTGTACAAACATTATATGTTATGCTCTCTCCGAGTCAAATTATGACTCAGGTTTTCACAGTGCGCTCGTCATCCTCCCAGCAGAGAGGTGAGAGAGTAGTAATCAGAAACTTTATCTCAAACGTCCACCCACGGCGGTGCTAATGAACCCTGATAAGCCAGGTATTTAGGGCGTTTTCAGTACCCTGTCGGGTGCAATTATAGCTCAGGTTGCTTGGCAGGGCCAGACG
The DNA here is from genome assembly GCF_964188405.1 of Protomyctophum parallelum. Taxonomy (NCBI): domain Eukaryota; kingdom Metazoa; phylum Chordata; class Actinopteri; order Myctophiformes; family Myctophidae; genus Protomyctophum; species Protomyctophum parallelum. Next base: position 7,406,019 of record NC_139708.1, on the reverse strand, counting down.
GCTGACAAATAATATGAAGGCTGGGGAAAAACCCAGTCACCCAAGGCCCACTGAATCACCCATGTTAGACTGATGACTTGCTTTTAGCTCACCTGTGTGTGTGTGTGTGTGTGTGTGTGTGTGTGTGTGTGTGTGTGTGTGTGTGTGTGTGTGTGTGTGTGTGTGTGTGTGTGTGTGTGTGTGCGTGTGTTTTTCCCTTTTCTTTTTCTCTTATTAACCCATTAAGACGTGAGGCTGGTTTTACAAATGCCTTGTTCTAAACCTGGTGGTTCTCAAACCTTTCTTTGTGCCAAGGACCCCCAAAAGAACTGTTCATTTTTTTAATACAATATACTTTTGAGATAAAAATGTTAATTGTGTTAATGTTTTTCAAAATGCTCAAGGTGAGCTTCTATATCTGCTATTGTTGAATAGCCAAAGTATATACAATAAATGATTGTAACGCTGTATTAACTAATTTAGCTGGACCCCTGGTACCGCTGGGGGGTCTCTTTCCTGTCCCTCTACACTAAATGTCTTTGGTCTATAATCCAATAGCTGAGTTTGGCAAATGTTCTACCCAGAAAAGTGATGCTATAATGGGGTTCAAATGGGGTTTTAACTGCATGGTGTTTGTGTGTTTTGTTGTAAGGCATGCAGTGTGTGAGGTAGCGTTCTCTGTTCCACCCACACACACACACACACACACACACACACACACACACACACACACACACACACACACACACACACACACACACACACACACACACACGCGCGCGCGCACACACACACACACACACACACACACACACACACACACACACACACACACACACACACACACACACACACACACACACACACACACACACACACACACACACACACACACACACACACACACGCGCACACACACACACACACACCTTGAAAGCGAGAGTGCCATGCTAGGTGGGTAATGGAAAGGTGCGGTCGTCTGGGTCTTGCCTTGCCTCGGTTCCTCCTGTGGTACACAAGGCCCCTTAACCTTCCCTCAAGACCCCCTAAACCTAAACCAACTGCTTCCCCCATGCACCACCACCAGACACCCTTCCTGTCTGCCTGCCTGCCTGCCTGTCAAAAACTTTTACGTTTCAATGACCCCCGTAACAATTGTCACCTGGCTGGTCCACCAACACACACCCCATTTGTACACTCTCTGACCGGTAAGGTCCATGTGGTTCCTCCAGTCCTAACGATCAGTCATTTCACTCTTACTTTAAGAACCACCGACCTGATGTACCAATGATGTCCTAACCTATTTATGAGTGGGCCGCCCAGTACCAATGATGTCCTAACCTATTTATGAGTGGGCCGCCCGGTGCAGACTAACGTGAGCCGAAAGGATTTTGGACCCTTTGGATCCACAAAAGGGTTGGGAACCACTTTCCCTTGCAACTACTGACCTGTTAAACCTATATATATGTTGTAATACATTTCAATCCAGGATATTGCTACACTATATATATACAGTGTATAGCATTGACTCCACTGTTATGGACTCCATTTCCCATACTGCACTGCTTGAGAACCCTGAGTAACTGCAACACACCACCTTACAAAAAAAAGAAAGATTCCTTACAAAAAAATCCTATAAAAATATACAAATAGACCAAAAGAAAAAACCAAAACAAATGCAGTCAGTGAGAAGGTCATCCAACAGTGCACGTGGGCGGCGGCCTAGAATAGCACATTGGATTGCGAAAGACAAACATGAAATGTTCTTCCTGAATCCTGATCACTGGGTCTGTCAAGAAGACTTATTTCAGCTGGGTTGTGATGGCTGGAAAGTAACCAAGTACATTGTTTTGGTGGTACTTTTAACTTTACTTGAGTATTTAGAAATACTCCAATACTTCTACTGCACTATATCTGAGGCAAATATTGTACTTTTTTTTTTTAAATCAAGTATACTTCTTTGAAAACCTTTGTTTAGTTGCTAGTTACTTTGAAGATTAGGTTATTATTAACATTATTAACCATTTAAGCCCCATAGGCCTATTTTATTTCAGCTCTTCAAAAACAGCCGATCTACAAGCTCACAACGCAAGTTGTGAGCTTGTAGATCTGCTAGTTTCAACAACAAAAAAAGTTGTACACATTTTTGACAAATTTGAATACTTTTTTACTTTGGCACTTTGGGTATATTTTGATGCCAACACTTTTGTACTTTTGAATACAGTGCTTTTAAGCACTGAGTATTTCTACCTTGTGGTATAACAAAACAAATCAGAGTAGTTCCTCCACCACCACCACCGCTGGTGTTCAGGAACGCTCTCCGTTTGCCCACAACAAGTGGTTTTGCTTGGCACTGCCCGCGTGTTGATGCTGTCAGGGTTCTCATGCATATTAGGTTGCTGTCGACTAGCGGTGCACTGGGATGACAATCTGCCGCACAATGCCAATCGGCTGGCACGACCGCGGCGTTGTCAAATTATCGCCTGCTTGCTTTAGCTGGCATGCTTGTTCTGGACCGCTCGAGTAGAATGGATGGCAGGCCTTGTCTTTTAGCTTTCGGGGCATCTGGCACTGTTACCGTTATGTAACTACATGATCTGCTACAAGTACCGCACTCACTGTGCTGTCTGTACTCTGTACCCGTTTAGACTGTGTTGCTGTCGGGGGGGGGGGGGGGGGGGGAAAGCATCATTGTGTTTTTCTTGGTAAAGTCGACGCCCTATACGTGATCGTACTACACCATCATACTTGTCGATTTGTCACTTTTTGCTATTTTTTTATGTGATGCCTGGACAACAGGTTTGGACATAATGAGGTTTCCACCTGACAGAGATGACCTGTTAAACCTATATATATGTTGTAATACATTTCAATCCAGGATATTGCTACACTATATATATACAGTGTATAGCATTGACAGGGCTTGACAAGTATTAAATCTTCCCGGAGAAGTGCGTTACATTTTTACTTTTCCGTTGGACGAAGTGACTCTTGGCTTTTTCTGTGACGCTCATACCAGCCAACAATATTGTCTGGCATTATTGTCTGGCTTTCCTAATCATCACCTTTCCAATATTGTTAATAGCCCTAGAATGTCTGTAATCTCACATACATTTCATGTATTCCAAATACCAAATACACAGCCATATATCAGTCATATCAGAGTAGTTAGCAGACTGACCACGTCAGCATGTAAACTTGTAGCACTGCGTGCATGCAGTACTTAGTTTAGACAGTTTTTGGTTTAGACTAGTCATTGATTAGACCAGTCATTAGTCCTACAACTACAACCTATCTCAAACCCTCACCCTAAACCTAACCTCCCACGAGGCAGCACACCTAAACCTAACCTTAACCCACGTCTAACCACGTGCATACTCACCCAGTAATTAATTCCTAAGACTTTGAGTCAGATATTGTCCTCTAGTTTCATATCAATGTGGAATGTGTTCATTACATGAGGAAAAACTACACTGAAAATATAAAAACTTCCTTTGGGAGCAGTCGATGTTTGGGAAGCACAAATATGCTTATGGTGCACACAATTAACAGGTGTGTTGCGATTGGCGTTGGGTAATTGATCACACAACCTATTTTGTGTGCCCCATACATTTGTGCTTCCTAAAGTTTTGATATGTTCAGTCTACTCATAACAATACATGAAATATATGTAAGATCATAGACATTCTAATCTAGGGCTATTATAATAATATATAATAATAATATTCACCTAATATTCAAACATGTATTTGCCAAGTAAAAACCAACTTAACCAAAAGTTAATGTCAAGCCCTGAGCGACATATTGTATTATTATTTTTTAGTTTTACAGAAAACTTAGAGATTAGGATGTTCTTTAGAAGGCTCAAGTCTAAATCGGTTAAGTGCAATTTTGGAAGTGGTTTCTTCTTTCTTTTTTTTTTTGTACTTTACTATTTTCCAGTATTGTACAGATCTACCAGCTCACAAATTGTTGCAATTTGACGCATTGTGAGCTTAGAATGGGGCATAGTTGGTTAATAATTATAGCCCAATAACATGATAATGATTCTGAAATGGGTATCCTGCATAATAAGTATAGGCTATACTTTTGCTTTTGCTATTTTTTGCTAAGTTTAATAATACTTGGATTTTGACCTACATTAAATACATTTTGAATACCGGATTTATAATGTAACAGTATTGTACTTCTACATTGTTGTGTTACTTTTACTACTACTTTTACTTAACCCATTCTGAACGGGAACCCATTTTGGTGTCGGCATCATGTTATGCTTTAGCTATTGAAAAATAGCAGATCTACAAGCTCATATCGCGCCACCGAGTGGCGCGATACGAGCTTGTAGGTCTGCTAATTTTTGAAAAATCGAAGAACGACTGACATTTTTTAGAATCTGATCTCAGGTCAGAATGGGTTTATCAGACCAGTGTGTGTCCAGTGGAAACCTCGTATGAATCTGATCTCAGGTCAGAATGGGTTTATCAGACCAGTGTGTGTCCAGTGGAAACCTCGTATGAATCTGATCTCAGGTCAGAATGGGTTAAATACATTTTGAATACCGGATTTATAATGTAACAGTATTGTACTTTTTTGTGTTACTTTTACTACTACTTTTACTTAATTCCAAAATGCATGGGAGTACTTCCTTTCCGCCGCCACTGGCTACGTAATGTTTACAGCATGGCAGACTGAAGGAAGTATTCCACTCTGAATACCAGGGACACTTTTGCCACACAAAGGCATTTCGAAGACGTTTATTCTTGCGACATGATTGATGGGGACAGATATGTTTTATTTTTCTTCCTTCGCCCGGGGATTATTTATCTTACCTTGCAGTACGTGATTTGTGTTGTGCCTTGTCATGCTGATCAAGTGCTTGTTTTGACTGCTCATCCCTGTTTGGACAGTGCGATGTTGCAATTTCGGAAGCAAGCAAAAAAAAAAAAAAAAGGAGGGGGAAGAAAAAAAATCTCACCTACTGATAACAAAGAGTAGGCGTAGGGCAGGCCAGCGCCAGGGACGGGCCCGTCGGATGCTCCGAGGCAGCGTGGGAAGTTCTGTGAACTTCCTGACCCCACGCATCACCGCAACGCATCGACCCCCATCACGTGACAAAGGAATGCCCCGCATCTTTTGTTTTTACAGCCACGGCACTCTTGGAGTTTGAGAGCGATTTTGCATACTATAGAATGATCACGAGCTTGGCATTTTGCCCCTCCATTCTCCTCCCAAATAGGATTTGCAGGGCAGCTCTCCCATTCTCTCTCTCTCTCTCTCTCTCTCTCTCTCTCTCCTGCATCTTTTAAATCACTTCAAGCGCCGCCGAGACCCTTTTCAACCCCGAGGCGGGCACCAATCTAATGGCATCATTTGGGTCTGCACACACCCAGAGAATCGACCCCCTTTTTTCCTCCTCATCTGTGGTTAAAGGGGTTTGAACAGCGAACGGCGGAAAACAAAAGGGCCGGCCCAGTGAAGCGCATCCCGCCTGGGCCGGGCTGAATAGAGGGGCCCCTTTCATGGCTGTTTATGAACACCCCTCTTCAAAAACACACATACAAATCACATCCAGTTCTTCCTCTGCTGGGGCTGCTCCGATACGGTGGTCGGTTGATGGGTGTGCGGCAGAGTTTGGCTGCGTGGAGATGCGTTGCAATGTGGCAGAGGCCCCATCTCTCTCTCTCTTTCTCTCTCTTTTTCTATCTGTTCCCCCCCTAACAGCGCCCCACCTTTGCAACCCCATCCATCAATTGGCTGTCATGCGGTCATTAACATGTCAACGTGTTACATCACGAAGAGCTGGACATGTCTACATTTCTATCGAAAGCGCCATTAAACGTTTTTGTTTTTTGACAATAACTATAATAGATCCCAAACAGAAGCCTATAGCGATTGAAAAAAAAAAGCCCCTGTCTTTTGTCTCCCATTTTACAAAGGAACGACATGATGATATATTATTTATTATACTAATTATTATATTAATTATTATGTGATGAACGTAGTATAGATTGTAAAAGACAGTCACACAGTAATGCAGATTTAGATGCAGAGACCCTGACTCATAGACTAATGTAGTGGATTGACCAATAGACTGTATTGGACTGATATTTGTATTTGCCAGCTAATATTTGTTGAGACTGTATGTCAGATTTGCATTCATTTTTGCATTGTTGAGTCTCTTTGAGAGAGAGGGAGGGAACAAAATCAGAGATACAGTATAACAGATATCGGCCTTGAAAAATCCATATTGGATTACTTCTGTTTACAGTGTCTCAATGCATGGTCACAGCGCTTTGCTTAGTGCATATGACTGCTTCCGTGTGTCTTTGTGTGTGTGTGTGTGTGTGTGTGTGTGTGTGTGTGTGTGTGTGTGTGTGTGTGTGTGTGTGTGTGTGTGTGTGTGTGTGTGTGTGTGTGTGTGTGTGTGTGTGTGTGTACAGTGTTTGCACTTTGGAATGTGCGTATAGAAGCGAGCATGAGAGAGGAAGAGAGTGTTGTGGGTATATTTTTACCTCCTCCTCCTGGGTCAGACATGCAGGTCGGAACCGGTTGACCTTTGGACAAATTGCAAGTCATGCCACCACGGCGAGGCACATCCTCTTCTCGTAAGTCACCTCGTCCTTCCGCCGTGTGTGTGTGTGTGTGTCACTCGCCTCGGCCGTCGTTCGTCAGGCGTAACGTCTTGATGGACAGGAGGAATGTGCGGGCGTTGAGGGCTCGGCAGGGCCATTCTTTTTCAGGTGTTCTTAAGCAAACAGCACAGCCGCTATGTCCTGTTTTTATGGATTTCACACGTCACTGTTCAAACGTTGAAACAGGCTGGTCCCTAAGAGTACATGGGAGAGAGCAAACACAGCGCTCTAATACTTTACCGCGCTGACCTTCTGGGCTTAAACTAAAACAAAACATGCGACACATTTCAACGTTCCTTGCTCGGGGAAACATCAATGCGGTGCAATGGGATGGAAAAAATGTTAATGAAGAAGTTACATTGTGAAAGATTTATTTTGTAATTTGTTTTTGAATTACAAGTAATTACATTACTTGTTCCGTCCCACATCGATCTAGTTTATCGTCCCTGTCGGGTGGAAACCTCATATGTCACACTGTTACTTTTCAGGATTCAAAGTCGAAAAGTAGCAGATCTACAAGCTCATCAACACGTCGCTTTGTGCCGCGTATCGAGCTTGTGAATCTGCTACTTTTGAGGCAATAGTGTCACGCTGTAGTGTAGTATGATGGAGACAAAGTAATTCATACAAAAAAACACAACATTTGGCGAGGTTTCTGCCCGACAGCGACGTTATCTACACAGGTTAACTGTATGGATCAGCCTGTCAAGGCCCTCTCCTCCGGTCACAGTAGCGCCATTCAGCTCAGGGGTTGATCTCAGTTGAAGGGTCAAAACCTCTGACAACCTCTGACATTTTTACACGTTTAAACACCTCTTCAAAAACACAAGCGAGGGCTTCTGTGGCCTGGTGGTGGTGATTTGACGAGTTTTTTTCTTTTTCCGACGTACGCATGTCGGGGGAAATAATCTCGGCGCCACCGCCGGCACTGACTGAACGCAACACACAGCTCCCGTCAACACGGTTGGTGGGTGACTTCCGTGTTTGTCGCCTTTATCCCATTCTGACCTGAGATCAGATTCATATGAGGTTTCCGCCGGACACACACTGGTCTGATGAACCCATTCTGACCTGAGATCAGATTCTAAAAAATGTCAGTCGCTCTTCGATTTTTCAAAAATAGCAGACCTACAAGCTCGTATCGCGCCACTCGGTGGCGCGATATGAGCTTGTAGATCTGCTATTTTTAAATAGCTAAAGCATAACATGATGCTGACACCAAAATGGGTGCCCGTTCAGAATGGGTTATAGCCATTATGAAAATAGTAAAATACCCCCGTTTTGTGCCAGCTTTAAACCGAGCTCCGCTATTTGAGTTGGTGTCGGTCGCATGCAATGGAAAACAACAGTGGGGAAACTCTCTGGGAAAGCTTTTCAACGCCCATAAAAAAATATGTATTTTCAAATGGCCTCACTAATCCTCACTAACGCCCCCAAGAAATAAAACTATTGAAACAAGTACAATGTCTACTTTTATTAGTGGCATGGAAAGAATATGGGGCGGAAATGTGTGCGCCGTTCGTATTTTTTTTGGTCTGCAGTGCACTTGTGTGCTGCATGTATAAACATTCTGACCTGAGATCAGATTCATACGAGGTTTCCACTGGACACACACTGGTCTGACGAACCCATTCTGACCTGAGATCAGATTCTAAAAATGTCAGTCGTTCTTCGATTTTTCAAAAATAGCAGACCTAAAAGCTCGTATCGCGCCACTCGGTGGCGCGATATGAGCTTGTAGATCTGCTATTTTTCAATAGCTAAAGCATGACATGATGCCAACACCAAAATGGGTGCCCGGTCAGAATGGGTTAAACATTCAAATCCTCTCTGTTAATTTATACATTTTTAACTCAAGAGTGTGTACGAATGGAAACCCTGTTAAAGGAGAATTCCATACTAAAAGGCTTTCTTACCTTTTCTTTGTAGTTGTTACGTCCCCACCAAAGAGGTCCAGGTGTTATTTTGTGCAAAAGCTCCTTATTGGCTATTTCCCCTACCATAAGCCCTAAATGAATTGCATTGAATTGAATGGGATGTATGGGGTGTTGTGCTAATTCGCTTATTTCCATCGCTCAAAATTAGATTTTGTTTTGTATATATCCTCTCTTCATAATGTAAATAATAACCCAAGCGGCACACTTTACTACTTATTTTGATGGAAATAAGCGAATTAGCACAACACCCCATACATCCCATTCAATTCAATGCAATTAATTTAGGGCTTATGGTAGGGGAAATAGCCAATAAGGAGCTTTTGCACAAAATGACACCTGGACCTCTTTGATGGGGACGTAACAACTACAAAGAAAGGTAAGAAAGCCTTTTAGTATGGAATTCTCCTTTAACTTAGAGAGTGCAAGAATGGAACCAAATGGACTCATAATAAGGGTCCATTTGGTTCTATTGGTGCACTCTCTGAGTTGAGGGTTTGAGTGTGCAGCCTGTTTATGTAAGCCTGTGTTGAACTGTGAAGTGGTTTAATGTTCTGTATGGGCCTGGGCTTGTGTGTCACTGTGCTATACTTTGCAAGCAGTGCCAACAACACTGTCAAGCTCCCTGCCATGCATAATGCCATCCCTTTTTTCACACCCAGTATGAACCAACCACATACAGGTCAATTGTTTTTTCACCCAGTTAAACCAACTTTTTTGCTGTGTACCACTGCCTCTTGTTTTAAATCTGTCCCCGATACATGGAGGAGGAGGCAAGGCGGCAAGGCATTCCTTTGGGGTTGTGTAATATGGTGGTTTGAGGCAAGTCGAGAGGAGTTATCGAGATTAGAGGAGAACAAAAAGGAGAGGTTTAGAGAGAGGGAGAGAGAGAGAGGGAGAGAGGAGTTTGCTGCATAGTTGTGGTGGCTTGCGTTATCGCGGGCCTCCTCAGCGCTGTGCTCGTTCCGCGTGGCCCGCCTTAATCTCCCCTCCCTCCCCCCCCCCCCCCCATGCACACTGTAAACTGGCTCTAATAACCCTGCACACGATTAAAGCAAACATCTTTAATGGCGACCCGCCTCATTATCAACTCACACTGGGATAAATGCCGAGGCTCAGCCCTGCACCAACCAGGCTTCTAGTTTTATATGTTGTGCACCAGAAGTATACAGCAAAGCTGCAGGACGAGTCATCCTCATTAGTTCTTGTCCTATAGAGTGTGTGTGTGTGTGTGTGTGTGTGTGTGTGTGTGTGTGTGTGTGTGTGTGTGTGTGTGTGTGTGTGTGTGTGTGTGTGTGTGTGTGTGTGTGTGTGTGTGTGTGTGTGTGTGTGTGTGTGTGTGTGTGTGTGTGTGTACTAATGTATTTAGAGAGTTCTTGCGTTGTTGTTGGCAGTGTTTTACGTTCCAGAGCAGTGGTTGGTTTGTGATGGCTGAGCTGACTGGCAGGGTATCATTTGAACACGGTGCTAGTCTACATGATGGCTTCTTTATGCAGAGAGACAGTGGTGGTGGGTGGAGCAGTGGGCCATGCGGGTGGAGGGTATAGTTCTTTATGCAGAGAGACAGTGGTGGTGGGTAGAGGGTCGTTCTTTATCCCATTCTGACCTGAGATCAGATTCTATAAACGTCTTCTACATCCTGACAGTTTTCTGACAAAGCTATGTTTCCATGTCAGTCGTTCTTCGATTTTTTCAAAAATAGCAGACATACAAGCTCGTATCGCGCCACTCGGTGGCGCGATATGAGCTTGTAGATCTGCTATTTTTAAATAGCTAAAGCACGACATGATGCTGACACCAAAATGGGTGCCCGTTCAGAATGGGTTATGCAGAGAGACAGTGGTGGTGGGTGGAGGGTCGTTCTTTATGCAGAGAGACAGTGGTGGTGGAGGGTAGTTCTTTATGCAGAGAGACAGTGGTGGTGGGTGGAGGGTAGTTCTTTATGCAGAGAGACAGTGCTATGGGTGGAGGGTCGTTCTTTATGCAGAGAGACAGTGGTGGTGGGTGGAGGGTAGTTCTTTATGCAGAGAGACAGTGGTGGTGGGTGGAGGGTAGTTCTTTATGCAGAGAGACAGTGCTATGGGTGGAGGGTCGTTCTTTATGCAGAGAGACAGTGGTGGTGGGTGGAGGGTCGTTCTTTATGCAGAGAGACAGTGGTGGTGGGTGGAGGGTCGTTCTTTATGCAGAGAGACAGTGCTATGGGTGGAGGGTAGTTCTTTATGCAGAGAGACAGTGGTGGTGGGTCGAGGGTCGTTCTTTATGCAGAGAGACAGTGCTATGGGTGGAGGGTAGTTCTTTATGCAGAGAGACAGTGCTATGGGTGGAGGGTCGTTCTTTATGCAGAGAGACAGTGCTATGGGTGGAGGGTCGTTCTTTATGCAGAGAGACAGTGCTATGGGTGGAGGGTCGTTCTTTATGCAGAGAGACAGTGCTATGGGTGGAGGGTAGTTCTTTATGCAGAGAGACAGTGGTGGTGGGTGGAGGGTAGTTCTTTATGCAGAGAGACAGTGCTATGGGTGGAGGGTAGTTCTTTATGCAGAGAGACAGTGCTATGGGTGGAGGGTAGTTCTTTATGCAGAGAGACAGTGGTGGTGGGTGGAGGGTCGTTCTTTATGCAGAGAGACAGTGCTATGGGTGGAGGGTAGTTCTTTATGCAGAGAGACAGTGGTGGTGGGTGGAGGGTCGTTCTTTATGCAGAGAGACAGTGGTGGTGGGTGGAGGGTAGTTCTTTATGCAGAGAGACAGTGCTATGGGTGGAGGGTATAGTTCTTTATGCAGAGAGACAGTGCTATGGGTGGAGGGTAGTTCTTTATGCAGAGAGACAGTGCTATGGGTGGAGGGTATAGTTCTTTATGCAGAGAGACAGTGCTATGGGTGGAGGGTCGTTCTTTATGCAGAGAGACAGTGGTGGTGGGTGGAGGGTCGTTCTTTATGCAGAGAGACAGTGGTGGTGGGTGGAGGGTAGTTCTTTATGTAGAGAGACAGTGGTATGGGTGGAGGGTAGTTCTTTATGCAGAGAGACAGTGGTGGTGGGTGGAGGGTCGTTCTTTATGCAGAGAGACAGTGCTATGGGTGGAGGGTAGTTCTTTATGCAGAGAGACAGTGGTGGTGGGTGGAGGGTAGTTCTTTATGCAGAGAGACAGTGCTATGGGTGGAGGGTAGTTCTTTATGCAGAGAGACAGTGCTATGGGTGGAGGGTCGTTCTTTATGCAGAGAGACAGTGGTGGTGGGTGGAGGGTCGTTCTTTATGCAGAGAGACAGTGCTATGGGTGGAGGGTAGTTCTTTATGCAGAGAGACAGTGCTATGGGTGGAGGGTCGTTCTCTATGCAGAGAGACAGTGCTATGGGTGCTGCAGTGGGCAGTGATGGAGGGCAGGCAGGTAGTGCTCTAGAGGGTGCTGTTTACTGTAGGAAATGCCCTCCACTTCTCTGACACTCCCACCTCCCGGTCTCACTCCCTGTCTTTTCATTGGAAAAAAGCGAAATCTCTCGAGCCATAGAAATATACTCATCAATCATTGAACGGTTTCTTCTGAAGGGAGATTAGGAGCTGCTGCCTAATTCACTAGAGTCAAGGCAGTACTGTTGCTCTGGGTGGTGCATGGTGGTTGTTGGTGCAGGATGGTCTCATCATGTGAGCGGAAGTTTTTTCAAACTGTGTCTGAAAGAATTCACAGTTTTGTGTTGTCACAGTTCAGAGTTGTGAGACTATACTAGAACACTCACTGTCATATACCCCCCCCCCTTTGTCTGTCTGTCTGTCTGTCTGTCTGTCTGTCTGTCTGTCTGTCTGTCTGTCTGTCTGTCTGTCTGTCTGTCTGTCTGTCTGTCTGTCTGTCTGTCTGTCTGTCTGTCTGTCTGTCTGTCTGTCTGTCTGTCTGTCTGTCTGTCTGTCTGTCTGTCTGTCTGTCTGTCTGTCTACATTATATACAGTACAGGTACAGGCACACACATATACAAATACATATATATATATATACACAATCGCCCCGAAGACGTTTACACAACTTCCACACGGCCAGATGATGAGCTATCAATCAGGCTTCCAGCGGCGGAACAGCGAGCAGAGGAATGTGCGGTGTGGGACAGAGACACCTTCGCTGCCTGCATGGTGCTCTCCTGAGGCGCTGTTGCAGGGTGTAATCCCTGACATCACCGTGTTTACTGCTTGTGTTTTAGTTACAGGACAGATAGGTGCATGCTTGAGAGCTTACATGGGCCTTCTGCTCCACTTACTCCACAGCCTGGCCCCAGGGCTTCTTTCACAGGCACACACACACACACACACACACTCACCCAAAACAACCAGATACCGTAAACACAACAGACCTATATCACTATAGCACCCAGCATATTACTCATACACCGTCTGATGAGTCGTCTACTATATCTCTGTATGTTGGAGAGATTGCAGTTATAAGGCTTTTGTTTTCACACTCAGTGGCGTGCACAGACATTTAGAGGGGCAGGTGCTCAAGTGGAAAAAAGGGCACCTTGTGCAGCGCATTTTGGGGGCGGGAACCCATTTTGGTGCTTTAGCTATTGAAAAATAGCAGATCTACAAGCTCATGAGCTCATACGAGCTTGTAGGTCTGCTATTTTTCTTTAATCGAAGAACCACTGACATAGAAACATAGCTTTAGATTGTGGGGGCCTAAATAATATAGTAGAAGTGTTTTTTATCAAGATTTGATCAATGTCACCGCATGGTCCACACACTACAAATTAAGAAAGAAAAATATATATAAATATATTTTTAAGAGCAAAATTGCCAAAAGGGCAGGGGGTGCTCTAGCGCCCCCTAGTGTCTATCTGTGCACGCCACTGTTCACAGTCAAATCCTGCTGCGTTAATTGTACTTTGAGAATGTAGTGTACATCATATGTAACCTGTACTGGTCCACTTGGTTACACATTCTCTGAGAGCTACGACAGATAACATAAAGTAAACACAACAGACTCCATGGTATCACTGTAGCACCCATATTAGTCATCCTTTCTGAGTTTGTCTACTGTACTGTCTCTATGTGGAGAGATTTCAGTTTAAAAAAGGATCCCTGCAGGCCTTATATGTCTAATACATTATAATTGCCTTCTATGCCCAAAAAAGTTAAATTGAACTGAATTAACTTTACTTTTACTCAAGGGGAACAAGCTAGCACCCGTCACAAGTGGATGCTGTAATTGGTCCATGATGTGTGGTCCAGCCCTGTGGAATGTATGGAATGCATGTTCTAATTAAAATGTTGTTTTGATGCTCATATTAATATTAACCTTATAGGAAGTATTACGTCATATTAGGTTAAGTACGATTGTTTATTGCTGGACCACACATGGGCAGATGACATCATCACCTTTGGATGGGCGTGGTTCCCCTTTTAGTTTTAACCCATTCTGACCTGAGATCAGATTCATACGAGGTTTCCACTGGGACACACACTGGTCTGATGAACCCATTCTGACCTGAGCTCAGATTCATACGAGGTTTCCACTGGGACACACACTGGTCTGATGAACCCATTCTGACCTGAGATCAGATTCATACGAGGTTTCCACTGGGACACACACTGGTCTGATGAACCCATTCTGACCTGAGATCAGATTCATACGAGGTTTCCACTGGGACACACACTGGTCTGATGAACCCATTCTGACCTGAGATCAGATTCATACGAGGTTTCCACTGGGACACACACTGGTCTGATGAACCCATTCTGACCTGAGATCAGATTCATACGAGGTTTCCACTGGGACACACACACTGGTCTGATGAACCCATTCTGACCTGAGATCAGATTCTAAAAATGTCAGTCGTTCTTCGATTTTTTTTCAAAAATAGCAGACCTACAAGCTCGTATGAGCTTGTAGGTCTGCTATTTTCCAATAGCTAAAGCACAACATGATGCTAACACCAAAATGGGTTCCCGTTCACAATGGGTTAAGGACCGTTCACACCAAAACGGGTTCCCGTTCAGAATGGGTTAAGGACCGTTCACACCAAGCATACATAAAAAAATCACACCCGTGTGAACTGAGTGGTGCAATTCCGTTTGGGGGTCCCCAAGGGGGTCACTGGAACGTCCAGACCTCCAGGGGGCCGGGCCGGTCCAAGGGGGTCACTGGAACATCCAGACCTCCAGGGGGCCGGGCCGGTTCCGGCAGACCACCCCGCGTCCGAAACAGTCGAGAAATGACAGAGTTATATACCGTATGGGGGTCCCCAGGGGGTCCCTCTACTGTACTGTACTGTACTGTACTGTACTGTACTGTACTGTGCTGTACTGTACTGTGCTGTACTGTACTGTACTGTACTGTACTGTCACTGTACTGTCACACCCGATATCACGTAATGGATGATTTCCATTATACACCTGTTGTTCACAGTGTGGAGCTCAACAGCACCATTTTGTCACCTGTGGTACTCTAACAGACAAAGGGACACACAATGCTGTTCCTTGGAGTGGCTGCACCACTCAATAATATTAACAACCAGTAAGACTTACCCACGCATCCGCCTGGGTGACGGTGTCTGCTGGGCGAGCGCTGGCGCTTTGGCATGGGGGGGGGGGGGTCAGATCAACATATGGAATGGATCCTGTACTGGCTATGACAATCCAAGGTTTGATGAGGTCAGTGTTGTGATCTTCATATATTATGGAGACGGTCATTGTATGGAGCGTGTCACGAGGCGTGACGGACTGACAACCATATATGGAGGCTGTGACTGATTGGTTTTTCGGGTTTTTTCATAGTAATCTGGGGGGGGGGGCATTAGTTAAAACTGTGGATTTTGTTTTACTGTGTACCAAGTAATATAATTTACACTGCTGGGGTTTCATTCTGTGCTCTCAGCATCATGTAAAAAGTAGTCGGCAGTTTCAGGTAATTTATGCTCAAGCACGGCTTCCAAGTTTGGACTCGCCGTAACTATATTTTTCTGTTTTTGCGTTTTAGTGGGATTACCATAATAGAATCATTTGCAAGGGACATTAAACTTGTGGCTTGTTTCCCCCCACATGTGTACTCGGTGTATTTGAGGAGGTCTTTCTCTGTGTTGTTTTATATGGTTAGGGTTTCGTAAGGAGTGACGCCGGCCTGCGCCGCTGAGGTCATGCATGGGGAGCAGAAAGGCTCGCCTGGTGCCAGCGATTGAACTCACTTTTTTATTTTAGGAAATAGTCTAAATTTAGAACTCTCGGCTTTGGCCAAAAAGGTTTTGCCCCAAAGTCCCTCGGTTTATATAACACACATTTTCGAGAAGTGACTCCACATCTGGAATTTTAATGACGATGAAAGAGAAAAAGAACAGAAGAAGAAATATACGTATTAAAATTATTTTTTTCTTTCTTTTGTTTTGTTCTGTTTCTGGGTGACGCCGCGTGCTCTGAACTGTCTCTGCCTCTCATGTATGTGTGGGTGTGTTGCTCCACAGGTAAAAGGCCTGACATGTTAGTGTGTGCTTGTGAAATCACTGCATGGCTTCTGACGTGAGTAACCAAACAAACCCTCCAGTAATGGGACCCCCACTGTTGACCTCATGAACCCTCACACGCCCTATTCTGGGCATGGTGTAATAATATAATAATAACTAGAAAAAGTGCCCTTCTGGGCACAGGTCTCCACCAGGATAGGAATGTAGGACATTGCAGCTTGCCTTCATCTGGTGGTTGGATAAAAGGGCAACAAAAGTAAATTATCCACAGATCCGTGCAGTTAGAGGTAAAAACACTTTTCGGCCAGTTATAGCGTCACCTTGAGGCTGAGTTGAAATTGTTCATGTGGCATTTCTTCCTCGGCCTAGTGGGAATGTGCGTGCACAATTTCACGGAAATCACGCGATGTGTTCATGATTTGCAGCATTTTGTTTGAAACTGAGCACTCCTGTGAGCTTTGGAAGCCAATCTTAACCAATCAGGATGGAGTCTGAGAAATCGTTTCGTTGAATGGCTCTAGAGAGACTGTGTACCAATTTGCGCGATGTTTGGACAAAATCTGTAGGTGTACTGTGCAAAAACTTGTTTTGCACAAAGCGGCCTCCTGGTGGCGCTATAACAGGCCGTTCTGGAAATTTTGGGGCAGAGGTTCATCGTTGGCATCCAGGGAGTGTGTGTGCAAAATTTGGCATCGACCGGGTTAACGGTGGCCGAGATTAGCTGCTCACGGACACACGGACACACGGACGGACACACGGACGGACGGAGTGCAAAACATACTCTCCCCCCATGCCTTCGGCCTGGTGGAGACAATAATAATAATAATAGGTGAACATCTGGCAAAAACTTATAATAAAAGTATAAGCTTGTACATCGACTGTTTTCGACGAAGATATGTTGGGTATTTGGTGCACGGGGGGTAAAAAGGTGAGACTCCGGATGGCGTAGGGTTTGAGTGTCCAGCTCAGATGAACTGAATTGCTGTTGCAGGTTTTAATCATTATCAATGGTTCTGACAGTGGGGTCCAGGGACCGTCAGGGTCCCTTGAGGAGGTTCCAAATGGACCCTTACAGGTCTGTAACTATATGAGAGTGTCCAAATGGAACCAAATGGACCCTTACAGGTCTGTAACTATATGAGAGTGTCCAAATGGAACCAAATGGACCCTTACAGGTCTGTAACTATATGAGAGTGTCCAAATGGAACCAAATGGACCCTTACAGGTCTGTAACTATATGAGAGTGTCCAAATGGAACCAAATGGACCCTTACAGGTCTGTAACTATGCGAGTGTCCAAATGGAACCAAATGGACCCTTACAGGTCTGTAACTATATGAGAGTGTCCAAATGGAACCAAATGGACCCTTACAGGTCTGTAACTATATGAGAGTGTCCAAATGGAACCAAATGGACCCTTACAGGTCTGTAACTATATGAGAGTGTCCAAATGGAACCAAATGGACCCTTACAGGTCTGTAACTATATGAGAGTGTCCAAATGGAACCAAATGGACCCTTACAGGTCTGTAACTATGAGAGTGTCCAAATGGAACCAAATGGACCCTTACAGGTCTGTAACTATGAGAGTGTCCAAATGGAACCAAATGGACCCTTACAGGTCTGTAACTATATGAGAGTGTCCAAATGGAACCAAATGGACCCTTACAGGTCTGTAACTATGAGAGTGTCCAAATGGAACCAAATGGACCCTTACAGGTCTGTAACTATGAGAGTGTCCAAATGGAACCAAATGGACCCTTACAGGTCTGTAACTATATGAGAGTGTCCAAATGGAACCAAATGGACCCTTACAGGTCTGTAACTATGAGAGTGTCCAAATGGAACCAAATGGACCCTTACAGGTCTGTCACTCTGAGAGGGTACGAATGGAACCAAATGGACCTGCATGCCCTCAGAGTTATGGGGGTCCTTGATCGACTAGTTTAGAATAATAACAATAGCAACACAACCATTACTTATCTTCCAAATTATTTATTTGTATATTATTGTAGGCCTATACTGTAAAGAACACCCAATGGTGGAATTTCAAATGTCCTCGATGGCCAATCCGATCATAGGATACAGCAGGTTGTACCAACCAATCCGAACACCTACATTTACATTACAGTACTGCTGTGACCACTAACCAGCCAATGACATGGCAGAGTCACGTGCCAAGCATGACTGTACCAGAAAGCTCATGTTCCTCTGTGTTCATTCTGTTAAAGGGTCCATATTTTTTACCCTCTCTCAGAGGATCATACTTCTAACTCCGGGTCCGTTGGAAGTGTCAAGTTCAACTCTTGTGGTATATTTTAATACATGGCGTGGCGCTGATGGGAGCCACCCGTCCATCAGCGGCCCCATTCCTGCCGCTGACCCGTGCCTGTCGAGCAGGGGCTGGGCTCCGCGGCTCGGCTGTAAAGCGGTCAACGTGTTGGAGCCTGGTCCAAGCGGGTTGTGGCTTTGAACCCTCTTCCAAGTTGTCCCCCCGTATTACAATATCGTGGCTGTTAAGGGCAATAACCTTGTATCTCCATGTTCCATGTTCCAATGCCCCTACATGGTCACAACAGTGTCACACAGAAAATAAATCGCGTGATGGTTCATGGGACACTTTGTGAGTTTGTAGATCTGTTATTTGAACGTCAAAGTGGTTAAGTGTGTGGGGTTTTATAAATATTTGACCAATAACAAGCATTAACAAGAGCTTCTAATTAAAGCATAACGACACTAGATTGAAATAGGAACACAGGTTATTTTAGTTTTTTGCCATTTTCTGAAAAGCAACTGTTTTTGACATACAGTATGAGGTTTTCACCCGACAGTGGAAGCGATATTTCCACAGCTCCACTGAAAGGCACTGAGCCCAACAAGCTGAGAGGCAGGAGTTAAACATATCGTTACTGTGAGGCAGAAACATCTTATCTCCATTATCCATATGCTAACTTTTTGCGTATTGTTGGTAAATTATCGCCCCTATACTTGATCATACAGCAGTGACATATTAATACAAAAGCATCAAAAGTAGCACATCACACAAGCTCGAAATGCAGAACTTGTAGATCTGCTATACTTCTGTCACTCTTGAATTAAAGAACCTGAAAAGAACAGTTTTGGACATGAGCGGTTTCCACCCGACAGAGAAGGAAATGTAATACCAGGCCGTTCGTGGAGTGACGTTTTTGTCTCCCTTTTGATTTTTTTTCTTTATTTCTCTTCTCCCCTCCCTTTTTTCCAGAGTGGAGGAATATCCCGGGTTCCCGGAATGATGATGTTCCCCCTTGCTTCCCAGGGATTCTTGTGGTGAGTATATATGTTACCAGAGACATTACAAATGGCTTCGACTGGGCTTGCGGTGTTCCAGTGTTAAAGTTTTGCCCTGTAAATCTCAGCTGTGTATACGTTATCCCCGGCCATGTGGTCTTATTAGGGGGAGCTTTAGCTTAACGCACCCATAAACCTAGCAACAAGCACCTGGGTCTGCTGCCCTCGTTACCTTTATCTCCAGAACCAGGGCTGCAACAGTTCAAACCAATTAATCTGATTAACCCATTCTGACCTGAGATCAGATTCTAAAAATGTCTATTACATCCTGACAGTTTCATTATTAACCCATTCTGACCTGAGATCAGATTCTAAAAGTGTCTTCGATTTTTCAAAAATAGCAGACCTACAAGCTCGTATCGCGCCACTCGGTGGCGCGATATGAGCTTGTAGATCTGCTATTTTTCAATAGCTAAAGCATAACATGATGCCAACACCAAAATGGGTGCCCGGTCAGAATGGGTTAATCAATTATAACAAAGAAATAATACTCATTGTTATTATTTAATGAAGTGATCCATTAATAATCAATCCTCTATTGAGCATGTCATTGAAGCCAGACACAGTCAAAGTCGTTCTCCGCATTTGACCCGTCTCTTGGAGCGGTGAGACGCAGCTGTGCCACGCTCGGGAATCATTTGGTTAGTTGAGTTTTTGACAAATGTCAAAAACTTTCAAATAGTGAAAATACCATGTCTACAAGTTGTGAGCTTGTAGATGTGATACTTTCATTGTTTCTGCACTACACTGTAATGCATCAAAGTATAAAACAGGGCCTAAATGATTAATTGATTTGTTGATAGGCTATATATATATTATATATATATATATATATATATATATATATATATATATATATAAAAAGAATATAAATTTATATTTCTTAAAAAGCCACTCTATTCAATGAACCCGTTAAAACCGGGAACGTATCTGTGTCATTTTAGATTTTCCGTGTGCAGCATATCTACCACCTCCATACATCTGCTATTGAAACATCTTGAAGAAAGTGTGAGAACTACTGATTTAGAAGGCATTCGTTTGTGGCATCAGCCTCAGGGTTAAACGAAAAAGTAATCTATAGAATAATCAAAGCAAATTAAGAAAACCAAATAAATGTGTAGTTTCAGTCTATCCCCAGAGCCAGGCTATCATGGCCACCATCCATGGGTTGGTGTTCAGCTCTCTGCTGTTCCTCTGGACTGCATGGTTCTGTTTGCAGCTCACCTCCTCCATGCTCCACAAAATGTGTAATATAAGGAACACAAATGGCCGCGTGCCAGAGACTTATAGTGCCGCTGTGGCTCAGGCTTATAAAACTCTATATCCTGACGCAACTCATTTCACTGTTGGCATAATTGTCTGCCAAACGCTATTAACCATTTAAGTTGTTTTAACGTCGGCCTGAACTGCCAGTTTGGGAGCGGATCCAAAGTCACACAGGGCAGAACAGAGATAATTTCTCTCATTGTTCACATGTTAGACTTTTGGACACTATAGTTCTCAGATAATGGTTTGGTTGCATTATATAAACCCCAGGTTTTGGGTTTGTTTTTCTTTTCCCCTGAATTTCACGTCATGTTTGTTCCTTTTCCTTTTAATAGTACTTTATTTTATTTTATTTCTTTTGCTCAAAGCTGCCCGAGGGAGCATTTGAAAGCTATCAATGTCACGGCAAAATGACATCCATGAAAAACTACCATTTGATTACACAAGCACATAAAACCACAAACTGTGTTTTGTGGCCGCAGAGCCTACAGTGAGCTGAATGGACTTGGCCTCCCTCTCACCTCCCCTCTCAACCCCTCAGCCCCCCCCCCCCCCCCACCCCCGGTCATTGGACCAACCGGTCCACCCTCCAGCAGCCAGTGTGCTCCTGTCAGCGTGTCACCCAGGGGTGATGCCCCTCTCTCAGCCCCCATCAGGGGCCCTCTTTGACTCGGCGGCGCTCTGTTTGCCCAATCATTTGGGAGCCGGATACGGGGATGAATTGTTAACTACGGTGGGTCAGCCCCGCGGCCCACCCACCTCCCCCCCCCCCCTACCCCCAAGCCCCCCCGACCCACTGTTGACTCATCGCCATGGCGATGGGGTAGGAATTTGTTTTCTCTCATGTGTCCGCTGCCAGCTTTCTACCCCCCCACCCCCACCAACACACACACACATACACCCTCCATCCCCTACGCTAGTACAATTTTTCATGTCAAGGTCCCCACAAACTGTATTTGGCCAGGGACCCCTATCTGAAAATGTTTTCTGCCAGGGACCCCCTCATACCAAAATTGTCGTTAATCGTTAACATGTAGTTACTCACTTTTACCCTCCATTTTCAAGAGGTTTAAAAAAAAAAAAAAAAAAAAAAGAACAAATCAAACTTTGTAGATTGTCAAAAATCCGATTTATAGGGTGTAAAAAAGTGATTGAACCAATTTCCATCAAGGATCCCTGTGTGAGAACCACTGCCTTATCCCATTTTGGGTGGGAACCCCTTTTGGTGTTAGCATCATGTTATGCTTTAGCTATTGAAAAATAGCAGATCTACAAGCTCATAGCGCGCCACTCGGTGGCGCGCTATGAGCTTGTAGGTCATGAGCTTGTAGGTCTGCTATTTTTGAAAAATCGAAGAACGACGGGCCTTGTGGGAGGTGTGTTCCACAGGGCGGAGCCGGGCTGTCAGTGTCACATGGTGTGTCACATGGTGTGTTCCACAGGGCGGAGCCGGGCTGTCAGTGTCACATGGTGTGTCACATGGTGTGTTCCACAGGGCGGAGCCGGGCTGTCAGTGTACAGAAAGTATGCACAAGTGCACATGAACACACACACACACACGCACGCACGCACGCACGCACACACGCACGCACGCACGCACCCACGCACGCACGCACGCACACACACACACACACACACACACACACACCACCATGTTTGTAGTACTCTACAAAATGTTTTTTTTGGACAGTATTTTTTATGAATGTGATTTTTATGATTGGGGCTGGGAGGGAGTCTGGAAGATATAGTTGAAGTCTAATTATTACATCTTAATGTACACTAATGTACATTTCTAAAGAAGAAGAATGCGAACGGAAAATAAAAGCCTCAAATTGTACTGCACTTGTGCATGGGGCGCACGCACGCACGCACGCACGCACGCACACACACGCGTGCACGCAGTTTTCCTCTCCTCTCCCCCATGTCTGTTCTCCTCTCTGGAGGCCTAAGCTAGCTGGTGTTTGTTAGGACAGGCATATAGGCAGCTTATGGCATGTTGCAATCTGTGTATAGCCGGCTGCAATCCCCCTGCAGCCATTGTGGTTTTCTCGGTTAAAATCGTTCAAGCCGTGTTTATTTTCGCAGTGCATGCGGCAGAACCTCTAAACAGAGAGAGAGAGAGAGAGAGAGAGAGAGAGAGAGAGAGAGAGCAGTCCTACCCCACAGAACAGAGAGAGAGAGAGAGAGAGAGCAGTCCTACCCCTCCATACATCATAGAGAGAGAGAGAGAGAGAGAGAGAGAGAGAGAGAGAGAGAGAGCAGTCCTACCCCTCCATACATCATAGAGAGAGAGAGAGAGAGAGAGAGAGAGCAGTCCTACCCCTCCATACATCATAGAGAGAGAGAGCAGTCCTACCCCTCCATACATCATAGAGAGAGAGAGCAGTCCTACCCCTCCATACATCATAGAGAGAGAGAGAGAGCAGTCCTACCCCTCCATACATCATAGAGAGAGAGAGAGAGAGAGCAGTCCTACCCCTCCATACATCATAGAGAGAGAGAGAGAGAGAGAGCAGTCCTACCCCTCCATACATCATAGAGAGAGAGAGAGAGAGAGAGAGAGCAGTCCTACCCCTCCATACATCATAGAGAGAGAGAGAGAGAGCAGTCCTACCCCTCCATACATCATAGAGAGAGAGAGAGCAGTCCTACCCCTCCATACATCATAGAGAGAGAGAGAGAGAGCAGTCCTAGCCCTCCATACATCATAGAGAGAGAGAGAGCAGTCCTACCCCTCCATACATCATAGAGAGAGAGAGAGAGAGAGCAGTCCTACCCCTCCATACATCATAGAGAGAGAGAGAGAGCAGTCCTACCCCTCCATACATCATAGAGAGAGAGAGAGAGCAGTCCTACCCCTCCATACATCATAGAGAGAGAGAGAGAGCAGTCCTACCCCTCCATACATCATAGAGAGAGAGAGAGAGCAGTCCTACCCCTCCATACATCATAGAGAGAGAGAGAGAGCAGTCCTACCCCTCCATACATCATAGAGAGAGAGAGAGAGAGCAGTCCTACCCCTCCATACATCATAGAGAGAGAGAGAGAGAGCAGTCCTACCCCTCCATACATCATAGAGAGAGAGAGCAGTCCTACCCCTCCATACATCATAGAGAGAGAGAGAGCAGTCCTACCCCTCCATACATCATAGAGAGAGAGAGAGCAGTCCTACCCCTCCATACATCATAGAGAGAGAGAGAGCAGTCCTACCCCTCCATACATCATAGAGAGAGAGAGAGAGCAGTCCTACCCCTCCATACATCATAGAGAGAGAGAGAGAGCAGTCCTACCCCTCCATACATCATAGAGAGAGAGAGAGAGCAGTCCTACCCCTCCATACATCATAGAGAGAGAGAGAGAGCAGTCCTACCCCTCCATACATCATAGAGAGAGAGAGCAGTCCTACCCCTCCATACATCATAGAGCGAGAGAGAGAGAGCAGTCCTACCCCTCCATACATCATAGAGAGAGAGAGAGAGAGAGCAGTCCTACCCCTCCATACATCATAGAGAGAGAGAGAGAGAGAGAGAGAGAGAGAGAGAGAGAGCAGTCCTACCCCTCCATACATCATAGAGAGAGAGAGCAGTCCTACCCCTCCATACATCATAGAGAGAGAGAGAGAGCAGTCCTACCCCTCCATACATCATAGAGAGAGAGAGAGAGAGAGAGAGCAGTCCTACCCCTCCATACATCATAGAGAGAGAGAGAGAGAGAGAGCAGTCCTACCCCTCCATACATCATAGAGAGAGAGAGAGAGAGAGAGAGAGAGAGCAGTCCTACCCCTCCATACATCATAGAGAGAGAGAGCAGTCCTACCCCTCCATACATCATAGAGAGAGAGAGAGAGAGCAGTCCTACCCCTCCATACATCATAGAGAGAGAGAGAGAGCAGTCCTACCCCTCCATACATCATAGAGAGAGAGAGAGAGCAGTCCTACCCCTCCATACATCATAGAGAGAGAGAGAGAGAGAGAGAGAGAGAGAGAGAGAGAGAGAGAGCAGTCCTACCCCTCCATACATCATAGAGAGAGAGAGAGAGCAGTCCTACCCCTCCATACATCATAGAGAGAGAGAGAGAGAGCAGTCCTACCCCTCCATACATCATAGAGAGAGAGAGAGAGAGAGAGCAGTCCTACCCCTCCATACATCATAGAGAGAGAGAGAGAGAGAGCAGTCCTACCCCTCCATACATCATAGAGAGAGAGAGAGAGCAGTCCTACCCCTCCATACATCATAGAGAGAGAGAGAGAGCAGTCCTACCCCTCCATACATCATAGAGAGAGAGAGAGAGCAGTCCTACCCCTCCATACATCATAGAGAGAGAGAGCAGTCCTACCCCTCCATACATCATAGAGAGAGAGAGAGAGAGCAGTCCTACCCCTCCATACATCATAGAGAGAGAGAGAGAGAGAGCAGTCCTACCCCTCCATACATCATAGAGAGAGAGAGAGAGAGAGAGAGCAGTCCTACCCCTCCATACATCATAGAGAGAGAGAGAGAGCAGTCCTACCCCTCCATACATCATAGAGAGAGAGAGAGAGCAGTC
>NC_139708.1:7350903-7375903 GCF_964188405.1 Protomyctophum parallelum | reverse complement strand
TACTTATTCTTACATTATATATTTTGCACACTTCACATCTAAGGTAAATAATGTTTATTTTATTTTCTTCTTTTTTTTCCCTTTTCCACACTGCACTTCTAAAATAAAATGAACTTGTTCATCACACAAATAACACTCTAAAACGTTAAAACTTAAATTTGAATTGAAATGATTCAAATGGTGATTAAGGTAGGATCTTAAGACTTTTAAAATGGGTTACTTTAGGATAGAATGTAAATGATTAAATACTTTGAAATGAATGTTCCTATCACTCTGGTTGTACACCCAGATAAAATAGTGACACTCTTTCTCTCACAAACAGACAGACAGGCCTGACAGACAGACAAATTCTCTGCTCTCCCCTGCTAGCTAAACAGGGAGATGCTGACTGATTGTCAGACATTAGTTTTGTAACAAATTTAACTCCTATTATTTAAAACAAGGTGGGGTTTCTCTTATCAAATAGCATATGACTGCTATTTTACATTGATATTATTTTTATCAAATCAAATAACATGAGACTGTTATTTTACATTTATTGATAATGTCAGATCAACATTTTCCTTATCATATTACTCCAATTAGGATTTTTACGTAATGCTCACTTTATTTCAAATGTTTTCCCCAACCACGTGTACTATGTGGCCAGGTTTTTAATTCAGATCTCACATTTACGTAAGTAATAAATTATTACTTCAGTTAGCCTACAGATGGGACCTATTTAATTTTTCACGTAATGCTCACTTTATTTCAAATGTTTTCCCTAACCACGTGTACTATGTGGCCAGGTTTTTTGTCCAGTTCTCACAAATACGTATGTTATAGGTTTACTCCCTCATTTTAATATCAGCGTGGACAAATCGTCATTTGCACTTTTTCCGCGTGAAACTTTTATAAATGACTAAAAATACAGATCTGTAATGGCTATAACTTTGTAAGATTAAAATGATTGATGGACCAAATAATATTTAGAGATTTTAACCCTATTAAACCATCAGGAATAATAGCTTCCACATTATTGATTTAACACCTTGAAACATTAATTGTTGAGTAACTAGGCTACTTAGATTCCTTTTCATTTATTTGCAAAACTGTGCATGTACCAAAAGCCTCTCGGGTTTATTACCACACACACACACCAAAGCCTCTGTCATCCTGTCTCCCCCACATACCCATTTTGGGAATGGAGGAGGCAGGATAATGAAACAGATGCATAGTCTAGTCTGTGTATGGGAATAATTCCCCTCTTTATCCTATTTTAGGGTTTAGATTGAATTTCTTGTTTCCATACACTTTACAACTTTTAGATCGGATTATTAGGTTATAGTCATAGTCACATACTAATGGACTAACTAATATTGACATTTAGCCTATATATTACGACATTTCCAAGCTTGTGTTTGAAGTGGACACTCACGCTGCTTGTGTCCTGCTCTGAAACAATAGAAACAGCAAATCTCATGTCCCAAACTGCGTGCGTAATACCGGTGCCTCTTTCTCCTTTCCTGCCTTATTCTGGCAGTGTCATCTGGCTGGCGTTGGTTGTGTGGCGCGGCCCGCTGTGGCGGTTGAAGGGGACCAAACTGTGGTGGGCGGTGATGTCCCATCCAGAAGGGGATTTCACAAAACAGTGGTGCGGCTGTGGGCATCTGGAGGCGTCGCTGGTAGGGCGCCTGGTTGATGTAATCTGTTCCCGAAGCCGTCCCCAAATCGAGCGACAGTCCCTGGACAGTCCTTGGTAGCCCTCCGTCGTCAGCTGTGGCATACGCGTCGTCATCTGTTGCTTCGTTGTCAGGAATCGTGTTGGCTACATAATGGTCTTGGTCATTTCCGTTGTCATCTTCGTTGTTAGGAATCGTGTTGGTTGCATGTGTGTCATCTCCCCGGCCTTCATTGACAGGAACGGTGTAAATTGCCTTCAGTATTGCATCATGACGGTGTTGCTCTGCTAATTGCATCACTGCATGTTCAAGCTCCCGTTGTAGGCGTTTCACATTTTCTCGTGCTCTGTTCATCAACTCCGTCTGGAAGTTGAGCTGCTTTTCACGTATTACATCGTGATGTTGTTCGTCAACCCGCTGGTCCGCCATCTGTTGTAGTAGCGTTTTCTCTTGTAGTCGTTGTTCAGTCAAGTCCTGTTTCAATTTTTCTTTCTTTCTGGTGCTGGATTTCTGCCCCATGTTCTTTGAATGAAGTGTTTGCTGTCATCAGGACAACAAAGCATTCATCCCATCCTCGTCGCCAAATTGCAGGAGCAGTTATGACTCTCACAATCCCAGCATAGTGAAAGATATCAGGACACAGGACTCCATCTCATAGTTTCACTTTCTCTTTGGTTTGTTGTTGATTTTTTAAGTCCTAGTCAATGTACAGCATAGCAGACCAACATCCTTCCATCCTCCTCTCCTTTCTCCTCAATTCTCTCTCTCCCATTCCCTCTCCGATTCTCTCTCTCCCATCTCCTCTCCGATTCTCTCTCTCCCATCCCCTCTCTCCCATCCTCCCTTCTTTATTCTCCCTCACACACACAGCACAAGAATAGCAGTGACAGTCAGCAACAGGTGATCATTACATGTCCTTTCTTAGATCTGGAGGTGAGGTAACAACAAGATATATGTGGCTCCTTACTACAGAGAGTCGAATGACTCTATTCTAAAATGGTGTAGGTACATAGCTCCATGAACTATCCCCTAGAGAAAGGGAATGACTCCATTCTGAACAACCTATGTACATGTAACTATTCCTAGATACAGGCTACAGTGGTCATAGTGGCAGCTGTCAGATGACAGCTGTCAGTCACTTGAAAATGAAGCAATAGTGAAAGATGGTATAATGAGATATTACAGTACCCAATCATGTGTATCTTTAATTGTATATTGTTTTCCACCTATGACATCCTAAATTTCCACCACAGTTCCCAAAACAAAAGGAACAGAATTGGAATCAAGAAAACGTGGAAAGTGAATCACCCCTCGAGCGCTGCCTGCTCTATAGCACGAGGCGAATCATCATACTTTAGAGAAAATGTCAAATGTCAGCTCCGTTTTCCGGGGGGAATTCACAAAGGGTTTTTGATGAGAGCTCATGCGTGCAGGCCTCTGCTTCTCATCTGCAGAACATGGAAGGTTCTCTATCACGGATGCGGGTCAGCTGGGAGAGAAAAACACTTGTCGTCTGACTACAATTACATCAGCCATCTGAAGTGATCAGAGGAGTTACACAACATCTGAAATGATCTGAGGGAAGAGACCAAGTGGGGGGGAAACAGAGATACGGTGATGTCATTGAACGGCATGGCTTTCTGGCGCGGCATCTAGAGAACGGTGGGGTCTGCGCGGTGACCCCCGGTCTCCGGTTCAGTCCCTGACGCCGACACTCAGATGGTTAGCAGAGCCGGGGTCTTTTGATATTTCCCCTGCCGGCCATTCATTGTTATCGCCGCCGGTGGGGGCATGTTTTTTATCCCAGGCTTCTGGTCAGCCGGAATTAAATACATGCGTTTCCTCTTTTGGGGGGGGGAAATGTTATAAGACTTGTCTGATGTGCTTAATATTTAGTTTAGTTTCATGATGTCAAAACATTTCAATGTAATACGAATTTATGTCAGGGGCCTACATTTCAAGCACGGGATTTCGGGAATTGCACGTATTTTAATTGTGGGAGATTCCCGCACAGATTCAGAGCGAATGTGAGCACAAACTCCAGTCACAAAAACTATATTAAAAACGTATGTTAGTCATGTTGCCTGTTAATAATAAAATGAGGAGTGCCTGAATGGACAGAATGTGAGTGCTGCCTGTCATTCCTTAGATTAATGTACTGTAAGGAGTAATATGGGATGCAGGAATGGAAGTGCTGTATAATTCTGGTCCATCTTTTCTCCTATTCTTTTTTTTTTTATCTTGTAGATCTGCTACTCTTCCATTATTTGTCGAAGAAGTATAGGCTGGCATAGATGGTTAGGAAAGTGTCTCCCGTGTGTGTGTGTGTGTGTGTGTGTGTGTGTGTGTGTGTGTGCGTGTGCGTGTGCGTGTGAGACTGTGTGCGTGTGAGACTGTGCGCGTGCGTGCGCTCATTAGTGTTTTATTTTTCTTGCATACTCCTATAGCAAGTTTTGGCATTTTAACTTTCTGTTACGTAATATCGTAAATAGTATTTTTGAGAGATTTATGCAATGTCTGCAACCATTTATTTGTACGTCAATTGTTGAGATTGAGATGTCTATGTATGATAGTGCAACTGTGTGTGTGTGTGTGTGTGTGTGTGTGTGTGTGTGTGTGTGTGTGTGTGTGTGTGTGTGCGTGTGCGCACGAGCATGCGCGTGCGTGTGTGTGTGTGTGTGTGTGTGTGTGTGTGTGTGTGTGTGTGTGTGTGTGTGTGTGTGTGTGCGTTTGCGTGCGTGTGTGTGCTTGCCTGACGTCCTGTGCCACTGTGTGGGTGGTCCTCACGGCTGGTTTGATAGTAATCCCCTGTCCCATAAATCAGTGTCCTGACTCGGACCGGGGGGCTGATGCTGTATGACCAGCGGAGCGAGGGAGCTTTGCACGGGGCCTCGTGCACTGCAGCCGGCCGGCCGCACACACTGCCCTGCTGCCCCTTGCTGCCCCTCGCTGCTACCCTGTCCCTCGACATACCCTGCCCCCTCTCTGCCCTGCCCCGCCCCGGCCACACGTCAGCTCTCCACACCACCTCTAAAATAACTCTGCATGCATGAGGGCTCTTTGCAAAACACATGTGACCAACAGTACAGTTACACTGTGACGACACAACACATGTGACCAACAGTACAGTTACACTGTGACGACACAACACATGTGACCAACAGTACAGTTACACTGTGACAACACAACACAGGCCGCTATGAGCCACAATGACGCCATGACGTACAGTATATACAGTGTGTTTTCAACCCTTTTCAACCATTTCCCAAACAGCCTGCACGGACCACCATTTTTTATGACATTTAGGGCTCTCTTAGCCTGAGCTAACGTGTTAGGTTTCTGGTCTAGAGGGGCGGGTCGCGGCTCAGATTTGCGCACGCCCTGATTGGATCTCATCGATCTGTCCGTCACCCCCGGCCCCTCCTCTCTCCCCCTGGTGCAGCGCTACGTCACATCATTTGGAGCGACGCCCACCCGGAAGGGTTGACTCCCACTTTTAGACCAGAGCGGCCAATGCGTTCCTCCAGGCTTTACATTTTTGCACCAACAAAAATGAAAGCCTGGTACCGAGGCTAGGGCTCTCTTGTCGTCCATGCTAAACCCCTTATCCGTAAACTATATTGCCTTTTCTTTTACTATTTTGAAAAACATTTTTGAATAGTTAAAATAGCCAATCTACATTGAGCTTGATTGGCTATTTAACTATTCAATTTAGTTTTTCAAAATAGTAAAAAAAACTAAAAAAGGCAAAGTATAGTTTAGGGATAAGGGGTTTAGTATGGACGAAAATAGACCCCTGAGCCTTTCAGACCCAAAACTAAAGAATACGTTTTGTTATTTTTGGATAAGATTTAATCCACAATTCCATGCTGTATTGATGTGGTACCATCGGAGAGATAACAGGCAAACAGATCAAAATAACAATTATTTTACATTCTCTCAAAATGTGTAGACTTCTTGTAAATGAAGTAGGCCTAATGCAGATTTTGTTTAAAAATAATGTAAAATTATGGTTTCATTTCACTCTCTCAAGAGTTAAAGATCTGTAAGGGTCCATTTGAATACCAACTCTCCGTCATTTATTCGGGGACCACCTGGAACCCCCTCTCTCAAGGCCCACTGGTGGTCCTCGGACCACTGGTTGAAAACCAGTGACAGTGTTTCCTAACTGATTTCTATGAGCCCCAGTTTGATGTGATCTGTTATCTCTGGGACCAGTTTAAATACTGGTTGCACGGCTCAATGAGACTCAATGTATAAAAAGGAGAACAACTAAAACAAACTAAACAGTTTAAATACTGGCTGCATGGCTCAATGACACTCAATGTATATAAACCGAGAACAACCGGCACTTTGAAGTCCGGGTAAGTTTTTACTGAAAATTAAGGCACACGGACGTGATTTGGTGTCAAGCCTTCTTGGCGTATGCCTGATTCATTTTGGCGTACAGTAAGGGCCCATTTGGTTCATTTTGGCGTACAGTAAGGGCCCATTTGGTTCATTTTGGCGTACAGTAAGGGCCCATTTGGTTCATTTTGGCGTACAGTAAGGGCCCATTTGGTTCATTTTGGCGTACAGTAAGGGCCCATTTGGTTCATTTTGGCGTACAGTAAGGGCCCATTTGGTTCATTTTGGCGTACAGTAAGGGCCCATTTGGTTCATTTTGGCGTACAGTAAGGGCCCATTTGGTTCATTTTGGCGTACAGTAAGGGCCCATTTGGTTCCAAACCATCAATCATTTTTGCATGACTCCCAGGACCCCCCCGTTATGTATACCACTGACGTGCAATGTTCAGTAAACGTGTGCGCATTATAATTAACCTGAGATCAGATTCATACGAGGTTTCCACTGGGACACACACTGGTCTGATTAACCCATTCTGACCTGAGATCAGATTCTAAAAATGTCTGTCGTTCTTCGATTTTTCAAAAATAGCAGACCTACAAGCTCGTATCGCGCCACTCGGTGGCGCGATATGAGCTTGTAGATCTGCTATTTTTCAATAGCTAAAGCATAACATGATGCCAACACCAAAATGGGTGCCCGGTCAGAATGGGTTAATGATAATTACAATATTATTGTTGCCTAACTTTGGCTTTTTATGGTGTGGCACACACCATAAAGTCAACCATGAAGTCGACATGTTTGAATGTGATCGATCCGGTGGTGTGCGAGATATGGGTGAAACACAGTTTCGCACACATGCACACGCAGAGACTCCGGGCATTTCTAAGCGGGACGTAATCAAATGTTCCCTTACATTTATACGCTCTCAGAGTCAAATTAACACTGAAGATTGTCCTGCATGTGTATTACCATTCTGTACAATACAATGCCGTCTATCTGGTCTGTGTAAAGTGTCCTCAGAGCAGACAGGCCTCTCTGGTATAGAGTAGAGTTGATCTCAGTTCAAATGCTAGCGCGCCTGACGGAAGTGTGGAGATGAAAGCCATGTCCTTGACTCTGCAGGTGCTGCGGTCTCTCTATGACAGAGACGAGAGAGAGAGAGAGAGAGACAGAGAGAGAGAGACAGAGAGAGAGAGAGAGAGAGAGAGAGAGAGACAGAGAGAGACAGAGAGAGACAGAGAGAGAGGGGGGGATGAAGGCCTATGTCCTGGCGGGCCATCCAGACCCACAGGCTCTCGGCCCGGGGCTTTTATCTAGGGAGATTGGCCGCGGCTCAGCACAGAGCTGGCTCTCAGGGAGCGCGCCGCCCCAAGACCTGTGGCATTAATAAAGATAATGCTGTTTGGAATAATAACAGTCAATTCTGCCCAGTGGAGGAGAGAACAACAGAGACAAGTGGGGATGCATATGGGGGAATACAAAAGAAGGCAAGATGAAAGCCTCTGAGGTATTCTGCACCCCTCTCTCTCTCTCTCTCTCTCTCTCTGCCTCTCTGTCTATCGTGATTGAACCCATAATACCGCGTTCGCATACAAACGCAACCCCTGAGTGCCCCCCCTCTCCCCCTCTCTCCACACCGCCGTGACCCCCGAGGTTCCATCATGCAGAAATGTAATTTGTTCTTTTGTCTGCCAGGATCACAGAGGGGGAGCGGTGGCTTGTCTTTCTTTCTTATATATTCCTCTTTTTTTCACTCTCTCTCTCTCTCGCACGTTTTTTTTTCTCCGCTGAGTGCAATTTAGTTTGATGAGCAGGTGGTCTTTTATTGAAATCTCGCAGCACTTTTCAGCTTTTCAGCTCTTGTGGTGCGAGGGGCTTTGAGACGGAGTCAGCCATGTAGGCCATGAGGATCACTGGTGGAAAGTAACCCAGTACATTTACTCTCCAATTTTCAGGTACTTTACAGTTTTGCACATTATGAGGTTTTTCCACGTGACGGAAACAATGTCCATTTTTCAACACTTTATAGTTATTGTACTATGTTGTACTTTTTAGTTTAGTTTAGTTTTTATTTATTTAGTTACAAGTTACATATTATTATTAACCACTTAAAGCCCTATTTTATTTTGTTATATTCCTATTCCAATACTTTTAACCCATTCTGACCGGCACCCATTTTGGTGTTGGCATCATGTCGTGCTTTAGCCATTGAAAAATAGCAGATCTACAAGCTCATATCGCGCCACTGAGTGGCGCGATACGAGCTTGTAGGTCTGCTATTTTTGAAAGAAATCGAAGAACGACTGACATTTTTAGAATCTGATCTCAGGTCAGAACGGGTTAATCAGACCCAGTGTGTGTCCAGCGGAAACCTCGTATGAATCTGATCTCAGGTCAGAATGGGTTAAATACAGGACTTTTACTTGCAACAGAGTTCTTCTACATTGTGGTATTGCTATATTTCAGTAAAAAAGTACTTTGTTCCACCACTGTGTGTGGGTCTTTCAGATGGAGTCAGGCATGTAGGCCAGGATTAGAAGGGTGGAGGAGGAGGCGGAAACCATGCAGGGTGAAGGAGGAGGAGGAAACCATGCAGGGTGAAGGAGGAGGAGGAGGCGGAAACCATGCAGGGCGCGAACAGAAAAGAGTTATTTTGCCAGCCTTCACCAACGCAGCCCTCTCGATGGCTTTTGTGCCGGCCGGAGGGGGGGACATGGCTGTGGACATGGGCTGTGCATGCAGGGGCCGGAGGGGGGGGGGGGACATGGCTGTGGGGACGGGCCGCGAGTCCCTCAGCCCTGACTAGATCCCGGGCCCAGCAGGTAAAGCACTGTGGGGCTCCAGCAGAGAGAGAGAGAGAGAGAGAGAGAGAGGCCCCAAGTAGAAGAGAGAATTAAGGCCAATAATAGTTGCGCCGTCTCTGCACTTTTCCACCTTGGATAAGACCAAGTGGAGTGAAGCATTCAATAGCTGGATTAAGAGTGAGGAGGTGCATGGGGGGGGGGACGCTTTGCTTGAGCACAGGCGTGCACGCAGGTGCCACGAGAATGTATACACGTGCACAAAATGAACACATGAACGCGCTTACATACCCCATGTTACCCATGTTTTACATGGCGAGTTTGTACTTCTGCCCTCTGGGAGAAGATACAAAGAACCAAAGTGGAAGTACATTATATTTAAAAAATCGTTTGATTCAGCATCAACTAAGATGTTGAACGAGGCTCTGAAACAGCGGTAACTACGTGAGGCCTGATTATCCACATCATGTGTGCTATGGTGTAATGTTGTGTCTTCCTCTGTAATGTATTTTTGTTGTCATTGATGTTTTATGTGTGGCTGTAGCTGGGGTGAAAGCCCAAGACAAATTTCCCTTGTGGACAATAAAGTTGACCTTGACCTTGATACACACAGAAACATCCTCTCCCTCCATTCTTCATATAGAAGTGGGGCTCAAACTGGCCCTATAGTAAGATGTAGTGAAGCGTTCTGCCTGTCTGTCTGATGTCATATTCAGTACAAAAGAGTTTTAACTGCAGCCTTTTCTTGCTGTTTGTTTCACATACTTTCCTGCACGGCTAAACCTAATAATCTGCACAGTAAAACATCTTCATTCTCCGTTATTTTATCTCTGAGAGTGTACAGATGGAACCAAATGGACTGAGTCCGGTATATAAGGGTCCATTTTATTATAATTTTCTTGTCATGGATGCTTCACCAGCCGATGCCGATCGGATGGTTTTAAGTGTGTGACAGGCTGTGACATAATGAACCACATGAACCCTAGTATTTGTCCTTGTTCTGTGGCGAACATTGAGTAAAATATAACTGCTCTAAAAGCTTGTAGTGAGAGCAGGAAGGGGCCTAGTATAGCGCCCTGGAGGACTCCGGTCAGAGCAGGAAGGGGCCTAGTATAGCGCCCTGGAGGACTCCGGTCAGAGCAGGAAGGGGCCTAGTATAGCGCCCTGGAGGACTCCGGTCAGAGCAGGAAGGGGCCTAGTATAGCGCCCTGGAGGACTCCGGTCAGAGCAGGAAGGGGCCTCGTATAGCGCCTTGGAGGACTCCGGTCAGAGCAGGAAGGGGCCTCGTATAGCGCCCTGGAGGACTCCGGTCAGAGCAGGAAGGGGCCTAGTATAGCACCCTGGAGGACTCCGGTCAGAGCAGGAAGGGGCCTAGTATAGCGCCCTGGAGGACTCCGGTCAGAGCAGGAAGGGGCCTAGTATAGCGCCCTGGAGGACTCCGGTCAGAGCAGGAAGGGGCCTAGTATAGCGCCCTGGAGGACTCCGGTCAAGTGTATTGGTGTTTATCGTCCTCCTCGAGTAGTGTGTAAACACATTTACCAATGAGGACAGTTCACGATGATATCGTCACTGTCTGTCCGGTATAAAAACCTCCTTGTTTGTAGGGAGCAGCAGGGGAGCAGTGAATGAGTGAGAACAACTAGTCATAGGGAGCAGCAGGGGAGCAGTGAATGAGTGAGAACAACTAGTCATAGGGAGCAG
The DNA here is from genome assembly GCF_964188405.1 of Protomyctophum parallelum. NCBI lineage: Eukaryota > Metazoa > Chordata > Actinopteri > Myctophiformes > Myctophidae > Protomyctophum > Protomyctophum parallelum. The sequence continues at coordinate 7,365,392 of NC_139708.1, read as the reverse complement.
CAGGGGAGCAGTGAATGAGTGAGAACAACTAGTCATAGGGAGCAGCAGGGGAGCAGTGAATGAGTGAAACGATTTCAGAGTTGCCTCGGACTGGGATGGATTCATGAAACCTAGGGTGTGAAAGCTCTAAATCAAAGCAAGCAGAGATGCTGTCCTGCTTCCATCCTTCCTTCCCCACACTGATCTGGGGTTGTTCTGCTTCCATCCTTCCCCACACTGAGCTGGGGTCGGTTTGTCCTCCCAGAGTTCTGCTTCCATCCTTCCCCACACTGAGCTGGGGTTGTTCTGCTTCCTTCCTTCCCCACACTGAGCTGGGGTTGTTCTGCTTCCTTCCTTCCCCACACTGAGCTGGGGTTGTTCTGCTTCCTTCCTTCCCCACACTGAGCTGGGGTTGTTCTGCTTCCTTCCTTCCCCACACTGAGCTGGGGTTGTTCTGCTTCCATCCTTCCCCACACTGAGCTGGGGTTGTTCTGCTTCCTTCCTTCCCCACACTGAGCTGGGGTTGTTCTGCTTCCTTCCTTCCCCACACTGAGCTGGGGTTGTTCTGCTTCCATCCTTCCCCACACTGAGCTGGGGTTGTTCTGCTTCCTTCCTTCCCCACACTGAGCTGGGGTTGTTCTGCTTCCATCCTTCCCCACACTGAGCTGGGGTTGTTCTGCTTCCTTCCATCCTTCCCCACACTGAGCTGGGGTTGTTCTGCTTCCATCCTTCCCCACACTGAGCTGGGGTTGTTCTGCTTCCTTCCATCCTTCCCCACACTGAGCTGGGGTTGTTCTGCTTCCTTCCTTCCCCACACTGAGCTGGGGTTGTTCTGCTCCCTTCCATCCTTCCCCACACTGAGCTGGGGTTGTTCTGCTTCCTTCCATCCTTCCCCACACTGAGCTGGGGTTGTTCTGCTTCCTTCCTCCCTTCCCCACACTGATCTGGGGTTGTTCTGCTTCCTTCCTCCCCACACTGAGCTGGGGTTGTTCTGCTTCCTTCCTCCCCACACTGAGCTGGGGTTGTTCTGCTTCCATCCTTCCCCACACTGAGCTGGGGTTGTTCTGCTTCCTTCCTCCCCACACTGAGCTGGGGTTGTTCTGCTTCCTTCCTTCCTTCCCCACACTGAGCTGGGGTTGTTCTGCTTCCTTCCTTCCTTCCCCACACTGAGCTGGGGTTGTTCTGCTTCCATCCTTCCTTCCCCACACTGAGCTGGGGTTGTTCTGCTTCCTTCCTTCCCCACACTGAGCTGGGGTTGTTCTGCTTCCTTCCTCCCCCACACTGAGCTGGGGTTGTTCTGCTTCCATCCTTCCTTCCCCACACTGAGCTGGGGTTGTTCTGCTTCCATCCTTCCTTCCCCACACTGAGCTGGGGTTGTTCTGCTTCCTTCCTTCCCCACACTGAGCTGGGGTTGTTCTGCTCCCTTCCTTCCCCACACTGAGCTGGGGTTGTTCTGCTTCCTTCCTTCCTTCCCCACACTGAGCTGGGGTTGTTCTGCTTCCTTCCTTCCCCACACTGAGCTGGGGTTGTTCTGCTTCCATCCTTCCCCACACTGAGCTGGGGTTGTTCTGCTTCCTTCCTTCCCCACACTGAGCTGGGGTTGTTCTGCTTCCTTCCATCCTTCCCCACACTGAGCTGGGGTTGTTCTGCTTCCTTCCATCCTTCCCCACACTGAGCTGGGGTTGTTCTGCTTCCTTCCTTCCCCACACTGAGCTGGGGTTGTTCTGCTTCCATCCTTCCCCACACTGAGCTGGGGTTGTTCTGCTTCCTTCCTTCCCCACACTGAGCTGGGGTTGTTCTGCTTCCATCCTTCCCCACACTGAGCTGGGGTTGTTCTGCTTCCTTCCTTCCCCACACTGAGCTGGGGTTGTTCTGCTTCCTTCCTTCCTTCCCCACACTGAGCTGGGGTTGTTCTGCTTCCATCCTTCCCCACACTGAGCTGGGGTTGTTCTGCTTCCTTCCTTCCCCACACTGAGCTGGGGTTGTTCTGCTTCCTTCCTTCCCCACACTGAGCTGGGGTTGTTCTGCTTCCTTCCTTCCCCACACTGAGCTGGGGTTGTTCTGCTTCCTTCCATCCTTCCCCACACTGAGCTGGGGTTGTTCTGCTTCCTTCCATCCTTCCCCACACTGAGCTGGGGTTGTTCTGCTTCCATCCTTCCCCACACTGAGCTGGGGTTGTTCTGCTTCCTTCCTCCCCACACTGAGCTGGGGTTGTTCTGCTTCCTTCCTCCCCACACTGAGCTGGGGTTGTTCTGCTTCCTTCCTCCCCACACTGAGCTGGGGTTGGTTTGTCCTCCCAGAGTTTTGTCAGGGAGGTTTTCAACAAGTGGCTGCTTCCACCGCCCTGACCGATAAGCAGGGATGATTGCGTCCAGATCCTGCTGGGTTTAAGCAGGAGCCCCTATCCCGAGGGAATGTTAGTCATGTGTTTATTATTGGTCATGTTGGGAGCCAGAACCATATATTTTATATCCAGATTTTTTTACCGCTTCCGAGTTCCAACCAGCTTGTATTATGTAGCATTTTGGAATTTGATTGTAAGCGGTCAACTTAAATAAAGTCTTATTTCTGTTTATTTTTTATAATTCTTTTGCCTATACGTTTTCTCAAATAGAAACGAATCAAATAAATCTACGTTTCTTTCAAAATTACTTTTTGACAAAGGCCCGTAAAAAATCGCTGATGTGTGATGTGTGTACAGTCTTAAAACCTGGACCGGCATTGGACCCACACATCTGGCACGGGTTGGACTCTACTCTTAGTCATTTGTTTATTATTGGTGATGTTTGGCCGGTCCTAATCCCTGGCTGGATTACACCCTGACGCTGCTCCCCTCCCCATCTTTTTCCACCAGCACAGAGACCCTGACATTATCGTCACCGTCAGGGCAGAAACCTCTTATCTGCATGTTTGAGCCTTACATGCTCATACTAACTACAATGTCACACAAAAGTCACATCAAAAGTAACAGACCCACAAGCTCCAAACGCGTCGAGCTTGTCGATCTTCAACTTTTGATGCTCTTGAGTTTGAACCCTGAAAAGTATACAGTTTTGGACATATAAGGTTTCCACCCGGCAGAGTCGATTTATATTATGATTAGTGGGTTTGGTCTGATTGATGCACACGCACACAAGCACGCGCGCACTCGCGCACAGACGTGTGCACGCACGCAGACACACACACACACACACACACACACACACACGCACACACGCGCACACGCGCACACACACACACACACACACACACACACACACACACACACACACACACACACGTCCCCACAAGTCCCCATAAGGACAGTATAAACCCAGACAATTTGTGGGGACCTTTTTGGTTCCCGTTAGGAAAAGAGTAAGTTTTATGACCATGAAAGATTTTTGAATTGGTTGGTTTACAATTACTAAAATATTCAGGGTGCGGCAATCCAGTTATGATTGGGGATATGTTGTGGATAAGGTTATGGAGGTTATAGGCTATGGATAGTTTGAGTCAGCAGGTAACGTAAATAAAATACGTTTCACGTTAAATATTTCGTTTCACACGTTAGTGTCGACATTGGCATGCAACTATAGGAATAAAACTTGTGATGTCCTCACAAGCTTAGTGATATAAACGTGTGTGTGTGTGTGTGTGTGTGTGTGTGTGTGTGTGTGTGTGTGTGTGTGTGTGTGTGTGTGTGTGTGTGTGTGTGTGTGTGTGTGTGTGTGTGCACATGTGCATGCGTGTGCGCACGTGCTATTCACATGTGTCATCTAAAGATGTTTACAATCAGATATACCCCCTCTAACTTTGACTGCATGTGGCGTTGTGATCAGTGGGTTAAGGGGAAAACTCCATGACGGTGGCTCATGTTTTACATATTGCCATGAAGACATCTTCTTCCTCCCTGGGCTGTGCATGCATGCATGCATGCGTGCATGCGCGCTTGTGTGTGTGTGTGTGTGTGTGTGTGTGTTACTATACTTGTGAGGGAAGTATAGTAGAATTTGATAGTCACACACTGGTCTGATTAAACAGATTATTTGTTAGATATTAGGAAATTTGGAAAAGATTCAGGTGGGGTTATATATAGGATTAGACATTTTGAGGTTATAAAGGTTTAGGTATTAGAGTCAGAGAGCTTTCCCTATTTTTTTTACTTTATAGTTGCATGGTGATGTCAACAGCCAGCGTCAACGTGCTGTGAGCTTGTAGATCTGCAATTTCTCTGGCTATATAGTTGTGTGTGTGGATATTTTCAGGTACTTTTAATGCAGTCCTACTCCTTAACATTTTGACATCCTCCGAAGTATAGTAACGCAAAACTGTGTGCGTGTGTGTGTCTGTGTGCGTGCGTGCGTGCACGTGCGTGTGTGTGCTCGTGCATGCGTGCGTGTGCGTGCGTGTGTGTGTGCGTGTGCATGCGTGCGTGTGTATACAGCGTACGGCTAGAGGCGTGTTGGGACATCATGGAAGTGGAACAGTCTTCCAGCGCCTGTAGGAACAGCAACTAATCAAAGCCACGGCCTGTCAGCTGTGTGGCGTAACTGTGGATGTGGAAACTTAAGACTGATGTCATGAGAGAGAGAGTGGTTAAAGGGGGCGGGGCTTCCATCCATTCCCCAACACATTTCGTGTTTTAGTGCAGTGGGTTGCCAAAGTGGGGTCCAGGGACCCCCAGGGGTCCTTGAGGGAGTTCCAGGGGGTCCCCATAGCTAAATGATGGTTTGGAACCACATGGACCCTGTACCATGGGTCTGTAACTCTGAGAGTGCACAGATGGAACCAAATGGACCCGTTAGGGTCCATTTGGTTCCTGTCCGTTTGTTCCTGTCCGAGACCAGCAGTGCTGAGTCATCTGCGGACAGGAACAAGTTGCAGTCACAAGCTGATGTCATGTCGTTTACATATACAGTATTAGGAACAGTAAAGTCTCCTAGTATGCTTCCTTGTGGAACGCCATAGCTCACTGGAAGGGGGGGGGGGGGGGGGGGGGGGGGGGGGGGGGGCGGGGACAGTGTTCCGAGGTGAACGGAACACCAGAACTCCAGAGTGCACACAGGTGTGGGCTCAAGAATTTTGGAACTGGACCGCAATGCCAATGACTCGCGATTTGACCTGAGCGCTCTCTGTGAGACTTGAGACTTGGAGTCAATCTCTTCAGGTCAAAGTTGGAACGGTATATCAACCTTATACAGTACTTACTGTACTTCTGTGTGACGCTGTAGTGGGGTTGAGTAGTAGGGCGTCAATATATAGAGATTATTATTTTTAACCCATTCTGACCGGGCACCCATTTTGGTGTCGGCATCATGTTATGCTTTAGCTATTGAAAAATAGCAGATCTACAAGCTCATATCGCTGTAGGTCTGCTATTTTTGAAGAATCGAAGACACTTTTAGAATCTGATCTCAGGTCAGAATGGGTTAATAATGAAACTGTCACGATGTAAATAGACATTTTTAGAATCTGATCTCAGGTCAGAATGGGTTAATAATGAAACTGTCAGGATGTAAATAGACATTTTAGAATCTGATCTCAGGTCAGAATGGGTTAATAATGAAACTGTCAGGATGTAAATAGACATTTTTTAGAATCTGATCTCAGGTCAGAATGGGTTAAAATATGGAGATAAGAGGTTTGTTTCTTATGGTGTGATTCACATACTGTACGTCACACAGCTTGAGCAGCTTCAGATTGACCTTAAAGGAACCCATCCCTGTTCGGCGCTTGTTTCCAGATCTGTTTCTAGTTTCCAAACATGGCCCGCAAACATGCTCGCAAGCAACAACATGCATCCACGTTGTGTGTGTGTGAGCCATGCACGGGTGCATACGGTGACAGAGCTACTATACTCCCCATGCACACAAACACACACACACACACACACACACACAGACACACGCGCACGTGCGTGCGCACGCGCAGATATGCAGTCGGCGCAGGGCAGTAAAAGTGACAGACATATAGCGTATAATTATCTGTGTTTATGTGTGTGGGCTATGGGGTCGTGGGGGTTGAGGGGGGACCACTTATAGCTGTTTGGAATACTTGACCTTAGCCCGTCTCGGAGATAATCTGATCCCAGCCCGGATCGTCGTTGGGATGGATGGATCTGTGGGTTATGAGGCCTCCCATCGGTCATATCGTCACTGTCAGGGCGGAAACCTCATATCTCACTCCATATTATTCAGATTTGTTTTAGTATCTTCGTAAGTTAGTGTGCCCTACTTGAAGATACAAAAGCATCAAAAGTAGACGATGCACAAGCTTGGAATGTGTCGAGAGTTAAGCGACCCGTTTTGAGCTCGTGTACTTTTGAATTTGAATCCTGAAAAGTTACAGTTTTGGACATAATATGAGGTTTCCACCAGACAGAGACGATATGCATTTTGCATACTGTAGCGTACAGTACAGTACATGCCTACACGGAGAAACATTCCCCTGTGTGTGAATGACGTCGAATGTTCAAACTCTCCCATCATACTAGCTTGTTTTTGGTAAAGCAGTGGTTCTCAAAGGGTGGTCCAAGGACCAGCAGGGGCCCCCAGGGGACCAGCAGGGCCCCCCAGGGGACCAGCAGGGCCCCCCAGGGGACCAGCAGGGCCCACCAGGGGACCTTGATGATGGGGTTTGTATGGGGGTCCCTGGCACACAATATTGTCAGATGCCAGTCCTCAGCCAAATGCATAATTAATGTGTGGGTCCTTGACATGCATTTTTACATTCCCGGGTGTGAATGACGCATAGAATGTGTGAACCCTCCCCTTCCCTTCTTACATCTTCGCCTTTTCCCCTGCATGAAAAAAAGAAAAAGAGAGATTGTTTTTTTCTCAGTTATACTAACAGCACATGGATGGAGGGGCCGGCCATCGGAGTCACAGCTGAGACTCATGGGGTGCTGCTGGTTAATTGGCTTGGTTGTTCACTGAGCGCTGATATGCTTCACTATGCATATCTGCCCCGTGAGGCTGATATGCTTCACTATGCATATCTGCCCCGCGTGTCCCCTCCCTGCCCCCTTGTTTGCCTTTCTTTAAAAGTGTCGTTTAATTGGCAGCTCAGTCACAGTCCTGTGACTTTTTAACCACCCCTCCAGGGGTACCTGAATGCTTTTTAACCACCCCTCCAGGGGTACCTGAATGCTCCCGTCTGCCACTTAAGCCACAGGTGGTGAACCTCCGACATGTCTGGCAGGGCCGGGGAGAGCCGAGCTGTTCCCTAAACCAGTGGTTCCCAAAGTGGGGCAAATTATTATTATTATTATTATTGCACGTTAAGCTAATCATGCCCAGGTGAATGCTTAATGTGCAACATTGTTTTCTCACTAAACAAACCAACATACAGTATAAGTGTATACAGGGTATATCTCCCCATTTCTAAAAGATGGAGTGCCACAATCTTTGTATTTTTCCAGTTTTTCATGTGTCTATGAGGTGACAGTACTTCATTAGACACCCTGGAGTTGTTTTTATGTGCAATGGTGTATTAACTTTGTATTTAGGGTTTCTTCCTGGAGGCTGAACCCTTGACAGTCAAACGGGCCAATGAAAAAAACAGTAATATAGTGACATCACACTAACAGCCCCTCCCCTAACCCCTCCCCCTTTATCATACAACTACAGCTGTGGGTGCGGCTTCAGTTCAGGTGGATCACCACCCACCAGGCAGACCAGGCATACTTAATGAACTGGTGGACGTGCCTATACATAAAAAACATTTTAACAAATTCTGTATACTTTTTTGAAAAGATTATACTATCCTTATAAAACAATAAGACCTGATGATCATGTTTTAGAGTGGAAAAAATCACGGCACTCCATCTTAGTAACAATTTAATGATTTTTGTAATACCAAATTGGCCAAATTGTCAAATATTATGTAAGAAAGAGGCAAACGTAACCAATCCACAGCTTGTGGATTATCTGTGGAACCGAGTCAAACTAAATGTAATGCCTACAGATCATTCCAAGTGCTTTTCAGGACGAGTGGTCCGCAGTTAAAATATTATTATTTTGGGGGGTGGTGGGCTGAAAAGTTGGGAAACCTTTGCCCTAAACCAAGGTAAAACTATAACCTGATTTTTGTGTTAACTTTCTTCCAACCTTTCATGTTACCTTATCTTCATCTTTCCTCTGTGTCCGTCTTTAACCCATTCTGACCGGGCACCCCATTTTGGTGTCAGCATCATGTTATGCTTTAGCTATTGAAAAATAGCAGATCTACAAGCTCATATCGCGCCACCGAGTGGCGCGATACGAGCTTGTAGGTCTGCTATTTTTGAAAAATCGAAGAGCGACTTACATTTTTAGAATCTGATCTCAGGTCAGAATGGGTTCATCAGACCAGTGTGTGTCCGGCGGAAACCTCGTGTGAATCTGATCTCAGTCAGAATGGGTTAAAACCCCCAGCTTTGAAGTTGTATTCCCCTCCTCCTCCAACTACAGGAGCCCCTGAAAAGTCAGATCCGTTCCGTTTCAACACCTTTTCATATGCCATTCGTTACCTTTGTAGCCTTTTGTGGGCTATAGTTCTGTCAGCGTCAGGTCGTGGGGAGGGGGCGCACCCACCCAGGGCCTATCACTGTGGCACCGACGATGAGAGACCCCCCCCCCCCCCCCCCCCCCCCCGGGTCTTGGGGTCTCCGTGGTGGTGGGATAGGTCTGGGGGGGGAGCGCGGCTTCTCCACACGCCTGCAGTCACCTCCGACCGACGGTGCCCTGCGTCAGCAGTTATTTCATTTGTGGAGGACCTGACAGCACCGTGTGATCCCACCATGGGGTGAATGCATGGCTGTGGCTCCGCCTGCACTACTGCTAATCCCCTTCCCCTTTTCAACCACAATGGGAAACATGTGCTTGCTCTGTGTAGGGTAGAAAGGCCCACCATGGTGGGAGAGGCTGTTTACCTCTCCGCTCTAAAGCTAACATCTCCACTGGGCTCCTGTGACACCAGCAAACTACATTATCACTACCTGATCAGGATTCAGGACACACCATCCAGGAGACTGCGTTGGTGACAAAATATGGTGTGCGTGTGCGTGTGCGTGTGCGTGTGTGTGTGTGTGTGTGTGTGTGTGTGTGTGTGTGTGTGTGTCAAACGAGATATAAAACCAGAGTTAACGGGCTTTCGCTGCTCTGTGTAATCGTCTCTGCTACCTTCTCACCTCGTAAAAATGTTAGCGCACAACGTGAGGTTTTTCCACATTATCTGCCAGCGCTGCGTGCATCTTAATTTGTTAGTGCTATTTAACCACACTCATTCGTTGTATGACCAGTGTGGCGTGAATACCCGATTTACAAGCTCAAGAGGTGGTGCGATTGAGGCACGCTGTGAGATTGTAGGTCGGCTATGTTTTTTTGGGGGGCGAGAAAACAAATGTTGTTTTGAATTACAGGAGAAAAAGACAGATTCAGGCACAAAATCAAACCACATTAATTGATAGTCAATAAAACTAATACAATTCTATGTTCGCTGCCACTGGCTAAGGCACAACAAGGCAAAAGCTCAGTTACACCTATCCAACACATGGTTATGTTTTATACAGTTAATATGCTATACCCATATTGACTTAAAAATACACAAATACATGTTTGCTACATCCTCCTATCTCTGCACCCTCCTTGCCTCGTCTTAAATCCCCAACCCCCACATCCATCCATCCATCCATCCATCCATCCATCTTTTTGATATAAACTTTTGAAAGTGGTTAAGAGCCACTTGGTCTGATTCGATTATCCACCACTTGAGCTATGGGATCAGGGTATATGACACACCTCCCATGAGCTATGGATCAGGGTATATGACACACCTCCCATGAGCTATGGGATCAGGGTATATGACACACCTCCCTGAGCTATGGGATCAGGGTATATGACACACCTCCCTGAGCTATGGGGTCACTCAGGGTATATGACACACCTCCCTGAGCTATGGGGTCAGGGTATATGACACACCTCCCTGAGCTATGGGGTCAGGGTATATGACACACCTCCCTGAGCTATGGGGTCAGGGTATATATGACACACCTCCCTGAGCTATGGGATCAGGGTATATGACACACCTCCCTGAGCTATGGGATCAGGGTATATGACACACCTCCCTGAGCTATGGGGTCAGGGTATATGACACCTCCCTGAGCTATGGGATCAGGTTATATGACACACCTCCCTGAGCTATGGGATCAGGGTATATGACACCTCCCTGAGCTATGGGATCAGGTTATATGACACACCTCCCTGAGCTATGGGATCAGGGTATATGACACACCTCCCTGAGCTATGGGGTCAGGGTATATGACACACCTCCCTGAGCTATGGGATCAGGGTATATGACACACCCCCCTGAGCTATGGGGTCACTCAGGGTACAATATATGACACTGATAATTGCTCTTCCTCGCTCGGATTAAGGGGGAAAAAACGCAGGGAAGGGCTTGCTTGTCAAAACCATCTCTCCCCCTAATCCAGCCTGTCAGATGTTTCCAGATGTGTGGATAATAATGTCCCCGTAGTCTCCCTAAATGCCCTGACGAACGGAACGGAAGCCTAAAAGACGTCCCCGGCTGTTGTCCCCCATGACCTCCTTAAGCAGTCATCTGCAGTGTTTTAACGACACAAGGTTGTCTTCGGCCGTAGGGCAGGGTGACGTAAGGTAGAGAGACACCGAGGGGGGAGAGAGAGAGAGAGAGAGAGAGAGAGAGAGAGAGAGAGAGAGACTAAAGGGTTTGGGAGGGAGGGACTAGTGGAGAAGAGATCCAGTATAGAATCCAGGCGAGACATTTTATGCTTGGTTGCGTTGTGCGTGCAGGTGTGAAAATAAATACATAAACGGATCATAGTTTGTTGTCAAAATCAACACTATACTCGAGTAAATCTATACGTATAAGTACGTGAGATATTGAGTACAGTAAGAGTACTTATCCACCGCTATGTGCAGCCGCATTTGTACACTCCATTTGTACACTCCATTTGTACACTCCCAGAGTTAAAGACCCATAAGGGTCTATTTTGGTTCCAAAGTTATCATTTAGCTGCGGGGACCCCCTGGAACTCCCTCAAGGACCCCTGAGGGGTCCCCCGGACCCCCACTTTATGAACCATTGCCGTGTGGGACTTTGTATAGAAACAGGAACCGGCTGGCGGCGGGCCCAACATGGCGGACAGGAAATGCTCTCCAGATGAAGACGCTGTGTCATGGTTTCATTTCGTGGGGGAGTGTGAGGAGATGTCACCGCGGGGCCTGACGTGATGTGAGCGTGTGGCGCGCATCGACATCAAGAGGAGCAGCAGCACAAATAATTGTTGAATCGTAATTATAGGCTATAGTGTATACCGTCGTAAATTAGCGAAACCCCGGATTGAATAAAATGTCACAATAAATAATATCCGGAGGGTTCATTTAAGTCAGAGAGAGAGAGAGAGAGAGAGAGTTAACGCTTCTGAGTTCTATTATCCCTCTCTGGATGTGTACTGACTGAGTATGTAACCTTTCCATCTCCGCCTCTGTCGGGTGGAAACCTCATATGTCCCAAAACTGTTACTTTTCAGGATTCAAATTCAAAAGTAAGCAGATCCACAAGCTCAAAGTATGCGTCGCTTCACGCCGCGTTTTCGAACTCGCAGATCTGCTACTTTACGATATATATATATATATATATATATACGAGGTTTCTGCCCAGGTTTCTGCTGTGCTCATTAAAGGGACACTTCACCCTTTTTGCAAAAAAATATATGTTAATAACGTTTAGAAGCTTTAGATCACTTTCCTGGGGGTATTTATGTGTGTAATATGTGGTTTTAGTTATTTTAGATTGTAGCAGTGAGCCTGTTGTCTCTGATGTCATGGACACTGGTCTCACTACCTTCCTGGACTACAATTCCCATAATTCTTTGGTGCACTGCTCCTCCTTGTGGATAGGGGAGGTCTGTCTTACTGAGACAACATGTAGTCCAGGAAGGAAGTGAGCCCAGTGTCCATGACATCAGAGACAACAGGCTCACTGCTACAATCTAAAATATCTAAAACCACATATTACATACATAAAGCCCCCCAGGAAAGTGTTCTAAAGCTTCTAAACGTCATTAACATATTTTTTTTTTGCAAAAAGGGTGAAGTGTCCCTTTAATATTCACAATCTGCTCATTCACAACGCCTGCGTGGAACCTTCCGGGTTCCATTTGGTTTCATCAATACTCCCGTAGACGTCGCGGGGGCCCTTGAACTCAAGGCCTCAAGGTCCCTGCATGCTGGTGGCCCTGTTAACGTCAGGATGGGAATCTGTCCTCCACAGGTGTGGCAGCCTGGCAGGTGATCTGAGGGATGAGTGAGGTCTTCCTCTGGACCACCCTGCCCTTTCCTGCTGCCCTCTCTTATCTGAGCACCCAGTGCAACACTATAGCTCGGAGGATGTGTGTGTCCCCCCCCCCCCCCCCCCACCCACCCGCCCTATTCCCCATCAGCACCCTACCTGTCTGTGGTCGGGTCAGGTGTCCATGTCTCGTGAAGAGAGAATGATCTCCGGCTGACGGAGGCCTCGCGCCCTCCCTGGAGAGACATAGAGACCAGTAGGTGGAAACTAACTGAATACATTATTTACTCGAGTACCGTACTTTACCGGAGAAAACTTTTGTTACTAGATTTTGACTGAAACAGACATTAACCACTTCTCTGTATACATTTCCGCCATTTGAAAGTAGCCGATCTACAAGCTCACAATGCGTCGCAGTGCATTGTATATAGTGTTCTCATGCAGTGTATGGGACTGCCACTTAACACCAAGTTAGAGCGGCGCGATTACATACAAAGTCAACGCAAAGACGAGAATTGCGCAAACGGGCGCGGCGCGACCTGGCGCGGTACAAACGGGACGAACCGAGATGAATATATATATTCAGGTCAGAACGCAGCTTAAAGGCAACACACATTGTGAGCTTGTAGATAGGCTTTTTCATAAGATTTGTATACATTTTATACATTTGAAAACTCACAAGTTTAAGTACATTTTTATACCAATACTTTTTAATCAAGTACTTTTTTTAATTCTGGACATTTACTTGTAACTGTTACTTGTTACTTTTACTCGAGTATACTTCTAAATTGCAGCATTGATAACTTTTACTCAAGTAAAACATGTGAGTACGTCCCACCACTGATGGAGACCCACCACATTTCACCTAAAAGTGTCCAAAGTGACAAAATACCCTGCACAGTTGTATAAGGGCCTTATTTTATTTTATTTGCACTACACTCCATAATAAATGGCAGGTACAACTTCCACCTCTGCTTTTCGTTTGTGTGTGAACAATACCGTGACCGTGGATGATATGACTTTTTTTTTTTTTTCAAGGTAGAGAGACATTAAAGTCCCCCCCCAGCTGTGCTGTAGCTCAAGGTGGACTTTGGGATTGTGGGTGCATGAAGATGCTATCTGTGCTGGTAGTTAGCTGGCCTGCATGCTGGTTGGGCCGTGGGGACTCAGTGCAGGGACATGGTTGATGGGAGTTGCAGAGCTGCCTGCTGATTAGCCTGATGTAGAAGCTTTAAGGAAGGAGACTTGTACCTCCTCCAAGTGTCTGGCTTTGATTAAAGCAGACCGTTGGTTCCACCTCCATCACCATGCAGCCGGCCTGCTTCTCAATCTCCATGCATTCTGACTCACTGCCTATGCATGGTTTCACTTTCACCACTTAAACCCCCAGCATCTGTGTGTTGTGGGGGAAAGCCTTCGCAGGAAATTAGCAGACCGACAAGCTCACAACGCGTTGCAGTTTTAATTTCAATTACCCCCATTTTGGTATGCATGATTAGGCCCTGGGCCCTCATAACTGACTGAGCTGTCCATGGCTGGACCCCCATAACTCAAGAGAGTGTGCAAATGGAACAAAATGGACTGTCCACTTGGGCATTCAGCTATGGCTGTCTTTAACTTATTTAGCTAAGGTGTTCGTCATCAAGCAACACTCATTCATTCATCCATGCACGCACGCACGCACGCACGCACGCACGCACGCACGCACGCACACACGCACACACATTCCCTCAATCACTGACTCACTGAATTGCTCACTCCCTCACTCGTACAATAATCCATCTTGCTGGACATTAAATAAATTAGAAAATAATCATCCGGGGCCTGGCACATTTGACACTGAGGAAACCGACATGCATTTTCCTGCTGAAACACATCTGTGTTTGGTAACTTGAATAGAAGTTGAATCTTATTATTTTGTGTACCTGCCAAATGTAGTCTAAGCATGTCTCCACATGTTTGCTCATTCTGCCATGGCAGCTGCCAAGCGGCAGTCCTGCCCCGTTGAAAGAAAGCTTATCGCAGCTTATCCCAAATTCTTTATGGTATGATATTAGGCCGACAGAGAGAAATCAGGTCTCAGGTTTTCTGAAGTGCATTTCTTTTAACCCATGCTGGGACGGCTTTGCGGTTTTGTGAGAATGTTTGGGAGCACTGCAGCACAGAATGCGTAGCGCCATCTGATTAAGAGCAATTCAGTGGTGCAGTTTTGACTC
>NC_139708.1:7333403-7345903 GCF_964188405.1 Protomyctophum parallelum | reverse complement strand
ATGGAAATAGCACACACAGGCTACCTACGGCGCCCCGTGCCAGGTTCAGGTATTTAAAAAAGAGGGGGAGAGAGAGGAGGACCAGAAGGAATGGTTTCACCATGTCGTCCACATGGTGCTGGTGTTCCCTTTCTATCCCCGCCGCCCTGTTATTATTACCGCTTTTCCCCCCTTCAAACTCCTGGAGCGCCCAGAGACTTTTGAATGGAAGGGTTCTTAAAGTTTTGGGTGCTTTGTTGTCACTTTGGTGCATTTGTTGCCGGGGGTAACCGGTCCGGGGCCAGTGAAACTCAGAACGCGGAGAATTACCTTTGTTTGTGGATCGGGTCCCTGCAGGCTGTGGGCCTGACGCTGAGCCAAGGGGGCGCACCGCTTCAGTCCAGGAGCTCATTAAAACGCCTGTTAAGAATCCATCGTTTCCCTCCCCGTCCGTCCGTCTGTTGTCTGTCTCTCTCTCTCTCTACCTGCTGACTGTGTGAATGTGAGTGACGTAATGATGGTGGAATAGCAGTGGTGGAAGAAGTCAGTGGTTCTCTAAGTTATTCGTCTCAAGAACCCCCAAAACCATTATGCATTTAAAAAATCTGAAAACGCTTCGTACCAGGGAGCGCCAGAAGAGAAGATTTGTGTTGCATTTTGCTATTTTTGAGAAAGAAAGAAAGAAAAAGCAAGGCTTTTGCACACTTACAGGCAACTGGTGCATAGGAAAAGGACAGTGCTCGACTTTCTGAAAAAGAAGGGACTCCCGCACACTGTCTTCAAATGCAGTGAAATAGTTTATTAGGGAACCAGCAACGTTTCAGCCTATACGGCCTTCATCAGGCTATCTTCCCAAGCCTGATGAAGGCTCCAAGATGAAGGTCGTATAGGCCGAAACGTTGCGGATTTCCTAATGAACAATTTCACTGCATTTGAAGACAGTGTGCGGGAGACGGGAGTCCCTTCTTTTTCGAGACATAAATAAAAAGATAAGTAAAAAATAGAACAAAACTTTTGTTCAGATTGGTGGTGCACATCAATTTGGGAGTCCTTGGCACGAAAACATTTGAGAACCTATATGCTTTAGTGAAACTTTCTTCCACTACTGCCTGCCTGCTAACTGTATGAGTGAACTAATAATAGTGAAACGGTATGATGGAAAAGACTTCTGGTGGTCTTCCATTCCCCTTAACTTCCAGGTATAGCGTTGCAACCGCACCCTTTTACATCTTAGTTAAGTTTTACATTGAACAGAATATATAGTGTGGGCGTGATGCATGCCTGCCTGTGGCTTGGACCTTCTTTTTTAAAAGCTTCTGTTATAGTGTACTATTATGAGTCATTTTAGTGATTATATGAATAAGGGTACCAGCGGAGCAGCCAGCCAGGGAGGCAGCCGTTTAAACACACGACATCATACAGTATGAGCGCTCGCTTGGTGCCCCCTCTTTAAAACAGCGATTATACGGCACAAAACACACAGTATAAAAAAAACCCTATAGGAAATCAGGGGGATGTATTCTGTGAAACCAGAGGAACTTGTTTGCGCTCTTTTCCTTGTTTGCTCTGTAGCCGGAGAGACGGCGGTCTTCGGCAGCTGTTTTAATGGAGTTTATAGGGCTAAGAAAGAAGTCGATGGCGGGGCAAACGAAACTTAATCTGACTCCTTGGGGAAATATTGTAGTTTGGTGTTTATACAGCTCACGTACAGCATGATGATTCACCTCCGCTCTTCTCCTGTCTTTTATCTCCTTCCAGGTGATCTCAGGTGAACGTAGAGAAGAAGAGGCAGACGAAACAGGAAGACGATATCTACCCACCGAATGCGCCGGTAGGACTGATTTCACTACGTCCCTCACTGTACTATATTATACTGTATGTTCACACGTGCAATCCAATACAGCCCCTTAACCCATTCTGAACGGGCACCCATTTTGGTGTCAGCATCATGTTATGCTTTAGCTATTGAAAAATAGCAGATCTACAAGCTCATATCGCGCCACCGAGTGGCGCGATACGAGCTTGTAGGTCTGCTATTTTAGTCAAAATCGAAGAACGACTGACATTTTTAGAATCTGATCTCAGGTTCATCAGACCAGTGTGTGTCCGGCAGAAACCTCGTATGAATCTGATCTCAGGTCAGAATGGGTTAATACAGTACTGTAAAGCACTGGTTTTCAAAGTAGGGTCCAGGGACCCCTCTGGGGTTCCAGGGACTCCCCAACAAAAAATAGGAACAAAAGAAAAACATTTTGTACTTTGACTATTTAAAAAAAAAAAGCACATTGTGTGGGCTCTTAAATCGACTGTTTTCCAAAAGGATTTTGTGTCATTTTGAACAATTCTGGACATTAAACACAAAATGTGCTCTCCATGAGGGGGTCCCCCATGTGCTCTCCATGAGGGGGTCCCCCATGTGCTCTCCATGAGGGGGTCCCCTGGTAAAACAGCCTTTTCAAATGGGAGTCCGCGGCTGAATACGGATCATTCGGCGGGCCCTTGACATGAAACCATCAGGTCGGCGCTCAAACAGAGCGACACGTCGACGGAGCGGACGACTGGCGGGCACAGCCATGGCGGTGCAGTGCCCGTGATCTCGCCCTCTTTACGGGCACAGCCATGGCGGTGCAGTGCCCGTGATCTCGCCCTCTTTTTTTTTTTTTTTTTTTAAGATATTTTTTGCGGCTTACGCCTTTTATTGATTTTTGAAGGGACAGACAGTAGGCTGACAGGAAACGGGAGAGAGATGGGGGGATGACATGCAGTAAAGGCCGTGTCGGGTCCGGGAGTCGAACCCGCGGCACACTGCGACTGGATTACCAGTCCGGTGCCCAGACCGTTACGCTACGGCCTGGGCCAGATCTCGCCCTCTTTACGGGCACAGCCATGGCGGTGCAGTGCCCGTGATCTCGAACCTCTTTACTAGTTGTTTTTTTGGTGTGTAACTCCAGTCATGACAGCATGGTAAAGAATGCAGTGGCACACAGAGATATCACTTCAAACGCGGCCTGTCTGGAGAGCCTCAGATCCCTTTCAGTGGGTTGAATGAAGATATGCTTTGATGGCCCACCCTCTGAGCCGACCTGTTGATGGGTGTGTGTGTGTGTGTGTGTGTGTGTGTGTGTGTGTGTGTGTGTGTGTGTGTGTGTGTGTGTGTGTGTGTGTGTGTGTGTGTGTGTGTGCATGTCCCCACAAGTAGGCTATAGTAGTATTTAAGAAATAGACATTCAAGAAAAATGTTTGTTTAATGGTAAAACTAAATTGGGGCAATATGGCCTAGTGATAGATTAGGGTTAGATTGAGGCGCATTGCCACACATACTGTATCCTGACAGCGAGTCACAGGTTTGATTCCCGAGCCTGGCGGCCTTTGCTGCGTGTCACTCCCTGTGTCTCTCTACTATACTATCCACGTAGAAGTAAACAAGCCAAAAAGAATATCTTAGGGGGAGGGGGGGGGGGGGGGGGGGGGTTTACAATTAGGAAAAGATTCAGGATATGGTTAGAGTTATAGACATAGAGGTTATAGGTGTAGGAGCTGATATCAGTTGACTCAGTTGTGAGCTTGTGTATTACGTACTGTATTTTTTGGCTTTAGCATGAAAACGTAAAAAGTTATGATATGAATTTCAGAGCATTCTATTCAATTGTTGGTTCTGTGTGTGTGTGTGTGTGTGTGTGTGTGTGTGTGTGTGTGTGTGTGTGTGTGCGTGCGTGCGCGCGCGTGCGTGCGTGCGCGTGTGTCCTGTCGGAGTAACGGTGGGTGTTCTCAACAGAGGGCAGCCATGTTTGACCCTAACCGAGTCAGTCATCCATCTCTGTGAAGTTAAGACATGTAATACGTGTGTGTGTGTGTGTGTGTGTGTGTGTGTGTGTGTGTGTGTGTGTGTGTGTGTGTGTGTGTGTGTGTGTGTGTGTGTGTGTGTGTGTGTGTGTGTGTGCCAGCAGACAGGTAGATGTACTGATGAGGGAGGGCGATAGGGGCTCTGCCACAGGCAGGCAGGTAGGTATAGACAGACAGACAGACAGGCAGTTAGGCAGGCAGGCAGGTAGGCATGCAGACAGGCAGGCAGGTAGGTATAGACAGACAGACAGACAGGCAGTTAGGCAGGCAGGCAGGTAGGCATGCAGACAGGCAGGCAGGCGGTTAGGCAGTTAGGCAGGCAGGCAGGTAGGCAGGTAGGCATGCAGACGGGCAGGCAGGCGGACAGACAGGCAGGCGTCGGGCAGGTTGAGGCCTGGTTCTCCAGGCTGATAATGCTCACGTTGGTTGGCTGCTCTCCAAACACATGGACACACGGTCACATCCTCTGAGAACCAAATTGATTTGGTTACATTTGTACTCTCAGAGTTTGGTTACATTTCACGTTTTATTAACACTAAATGGTAAATGGTAAATGGTGCATTTATATAGCGCCTTTATCCAAAGCGCTTTACAGAGATTGTGCATTACATTCACCCATTCACACACACATTCATACACCGATGGCAGCGGAAACCATGCAAGGCACCAACTAGCACATCGGGAGCAATTAGGGGTTCAGTGTCTTGCTCAAGGACACTTCGGGGGGACACTCTGGGGGAGCCCGGGTTCGAACTGGCAACCTTACGGTTACCATCCAGGCACTCTACTCTGAGCCACCGCCGCCCCAATACAAACACTGAGGATGTTACTGCGTAGACGGCTGTTTAGCATCAGCCATCAGCTAACTGCTAGCTAACATAGAGATACTGTAACTTTTCTTAGTTTAGTTCTTAGTATAGGCTCCCCAGCTGACCAAGAAGTGTTGTTTTTAATCCAGCAAAGCCTTCTCAGGAAGCAGAAGGGAAGTTAATTTGGGCTGTGGAAAGCTCAGCGTTGTTGTTGTCAACAGGATGAGATCTGTGGTTTCTGGGTGGCTACTGCAGGAGAGGTCAGAGGCTGAGAAAACGAAGAGATAGACGGACGGACGATATGGCACACTGACTATAAAAAAAGAGATAGACGGACGGACGATATGGCACACTGACTATAAACTAAGAGATAGACGGACGGACGATATGGCACACTGACTATAAACTAAGAGATAGACGGACGGACGATATGGCACACTGACTATAAACTAAGAGATAGACGGACGGACGATATGGCACACTGACTATAAAAAAAGAGATAGACGGACGGACGATATGGCACACTGACTATAAAAAAGAGATAGACGGACGGACGATATGGCACACTGACTATAAACTAAGAGATAGACGGACGGACGATATGGCACACTGACTATAAAAAAAGAGATAGACGGACGGACGATATGGCACACTGACTATAAACTAAGAGATAGACGGACGGACGATATGGCACACTGACTATAAAAAAAGAGTGGCACGTCATGTCAAAAGAATGCGGGTTAGATCAGGAGAAGGGTGCGTGCATGTGTGTGTGTGTGTGTCTGTGCGTGCACATGCGTGTGTGTGTGTGTGTGTGTGTGTGGCCTGTGTATAGGGTAGGGCGTGTGGGCTGCCATGAGATGACGGCGGTACTCCTCCATTGCCCGCACACACACACACACACACACCAGAGAGTCACCCTGTACACTACAGGTGGAACGTGACTGGGTGCACGCGGCCATAGAGACAGGCAGAACCATGGTGAGACACACTGACAGACACACAGTGTGTGTGTGTGCGTGCGTACATAGAGACAGGCAGAACCATGGTGAGACACACTGACAGACACACTGACTCCTCACCTCCCTCCTTGGGACGACGGCAGAACTTGTCGATCGACCATTTCCCAATAGACTATCTTCTTTCTTTTGAGATATTTGGTGTTAAGATAGTCATACAGTAGAAGAACCAAATGTGATGTTTGTCTTTTGTTTTTCTTGTCTGTTTCTTTTTTTTCTTCTCTCGAGTAAAACAAAAAAGAAAATGTTGTAACTTTGGTCACCATTGAGAACATGGGAAATATACCTGTAAGAAACAAACAAACTAATCTAATGCACTTTATGACCGCATGATGTAAAGCTGTTCATTATACTTGTACACAATGACCAAAATAAAAACATAATTTCAAAAAAAGAAGAACCAAATATTTTGTGGGTCTTGAACGATTAGTAAAAAAACGCTGGCAGTGGCTGTTCTGGAGAAACTCCAGCAGTTAATGAGTAGAGTTAATTGGTTAATGTTTGTCTTGTAAAACATAATTTAAATCTATAAAGTAACATAGTAAGTATAAAAAAATGGACATGGACACAAGTGACAGAGTACAGTACTTGAGTAAATGTACTTTGTTTACTTCCCCAGAGGCAGACGGGCCGGTCCCACTGCAATGGGTGTTTGTCACCATGGTAACCTCAGAGTAAGGTCTGTAAGGTCTGGTGCAGACAGAATGATGTCATTGTGTGTGTGGGCGGTTTGTTTGGAGGTTGCACAGGTAAAGCAAAGTGCACGTCGTCAGGAGGTGTGTGTTTGTGTGTGGGTGGGGGGGGGGGGTGTACAACAGGCCACCTACGCTGCACTGTGTGTGTGTGTGTGTGTGTGTGTGTGTGTGTGTGTGTGTGTGTGTGTGTGTGTGTGTGTGTGTGTGTGTGTGTGTGTGTGTGTGTGTGTGTGTGTGTGTGTGTGTGTGTGTGTGTGTGTGTGTGTGTGTGTGTGTGTGTGCATTTGCGTGCGTGTGTGCATTTCTTTTTGTGTGTGGGTGCTTGTTTAGTGTTTCACAACTCGTAGATCTGCTATTTTCAAATTTATTTTCATTTTTCAAGTTTAGGTCCCCGCCAGGAGACTCCAAAATCTCTAGCTGAAAATGCGTGTGAACCATGGACGATGCCAATCTCTGAACCTTTTCTATTATGTTAAAAACAAAAGTTTCATTTTTTGTGTAGTAACAAGGAACTCTGTTTGGCTCCTCCCCTTTCTTAGTACACATCCTCCCGCGTTGATCTGTGTTTATCCCTACTGACAACAACACTGTCATGTTAAAGGCTAGTGGTGCCGTCAGCAGAATCAGTCTGGAGAGATTATGACCAGGCGTGCAGTGCAGTTGGTAAAGCCAAGTGCAAGGTTCTCCGGAGGCCATGCATGTGGTTCTCCAGAGGCCATGCATGTGGTTCTCCGGAGGCCATGCATGTGGTTCTCCGGAGGCCATGCATGTGGTTCTCCGGAGGCCATGCATGTGGTTCTCCGGAGGCCATGCATGTGGTTCTCCGGAGGCCATGCATGTGGTTCTCCAGAGGCCATGCATGTGGTTCTCCGGAGGCCATGCATGTGGTTCTCCAGAGGCCATGCATGTGGTTCTCCAGAGGCCATGCATGTGGTTCTCCAGAGGCCATGCATGTGGTTCTCCAGAGGCCATGCATGTGGTTCTCCAGAGGCCATGCATGTGGTTCTCCGGAGGCCATGCATGTGGTTCTCCGGAGGCCATGCATGTGGTTCTCCAGAGGCCATGCATGTGGTTCTCCGGAGGCCATGCATGTGGTTCTCCAGAGGCCATGCATGTGGTTCTCCGGAGGCCATGCATGTGGTTCTCCGTAGGCCATGCATGTGGTTCTCCAGAGGCCATGCATGTGGTTCTCCAGAGGCCATGCATGTGGTTCTCCGGAGGCCATGCATGTGGTTCTCCGGAGGCCATGCATGTGGTTCTCCAGAGGCCATGCATGTGGTTCTCCGGAGGCCATGCATGTGGTTCTCCAGAGGCCATGCATGTGGTTCTCCGGAGGCCATGCATGTGGTTCTCCGGAGGCCATGCATGTGGTTCTCCAGAGGCCATGCATGTGGCCACCTACCCTGCAACGTTCCAGGCTCTAGCGCCTCACGGCAACCCTCCCGGTGTGATCCACTTGGAATCAGAATGCTCCTGACGTTAACAGCTGTGATACATGCTGTTCCAAATCACAGTTAAGAGAGAGAGAGAGAGAGAGGGAGAGAGAGAGAGAGAGAGAGAATTTTTCTTGATTTATGCGTTGCTGTCATAATAGCTTGATAGACGGTGTAGATAGCGCACCCAGCTGTTGTTTTGGAAACAAAACGCATTGCCTATGCTCCAGCTTTTTCCCATAACATCATAACGCTAATAAAACACGCATACCCCCAACACTAAGAGTTAATACTTAATAATTACACAATTTGTTTAATTGTTTCCAAGACCCAATATACGTCTTCGCTTAACTCTCTCATCTGATCTAGGCCACTTGGGTGCCGAGTGTCTGATGAGGTTTTGTCTGCCCGAGAGTGATGCTTGATTTAATACTTTGGGTATTTAATACTCAGGGTGTCGCAACACACGGAAAATTCCGATCTACAAGCCTCCTCACGGCTGAGGTCTTGATGTCCTCGCAGCTGGTAGATCGGCTATTTTATTTATTTACACCCCACGCGCAACAAAGCATCATGTAAATAAATTGACGTGTGGTGGCCGTTGGCTATTGAAGTCTGGCACCGTTCTGCAAAAAAACAAACCTATGCCCACCACAGCCGCGCTGCCGTGACGAGCAGCAAAGCGTGGCGTTGTCGTCCACATGGCTGGAAGCAGCACACACACTGTGTTGTCCCGTCCTTGATCTCCCACCGCTACTAGTAATGTGATAATTTTGTGTGTGGTGGTTGAGGTCCCTCATGGTTCATCCACAAACTTCTCTACATTATTCTTTGAATCCCCCCCCCCCCCCCCCCCAAGTCTCTCAGCATGGAATGTACTCTGAAACGCAATCCGACCCCGTCCGTCTCTGCTAGAGTGATCAGCCATGACTCACGTCTTGATTGATTTTGTCTGTTCGATGGATCTCTGGTCATATGAGGCTGACTGCGTTTTAAAAGATTTTTCGTCTTGAAACAATCATTCCTAGCATTTCTTTTTCTCTTCAGAGAAGATAATAATAAAAATGAACGATCTCCATTCCACGCCGGCCGGCCGGCCCCGCTCAGTTTGGGGAATATTTCTCGAAAGGATTTTGAGCTGTAAGTACTTTTTTCGTATAATTTTCTTTCTTTTTCTTTTTTCACTTGGACACGGTCAATCATTTGCATTCCTTTCTGCTTGTGTTTCTAGGATTGGAGAGAGTGGACCCTGCTGAATACTGAGACTGGACTAGTGGTAATATCGGCAGCTACTGCCCGACCAGATGTCCACTACTCTTGGCGAGGCTACTGACAGCATGGGAAACCGTCGTTAACCCTGTCACTCACATGGAGCTAGCAAACAAACCGCTTGTGAACTCCAGGAGATGGGATGTAAACACACACACACACACACACACACACACACACACACACACACACACACACACACACACACACACACACACACCATGGGACTATGGACGGTACACTCTTCCATACATTAAGGAACAGTCAACCAATTCTGGAGAGAGACACGATTGCAAAAGGCAACTAGGCTGTACTAAATGCAGTGGTTCTCTAACTTTTTATTATTGTTTCGAGGACCACTACAACCCGTGTATCAACGGAACCACATGGACCTGTACGGGTCCATTTGGTTCCATTGGCACGCTCTTAGAGTTACAAGCCCGTAAGGCTCCATTTGGAATCCCCCCCCCCCCCCCCCAAGGAACCCCACTTTTCTGAATCCATGACCTAATGAATCTACATACTATACAAACTACATACTGTAGTGTAAGTGATATATTTTTTTGTGTGTGTCATACTGTATATTCTCATATATATATTCTCACAGTACGCATTGCTATTGCGAGTGTTTGTTTGTTCAGTAACAGGAGTCTCTATGTCTCTCTCTGGTAAACAGAAAACCCATTTTCAGGTCAGGATAGCAATTTCGTCTAATCAGGAGACAGAACTCACACCGGATACAAATAGCTATGAATACTTTTAGGATACAGAGTTTTAACCTTACAAAAGAAAATGTAATCTGATTGCTACATTCAGGATCAACTGTAGGCCTACCGGATGCTTTTAGCCATGTAATACTGAACACTGCATCAGCAGGTTGCATCATGAGAAATAAACACATACCCTTCCTGCATTTGCATAAACTTTTGTTGTGCGTCATTTTCACCAACTTGTTCGCATATCTTTGTCAAACGTTCATCCAATTTCAGTCAGAGGACTCACAAATAGATTGAGACCATTCATATCTTGTGAGCTTGTAGATCGGTTATTTTCAGCAATAAGGTTTGCTAAGTATTGAGGTCGGTTTTAGTGGATAAATGTCCATTAACTCGAATCCAACATAGTGCTGTCAAACAAGTCTATGAAGCTATCCATGAAATCTATGAAAAGGTTTAATATTTTATACAATATGTAGTGCTTCAATCATCTCTCTCCCAGCTAAGGGGTCCTTATCCCATTCTGAACGGGAACCCATTTTGGTGTTAGCATCATGTTATGCTTTAGCTATTGAAAAATAGCAGATCTACAAGCTCATAGCGCGCCACCGAGTGGCGCGCTATGAGCTTGTAGGTCTGCTATTTTTGAAAAAATCGAAGAACGACTGACATTTTTCAGGTCAGAATGGGTTATATAGGCCTGAACAACATTTAAGACCCTGGTGTAAACTTCTTGATTGTGTCTGCCTGAACTAGCTATGCATACTTTTTTGGGCAGAATATTTGCCCAAAGTGTACTCGGGGCGCTCGACTTCAAGTGGTTATATTGTCCCGTGAACAAGTGAAGAGGTTACGTCATGGGACTTCCGGAGCGTGGGGTTGTCCCCGGAAGCCAATGAAGGGCTGTATTAGCTTGGCACGCTGCCAGTGGTAACATTAGATAATTGGCTGCCGTCAGGGCCTTATCTGCCGTTTTGATTTATAGCTGAATAACCTGTTGTTGTGTCTGTCTGTCTGTCTGTATGGATGGAGCAAGAGGAAGTACAGCCCAGGAGGGTCTCCATATGATGTTTGAACTGCAGTAAAACATAACTGTATTGTGTGTGTGTGTGTGTGTGTGTGTGTGTGTGTGTGTGTGTGTGTGTGTGTGTGTGTGTGTGTGTGTGTGTGTGTGTGTGTGTGTGTGTGTGTGTGTGTGTGTGTGTGTGTGTGTGTGTGTGTGTGTGTGTGTGTGTGCGCGTGCACGTGCGCGTGTGCGTGTGTGCGTGCGTGCGTGTGTGCGTGCGCGATAGAGGGAGTGTGCATGGAAGTTGGAAGGGGGTCAGACCAGACGGAGAGGGAGCGGGTTTTGTGTAAATATATATATATATATATATATATATATAAAAAATTCAAATAAATGGTGAAAAGTTTTGTCGGAACTCAAACTCACTCTATGGTGATTTCCCTTTCAACTGTCTCTCACTGTCAACTTCAACTGTGACTCAATAACGCTGGCCCAGGACTGTGTGTGTGTGTGTGTGTGTGTGTGTGTGTGTGTGGGGGGGGTGGTGGGTCGTAATTATTCCTCAAGGGGGTTGCTTATTGTTGCCTTTCTCCATGGCCGTATAAAACAAAGCGACCCACGCCATGCTCTATTGCACTGTGTTTAGCCTCTCATTCCGGCGCTTGACAACTTTGTGACAAGTTGTTCAAAGCGGTTCAGGGATGGTGTTAAGGATGGGGTTTGGGCGGGGGGGACAAGGTCAGCGGGGGAGGGGGGGGGCTGGCACCCATGTTATGGAAGTTCAGTTTGATGGCTATAGTGTCGGAAAGTAACTACGTATGTTTACTTGAGTATACTTCTACTTGATTACAATTTTGAGATACTTTTGTTTCAATGCTTTTTGTGTATTTTCATAAATGAATGCCTTACCTGATCACACGACAGTGACGCATCAAAAGGAGACAAGTGACGACGGGCACATATTGAGCTTGTAGATCTGCTACTTTTGCTGCTTTTTAAATTTGATTCCTGAACAGTTTTTGTGAAAAAAATTTACAGAGATATTGTACGGTTTTACACTACTACAATTATTTGACAACTTTAATTACTTTGCATATTTACATTATTATTACAAACATACAGTATCCATTAAATGCTTAAGCCCTATTAATACAGAAGATCTACAAGCTTGTAAAACGTTCAGCAATTTTCAGCAATTTCTTTTTTTTTTCACTTTATAAAAAAACGTGTAAAAAGGCACATTCTGTATAATGAGATTATGTATGTATAATGTTGATACTTTTGCATTTGAATATGCCTTTTTACGCGTAACAGAGTAATCCCACATTGTGCTATTGCTACTTTTACTTTTAAAAGTAAAAGTACTGTTCAGTGTTGATGACATCTTTATGGACCGGCCCACGGTCAACACCATTAGCATGTTCACAATGCACTTCCCTGCTTGCTCTGCCTCCTACTTTCCTCTCTCTTCCTCCCTCTCCCCCGCCTTTTCTCTCTCACACACACACACACACACACACACACACACACACACACACACACACGACTTGGGAAAAAAAAAATGACCTCTCCGCCAGCTCTCAATTCACTGCACTTCTATAGGTTTGAATGGAGCGGGGCTCAACAAAAGGTGACATAATTTTCTCAGGGTTTGATTGGCCCCCTCCGTGCCACAGGATGACATCATGCGATCCCAAACCCCCCCCCCCCCCCCACTCCCCTAGCCCCCCG
>NC_139708.1:7310200-7333203 GCF_964188405.1 Protomyctophum parallelum | reverse complement strand
CCCCTAGCCCCCCGAAAAACCCACACAACCCCCCCCCTCCCCCCCACTCTTGGATGCTGGGTTTCCTGGGTAACCTTCCTGGCGGGGGCAGGACTTGGCAGCATTGCCTGCGTTAGCTGCTTTGGCCCCGGCTGTAATGAGCTCTGGCAGCGCTCGCTGTTGTGTTTGTGGTAAACAATCTTTGGGAAAAGATGGGAGGATGGGGGGTGGGGGGGGTAGGGGGCTGATGGCTTGACGGACGGATGGATGGAATGGAATGAAGTGATTCTCAGCCTTTTTCATTTCAAAGACCTCCAGTTTGATGTCGTCGCTGTCGGCAGAAACGTCTTATCTCCATATGTTTGTAAATTGACGCCCTGCTTGATCATACTGTGGCGTCACAATCATCACTTTGGATGCTTTTGAATCCTGAACAGAAACTGTTTTGGACCACCCGACAGAGACGATGTGCGTTTAGGCCACCGACTCCCATTTGATATCATTTCTTATCTCTGGGAGGAACCCCCAATCAACCCTGTAAGACGGATGGATGGATGGATGGATGGATGGATGGATGGAGGGATGGATGGATGGATGGATGGAGGGAGGGAGGGAGGGAGGGATGGATGGATGGATGGATGGATGGAGGGATGGATGGATGGATGGATGGATGGAGGGAGGGATGGATGGATGGATGGAGGGAGGGAGGGAGGGAGGGATGGATGGATGGATGGAGGGATGGATGGATGGATGGATGGAGGGAGGGATGGATGGATGGATGGATGGATGGATAGGGGACAATGACTGCCACCCCGTCCCATCATGTCTTTGATTTTTTTCCTGCAGACGGAAAAACAAACTTCCCTTCACAAGCTAAAGATCAAAGTGTTGCTGCATGTTCCACGGCCCATGCATTGTCCCTTTTACGATCATACAGTATGTTGCACATAGTGTGGTGTGAGTGGGTGTGGGGGGGGGGGGGGGGGGGGGGCTGGTCTCTGAACTTGAAGCCAGAAAACTATTCCACAACAATGTCCTGTGGTGCAGCGACATAGTCTGTAACTATGCCTCGCTTCCTGGAAGCCATGCTAACGGAAGCCGCCATCTGTCTCGGCATCTTTCCAAAATTTTATATTTTTTAAGATATATAGTTTATTTTTAGTATTCAGATCCAAAAGTAGCTTGAAACACGTCACTTGTGGATCTTCTACCTGTTTTGCATTTATTTGATGCTGTAGTATGATCAAATAGTTAAGGCGTTAAATTACAAAAAAAACACCAAAAGTTAAAATATGGAGATACGGTTTATGCAACGATATATATGCGATATTTGCAGCAGGACACATTTAGAAACGGATGCCGCCCCATATAGGAGGGAGGCGGACGTCCGCTGTAGTGTCTTCGCAATCACTGTATAATGGAAGCATTCGAAAATGATGCGTGAGTCAACACTCTTGTCTCGAGGCGGCCTAGGGGTTGAGTAAAGGGCGCGCAGCCACGCATGTGTCTCAATTAAGTTCCCTAATTTCCCCGAATGGATGACAGTGGTGGAGGAGGTTGAGGCTCTTCCCTCTTTAACAGCCATAGCAGCCTCGTCACCCATGTCACTTTCATTTTGAAGCCTCGTCCAGGTTTTGATTATCTACTCAAAACTAACAGTCCATAAAGTTCATCCAAGACATTCAGAGTTTGGGATTGTTTTTGTCGGTGAATAAACGGCAGTGTTTTCCATCATGCAGAGGACGGCCGGGACGGGGGTGTTTCTGTTTGAAGTGTGAATAAGTGGAGGACGAGGAGGGGTTAGTGTCTTCTGACGTCAACAACCACTCTCTGGGTCTGGGTTCTCCCACAGCATGCATCACAGTCACCAGAACTGCAGTTGGAGGCCCTCTGCGCGGTTGGGCATTTACTCAAGTACTGTACTGTACTTAACCCATTCTGAACGGGCACCCATTTTGGTGTCAGCATCATGTTATGCTTTAGCTATTGAAAAATAGCAGATCTACAAGCTCATATCGCGCCACCGAGTGGCGCGATACGAGCTTGTAGGTCTGATATTTTTGAAAAATCGAAGAGCGACTGACATTTCTAGAATCTGATCTCAAGTCAGAATGGGTTCATCAGACCAGTGTGTGTCCAGTGGAAACCTCGTATGAATCTGATCTCAGGTCAGAATGGGTTAAACCCTATATGGTTGATCGGAGTCCCTCAGGGCTCTATGCTAGTGTATTTTCTGTTTGATATTTTCTTCAAAAGACCTCCTTCCCCACAATACAGATGCTGCGGATTATATATAGACCAAAATATCTTAGGTAATTACCTAAGAGATGTAGGTAATTACAAATTGTATATTAACCAATTGAGCCCTATACTGTACAATTTGACTATTCACAAATAGCCGATCTCAGTCAGTACTTTTGGTTCTTTATGTATTTAGATTGCTAATTATTGGCATTGTTGTGAATATGGTGCTTTTACTTGCATTGCAAGTACGGTATTTCTACATAGCGATATTGCTACTTTTACTTAAAAAGTACAACGTCTGAATTCCTTCATGACCAGTCATGACCCTTAACCCCCGCCTAATAAATGACACTTTTCGTTGCTGTCGGGCAGAAACCTTGTATCTCCATATTTCAACTTTGTATATAGTTATGTACATTTATTTTACACCCATATAAAAAAATGTGAAAATAGCCAATCTACAAGCTTGTATAGATCGACGATGTCTTCTATTCATTTCATTCTATTATTCTTAATAATGTTTTTTTTTTTTTTTTTTAAGGAACGGTTTTGGATATACAAGGTTTTCCTGCTTGGTGTGCGGCCAGCACCATTACAGGGCCCATACACCCCAGTATCACACGCAGACAAATGGCCATTTCCCCCTTGGAATAGTCGTTAATGAGGATAATTTGAAGTGAGGTTGACGCGCGGCGCGGAGCCAAGCCCACGGCTGGATCCAAACACTTCACTTCTGCATCATATACAGATGGCTTTAAGCGCACTCCAAACCATTTCCTCAAATTGGGGCCGAATCCCTGAAGGAAAAATGACACAGTTTACCACTCCGTTGGAAAGACTCCACATCTCGTGCTGCTGCCGCTATACACAAAACGTATTGTATGAAAGAGAAGCTATATATGACGCAGGGCTAAGCTTACCAGATTTTCAAACAAACAGATTGAAGAATTGCAGGGCTTCTGTTTTGAAACATAACTAGGAACACTGAAGGCTCTTTATATTTATTTATGCTGTTACAGAGCCAGTAGCTCACTGCATGAGTCATTGTTATAGCCTAATGAAGCCTGGTTTGGAAGAATAGAATAGAATAGAATAAGATCATGCAGTGTTCTATTTTCCCTATCCTGAAAGTCCCTACAAACATGCAGTAGTATCCTAGGTCCTTACACAAAGGGACTGTTTTCTTTCTTCTGACAATATACTTTTTTCAACCTATTGTTTGTGAACTCACCCACCCATTGTCGGATTGTTTTTTATTCGTCACACTCTTTCTGTATGAATAATGTAAAAATGCACGCCGTTTTACACTCAAATCTTCAACCTGGCATTCCCATTGAGCACGTTATTACATGGGGACATTTTGAAAACATTTAAAAAACAGCAGATATGCATGCTCGCGCTGTTAATGACGCGTTTTGAGCTTGTTTCAAAGTGGGGGTCCCTGCAGGGAGGAGGCTCCACATGGACCCTTACCTGTCTGTATTAACTCTGATGTAGCCTATACACATTCGTACGCTCTCAGAATTAGGGGGGGTCCTTGAAATGAAAAAGTTAGAGAAGCAACAAGCTTGTAGATTGGCAATTTTCGCCAGTTTTTGTGCCTGGGCTTAACTGCTTGAACCACCATGCAGCATTCCTACTGTGTCGGGAACATCCGCCAAAAATATCCGATCTACAAGCTCAAAGCGCAACACGTTTTAAGCTTTGTATAGATCATCTATTTTTGGTGAAGAGATTTGGCATATATAGACGCAGTTGGAGTATAGTTGTGACTCTCGGGTCCTGTTTCACTAAAGACTATAGAGGGCTTAAGTGGTTAAGTGCTTAAGTGAACGCGGGCAGTTTTCCCATGGTGCAGTATTGATGTACATAATGGACTGTGGTGCACTAAGCTGGCCTCCTGTTCGCTTCCTTGGGAGGACTGGCAGCTCTTCAGTGGGCATGGCTTCATGACGCTGCCAGCTAGAATGAGCTTGAATGCTTGCAGCGGGCACAGTGTGGGCAGTAGAAATGGAAAGTAACCCAGCATATATATTATCGTCACTGCTGGGCCAGAAACCTCTTATCTTCATATTCTAACTTTTTCTGTTTTGTGAGAATGTAATGTAAATTAACCCATTCTGACCTGAGATCAGATTCATACGAGGTTTCCGCCGGACAAACACTGGGTCTGACGAACCCATTCTGACCTGAGATCAGATTCTAGAAATGTCAGTCGTTCTTCGATTTTTCAAAAATAAATATTTTTCAATAGCTAAAGCATAACATGATGCTGACACCAAAATGGGTGCCCGGTCAGAATGGGATATATATCGTCACTGCTGGGCCCAGAAACCTCTTATCTTCATATTCTAACTTTTTCTGTTTTGTGAGAATGTAATGTAAATTAACGCCCTATACAGCGTCACGCGGAAAGCATCAAAAGTAACAGATCCGAAGGTTTGGCGTATAGACCTGTTAATTCCTTTTGCTGTTTTTGAATCCTGAGCAGTTACATTATTGGACATGTGAGGTTTCCCCACCGGACAGAAATGATGTTTACTATAGTGCCATTACTTGAGTACAGTTTTGAGGTGAGATTTACTTTACTTATGTTTTCCATTTATTTTTTTTACTTCTTACGCAGGCACTTTTCTTTTACTCCACTACAATTATTTGACAGCTTCAGTTACCCGTTACATTATGTATAATCAAATGTAACCACTTATTCCCTATTTTATACTTTGGGATATTCTAAAATAGCCCCATCAAGACAACGTCTGCTATTTTGGAAAAAAATGTTTTACATTAGAAAAGAAATAAAAGGTCAGTACTTTTACCTTGGCGCTGCAAGTATGTTTTGATGCCAATACTTGTGTATATTTTACTCGGGTCATATTTTCAATACAGGCCATTTTTCTTCTTGCCGCAGAATATTTCTACATGGTGGTATTGCTACTTAACCCATTCTGACCGGGCACCCATTTTGGTGTTGGCATCATGTCATGCTTTAGCTATTGAAAAATAGCAGATCTACAAGCTCATATCGCGCCACCGAGTGGCGCGATACGAGCTTGTAGGTCTGCTATTTTTGAAAAATCGAAGACACTTTTCGAATCTGATCTCAGGTCAGAATGGGTTAATAATATAACTGTCAGGATGTAATAGACATTTTTAGAATCTGATCTCAGGTCAGAATGTGTTAAAGTAAAATATCCGAGTACTTCTTCCACCACTGTATGGGCTTTAGCGGCCGTGGCTTTGTGACGTTGCCAGCCTGAGCGGGCGGTTTCCAGCGGGCACAGCGTGGGTTGCGTGGGCGTACAGTCGGGCGTACAGTCGGGCGTACAGTGGGCGTACAGTCAGTGAGACATCTGCGGCTCTTGTCTGCACAGGAGAACCGGTCGGAATCAATCCATTTCCCTTTGCGCGACTTTCCCACAATTGATGTGTTTATTGTTTTTTCCTCCTCCTCCTCCTGGCTTCCCGTCTGACATGACTGTACCTGCGATTAGTTTTTTAGCATGACTTTGATGCTTATAAAAAACAAAATTAAAGTTACCATCCGAGCCCTCGTGAATCTTGCAGCTTTGACAAGTAGAGACGTCGACCTCCCTTTGACAGGTCAGGTACCTCGCGTTGCAGATTTATGCCCGCCGACAGCTGTGGGACGTTGGCACCATGACACGGATGATGCAGCCGCACATGGCAAACATCCTCCGATCTGGGCAAGCACCCTCTCTCACACTCCTCTCTCTTCTCTCCTGTCTCGCTCTGTCTTAATCCCCATTGAGGAGTGTGCGTGTGCGTGTGCGTGTGTGTGTGTGTGTGTGCGTGTGTGTGTGTGTGTGTGTGCGTGTGTGTGCGTGTGTGTGTGTGTGTGTGTGTGTGTGTGTGTGTGTGGTGGCGGTGGATAATGAGGAGATGGGGAGCAACCAAACAGGGCATATGGGCCTCCGCTGACATCCATGGGAATGTGCGGGATCTTTTCAGGGGTAATTATCAGCATCAATATGGAGAGAGCAGTGGCAAGGAGCGGGGTGGGGCGGTGGGGAGGGGAGGGGAGGGGTTTTAACCACAGGCTCAGCCAAGGACTTGTAGCAGAGGAGAGCGAGAGAGAGAGAGAGAGAGAGAGAGAGAGAGTGACGTGGGTTCACTTTCACTCCGCAGCGAAAACAGTCGATTTCACGATGAGGTCAGCGTGACCTTTCGCACAGAAACGGCCCGTCGGCACGTCTCAATACAGCGCAGCGTTCCTATACGACTCTGTCTGGTTTCTGGAGAAGTGATCATGAGAAATGAGGTAGACGACGTTATCATATCAGAAAGCCAGTGAACCGGCCCAGTGAGAATGTTTTTAAACCGCTGAGAACCCTATTAATACTTCCCCCAGAGATCTGTTATTGGACCCCTCCTTTTTTCCCTTCGACACCAGATCTATTTGCCGAACATGGCTCCATCTACGACACCAGTGCGTCACGCATTGTGCTTTTAGACGTGCTATTTTCACCAAATGTTCACCAACTTACAGTATGACGCTAGTATTCTTGTGGTTAAATTATTCCACCGTTCCTAAATATTACTGCGCAGTCACGATGCCCTAATAAAATCCCTGTTGTGCCCATAGGGGAGATCCCTGATGTCATCAACATTAAGCCCATATATGGGAATATCAATATATGGCCACATTGTGACAGTCTCATGATAACCAGTGTGGTTGCCGCGACGCGAGTCACACTTGCATGAACCAAGTTGGTACAACACATGGATCTCCACATGTGGAGCTGACTATCATCACCTAGTCTCACGTAGCCAGATAACTATTCCACAATCTCCGAATGCTATATACGTAGAGTCTGGAACTATACCTCCAGAAATCTGAGTAAGGAAGCTGCCATTTCCGTTCACGGAAATATATTTTGAAATGTCTTTAGAGCTTATTTTTTTATTTCCATTTCTGCTAATAAGCAAGCTATATGTTTTTACTAGATGATTTCTATTTATATTATGATACATTTGCGCGACTGTAAAGACGAAACGGAAGTGGTGAGGAGGCTCCACTTCCGCTTTATATTTTACTCATGATGGCTCTTCCGTTGCTCCAGACTGTATGACGGAAGCATTTGACTGCAGGCAAAGCGAGACATCACCTAGATCTCCATATATGAAGATCACGACACAAACCCTGGATAGCCATACATGGTTTGACATACTGCATATATGGAGCCGGCCAGCAACTCTACATCTGACCTCACTGACACTAGATTAATAGTTTAACTCCTGCTTCTCAACTGTGCCGTATTAAGAAGCTCAGTTGTTTCAGCACCCTCAGGGCGTCTTACTGGTGTTATTGTACATCACGTCTTGTATGAGAATATCATCTCCGTCGGGTGGAAACCTGATATGTCCAAAACTGTCACTTCTCAGGATTAAAAAAAACAAAGCAAAAGTAGCAGATCGACAAGCTCACAACACACTTCAACTGCTTTTGTGTGACGCTGTAGTGGGTGTTTTTTCGTAACGCCCTGTACTTGATCGCAGGGCGTTACGAAAAAACACCCATACGAAGATTAGATGTTTCTGCCCCGACAGCAACGACATAATCACCATGCATTTAGACTGACGTGCATTGCTGCATGCGCATTCATTCATCTGCCTTTGCATGCATTAATGCACCATGCCTGCGTAACAGTGTGCCGACCCAGACGGTGGTTGACGTGTCCAGCGATGCCAGCCTCTCTCTCTCTCTCCCACTCTGTCGTACATCACGGCTGTCTGACAGCCCCTCGTTTCACTCCTGGGCTCAGCATTCCGGCTGCGAGACCACCTCAAACGCTCCGAGCTGTCCCCCGCTTCGGTGGGAACGTCGCTTCCATGCCCCTTTTCTTTACGCCCCGTTTGAACCACAGAGCACCATTCTGTCCCAACGGCGGGGAAATTATGACGAATGATTTTCATTTTCTCCCCTTCTTTTTTGAAACCAGAAAATATGAACTTTTTTCCAGCAGAGGGGGTGACTCAACACACAGCAGCTTTAGTGGCTTGACCTTTAGCGAGCTGGCAAAGAGGAAGGATCCGTGTAAAATGGAAGAACCTGAGACTGAGAGGTTTTATTTTTCCACAACAGACCTGTCCAGTCCCCCTTCTGGTCTTCTCTGAGAGGGACGTTTGGCCAAGTCAAAGGTCGGGGCAGCACTTATCCGCTCAATGAGACGTCTGGGAAAGCTCTGGAGTTTTTACACTGAGAAGAGACAGTTCCACAGGGCCACTTTTCAATGTCTGGCTGATCTGATATTATGACAAAGAATATCCTTATTGTTTGCCAGGATGCGAGGTTAAGAAATGTCAGAATTGACAAGCCGTGACATGGAAACCTGTGTTCCAGTGGGACCAAGTTATTATTAGTCACAAGCTCTTTAGGCTACTTTTCATTGTTTCAATATTTACAAAACCCACAGACAGTGTACTGTATGTCTGTGTACTGAAGCTTCTGTTCATGAATGTCTTCTATATTCACCGTGGCATGGTCTAATCCTGCTTTTAGCCTTCTGTATTGTCATCATGTCCAATTGTCACGTGTCCAATGAATACAATGTCCATGCGTAGTTTTCTTTCTTTGGAATTGGAATGAAATCCCTCAAACTATTTCCCCTCCTCTGCGTACAGTAATAAACGCAGCCATGTTGTGTGTGTGCTGCATGTGTGCATAGTACGTGCTTTACTCTGTGCCCTATATTTAATCTGTATAGTGTATAGGCAGTGCATTCCCCCCAGAACGCGGAGCCTCCCAGGTAGATCTCTATCACACTGTTATCCTGGCCCTGGAGAGCAGGCAGTCAGCCAGTCTGGTAGTGGGAACTCCCCACAGTGTAGGCTACATTACATTGCATTACATTACATTACATTATGATGTCTCTCTCTCTCTCTCTCTCTCTCTCTCTCTCTCTCTCCACCCCGAGTCCATGTGCACACTCCGCGGTCTTGACAGTCAGTGTAAGCTGATTTAAACAAGCCAGGCACCAATACCACTTACGGCATCTTACCTGACGGCAGTCAGCAATAATCGAATTTCACGCTTTAATGTTCTCCCCAAATGAGTTAGGAAGAGAACCTTTTAATGTCTCCTTAAGAGTTGATCTCAGCTGATGGTATCTGCGTTGCAGTGAATGCCAGGGTTTTTTTTTTTCCTCCCCACTTTTTGCCACGGGGGCCCCCGAGAGCCGAAGTCGTCGCGTATGGACGATTCTATCTGCCTTTTTTTTTCCCTATATGAGGGAGCATATATACAGTAGTCAGTGCAGCGTGATTACACACAGGATATAGGGATCCGATGCTATCGGAGGCTGTTCTGTGTTGAGAGACCCGCAGAGCGTAGAGTCTATCATCTGCATGGGGTTTGTGGTTGTGTTTATACGGGGTTGTAGTGGTAAACCTCTCTCCTGCTGCCAGTCTGCTATAGCTCAGTGTGGTTTTCAACCAGTGCTCCGGGGACCAGCAGTGGTCCTTGAGAGGGTTCCTAGTGGTCCGCAGCTAAATGATGGAGAGTTGGTAACCAAATGGACCCTTATAGATCTTTGACTCTTGAGAGAGTGACATTTTTGTTGAACAATCTGTATTACTTAATTTACAAGAAGACTACACATTTTAGATCATGTAAAGAATTCAAGATGTTTTGGGTCCGAGAGGCTAATCTCAGCAAATGCTGGTGCGTGGCTCAAATGCCAAATAAATAATGGGCCATGCTATGAGAAAGGTGTTTCCCTCGGCCTCACACACACACAATGAATAACACACAAATAACACACAAATAACACACACATAAATAATGGGCCATGCTATGAGAAAGGTGTTTCACTCGGCCTCACACACACACAATGAATAACACACAAATAACACACAAATAACACACAAATAAATAATGGGCCGTGCTATGAGAAAGGTGTTTCCCTCGGCCTCACACACACAATGCGAGGAATCCACTTTGCTCAGGGAACCGCGCGACCTGCTGACCCGGTCAACACAGAGTTCCTTTTTACATGTAGCACTTGAATTTCGTCCGCCGTCGATGCTCCGAGCTGGCAGAGGGGTGAGGGACAACAAGTTATCTATCACGCCGATGGCAACGACATGCTAGAGGTGTCCTTCGTGCAGCTGCTGTGCTCCATGAACCTGCATGTTGCATCATTGTTGTGCACGGAGCCCGAGGCCAGTTCTATGCTCATGTCGACTAGTGTCGAGTGATCCCAAACCATAATGGACACACGTCAGAGCTGCAGAGCCCTGCAAAGTCTGTCCGCTGTAAGTAAAAACGGCAGTTCTTTCTATGTGTGGGTGCACGTAATGCTGGTGCACCTATGAAAATGTGCCACTTAAAAAGCTAGTCTGGAGCCCTGTACTGTATATGCACATATACAGTACATTCGTAACTGTTTACCATTCTGGATGCATTCTGGATCCATTCTGTTTACATTTTGTACAATCTCAGAGTTAAAGGGCCACTTCACCCCTTTTGCAACCAGATCTTATTTTAATTATGTTTGGGAGACAAGAAACACTTTCCTGGGGGTTTTTATGTGGGCAATATGCGTTTTTAGATATTAAAGTATTTCAAAGTGTCCATGGGCTCCATGATGTCATGGACACTGGGTTCACTTCCTTCCTGGACTACATGTTGTCTCAGTAAGACAGCCCTCTCCCTATCCACAAGGAGGAGCAGTGTACCAAAGCATTATGGGGATTGTAGTCCAGTTGATAGTTGTTTCCCAAACATCATTAAAATAAGATCTGGTTGCAAAAGGGGTGAAGTGGCCCTTTAAAGGAAGGCCTTGTGACTTTACAGTGCAGGCCTCCAGATAAGGCCTGCCACTCGGTGTTGCGTCCGGGCCGTCTCGATAGCCATCGGTCGTCTTGAGAATGCTCAGGTCATGTTTACACAGCCACGCAGGCCCTCAGCACCCACACACACATCTGACGGAGCAGTTTCACCCCTGTTTCACATGTACTGTATGTATGTACACCAGGAACTGTTGTGCAACGGCTGTTTGCACACCGCCAAGTCCTTAAACAGAGCTGTGGAAAGAATCGACCACATCCAGTCCATGTCCCCACCTCCTGCCAAGGGAACATGGCACTTTTCTTTCTTTCTTTCTTTCTTTCTTTCTTTCTTTCTTTCTTTCTTTCTTTCTTTCTTTCTGAGCTGATGCAATAGACACAGAAGTGACATTGGAAATTGCAATAAACACATCCGTACCACCTCACAAACCCGCGTTGTGACTGTAGCCGGATTTGCACAACTTTTATTATTGTTATAATAATGATAATAATGACCTAACTAAAAAAAAAAGAGGGAAAAAGTCTTGGGCAAGACTTGAAGTCAGACTCCATCCTGTGTACAGAAACCCAAGCTTTCCCAGGAAAAATTAGGCAGGCTTTTCTTTTCTTTTTTTTCTTTCTTTTTTTTGTTATCTCCAAACAGAGGATGATCAAAATACTGCAGCCTCAGCAAGTTTTTTTTTCACTCGTGTTTGTATTTCAAAGGCAGCTTTGTCTTCCTGCTCAACCCACTTGAAATCTAGCCCAGAAAGTCGATGCTGTGTGATCTCTATCAGCGAGCCCTAGAATCATCTCATCTTTGCCAGTCATTCACAATGCCAGCTACTTCTTCGAAAGCTTTTCCTCTCCTTGTTGTTTCTCACTGTGATTAGATTTGTTTTAATAGTGCTAGCAAAATTTAGATTTCTTCTTATGAGTTATGAGTCCATCCCTCCTAGTGTGAGATTGGCAGAACGTTAACTTTCGCTTTATGTATTGATCTAGTTCAGTGGTTTTCAAAGTTTTTTTATTTTCAGGGACGCCCATAGCTCTGAGAGTGTACACATGGCAACAGATGGACCCTTACGGATCCATTTGGTTCCATTTGTACACTCTCAGAGTTACAGACCTGTCCATTTAGAACCCCCTCAAGGAACAATGAGGGTCCCTGCCTAGACCCCACTTTGAGAACCACTGGTCTAGACTAGAACACATCTGTTCTGTCAATTGTTTTGAAAATACTTCTTTGTACTGTAAAAGAAATCAATAAACATATGTTAAAAAAATTAAAATAACACATCTGTTCAAATGGATGGAGCATAACCTTTTTTTTTTTTTTTTTAAGATATTTTTTTGCGGCTTACGCCTTTATTGATTTTTTAAGGGATAGAAAGTAGGCTGACAGGAAACGGGAGAGAGATGGGGGGATGACATGCGGTAAAGGCCGTGTCGGGTCCGGGAGTCGAACCCGCGGCACACCCAGACCGTTACGCTACGGCCTGGGCCGAGCATAACCTTTTTAGATTATTTATTCAGCAAAATAAATTCGTATTTAAAAAGTTTTCCGGTTGGTTACAGGTATATACTATTGTGATAGTTACTCATACAAAGCAAAGTACAGCCAAGGTAAACTCCAAAGCAGGCTCTGTACCAAAAAATGCCTGTATTTAGCCTGTCCCCAGCAAGTGGTCACAATTTCAAACAGCCAAAAAAGTGTCTAATTCTGTCACGATCACATAAATATACATACTAAATTAAAGTAAATTGCAAACATAGCAAACAATATACACAGTTAATTTTTTTCCAATAAATATCTCATATCAAATGTGTGTCCCACGTCTCCCGTCAACTCCGTCAGGTTTTTTTAAAGTCTTAAATGAATCAGAAAATATTGTCGACAGATTTAGCCTGAAGACTCCTTTTCCAAGTCCTGTTTATATTTGTTGCAACAGTGGAGCACCTGGTCTGACAAGCATTCAATTGTTTGATATTTTAAACAAACAATGTTGATATCAATGTGGTCACAGCTTTTATATGTCAACTCCGTCAGGACATTATTATGATCTTTGTTAAGAATTCCAAAATAATGTTTAGTATTTTTGTTTAGGGTTAGGTATAGCTATAACAACTGAAGAAAAAACTAAATGGCTACATTGTACTTTTAACTAATTCAGAAAAAAATTATAATGAAATAAGAATACACAACTGTATTACATTTAACTTTACAAGTGCTTTTATCTTTATGAATTTATTTATTTTTTAACATAAATAAGGCTCTTATGTGTGGGACATGTTTTTCCACTTTTGTCCCTCATCTCAATAATGAATAAACCATCACTCCGTTTGTCCCTCTGTCCTGCACACACACACACACACACACACACACACACACACACACACACACACACACACACACACACACACACACACACACACACACACACACACACACTAGGGCTGCACGATATATCGTATCGTATCTATATCGAGATATCTGCCATATATATCGTGATATGAATTATATCGTATCGTATCGATATCGAGATATCTGCCATATATATCGTGATATGAATTATATCGTATCGTATCGATATCGAGATATCTGCCATATATATCGTGATATGTATTATATCGTATCGTATCGATATCGAGATATCTGCCATATATATATCGTGATATGAATTATATCGTATCGTATCGATATCGAGATATCTGCCATATATATCGTGATATGAATTTTTGTCCATATCGTGCAGCCCTACTGCAGGACATTTTCGTAACATGTCATACAAAGGGATGTTTGAAGCATGTACAGTAACCACCACACACACCATTTCAAGCCAAGGCTATATACGCAGTTACCTGGTAGCATTGAATGACCGTGGCACATTTACGCCCCCCCAAACGAGGACGGTAATTTCTGCACCCATCAAAGCATGAATCATTTTCTGCATAGGAGCAGCATTTTGTTAATGTGAGCTCTGTGCATTTCGGCAGTCGCAAAAGTGCATCTGGACACGGCTCAGCAAATCCATTTGCTAAAACAACACGGCAAATTGAGCTAACCTGCTCCCCCGAGTTTACTTTAACATTGCTCAGGCACAAATATGAATTTGCTCTTTATAGAGAGAATTTAATTTTTATACACAGAGAGGTATTGCCATGGATATTGTCCAGACAGTGCAGGTTTTGTCTGCGAGGCACGCAGAGTGGCATCGTCTTTGACGGTGCGAGACGTCAGACGACCTGATTGGGGAAGAAGGCCAAAGCCGGAGAGGTGGACCCGGAAGCACTCAACTGGCCTCGCCGTGTCTGGCCAGAAAATGTTAAAACAACATCTTCATCATTTTTTGAAGGACTTTTATTCAGTCTGAAACAGGTTGCACCCCATGAGTATGAATATGTTTGGTGTGCCGTGTTTGATATGCGGAGGCACGTTTTGATTCTGCGGAGCCTGTGCGGACGCACATTAAGCCCCGACAGTGAGTGCAGTTTTAGGGTGGGTGCCTGACGTGACTCAGTCAAAGCTCTGTAACATTTTCCAGCCATGTTGGCTCTGTGTGTCTGCCGTCTCTGGGGACATGTTGTGTACGTAGGAGTGGAGAGGCTCTGCTGCCCAGCAGCACCTTCTACACATCATTCTGCCAGGCGGACTTGCCAAGGCCATGCCTGGACTCTAGATCAGGGGTTTTCAACCCTTTTCATATCGAGGTTCATTGTTTTTTTTCGACATTTGAGCCACTGACCACCATTTGATAGCCTCTCAGACACAAAATGTAGAATATATGTTGTTGTTGATAAGACTTTGTCCACAATTCCATGCTGTATTGATGTGGTACCATAGATTAGGAGAGACAACAGGGCAAACTGTGTTGATCAAAACAACAATTCTTCTACAAATGTTGAGTTCTAGACAGTATGTCTTATATTGAAATAACAGCATACAGTGTTTCTGTTTCTGAGTTATGGCGGAGTTGAAATGAACAGGAATGCATATTTTCATTTCAACCGATGATGTTTCACCAAGCAGAAAGTACTCTCTCACGCTGCTACTAGTCCAGCTGGCTTGTGTCTAAAACAGACGTGAAACCCAACTGTTAACTTACTTAGAGTAAAGAGTAGGCCTACCATGGCAGGGTCTGAACCCACAACCATGGCAACATCATCAAGAGAAGCGGCTTAGCAGAGTGAGCCACCTGGCTCCCTTTTCTGTCACAGTTTTCCTTTTGCTTGAACTGATGTTCTGGATGTTGTCCTTCAAAGCGTGCATTTGGAGTAAGAGTAGCACAACCTTGGCGGGGTTTGAACCCACGACCTTGGCAACATCAAGAGAACGTCTTAGCACAGTGAGCCACCTGGCTGGACAACGTAGCGAATC
The DNA here is from genome assembly GCF_964188405.1 of Protomyctophum parallelum. Classification (NCBI taxonomy): domain Eukaryota; kingdom Metazoa; phylum Chordata; class Actinopteri; order Myctophiformes; family Myctophidae; genus Protomyctophum; species Protomyctophum parallelum. The sequence goes on along the minus strand of NC_139708.1, from coordinate 7,317,812 downwards.
TGAGTGCATGGGCTTTCATGTAAATGCCAATAGGACACTGAAGGGGATTGAACTCCATTCTATAGTAGCATACCAATGGCTTTTGCCTTTTTTAGTCTTATTTACAGATTTGAAGAAAGCACATCATTTAAACCGTAAAGTCACCTTGGACAATTTGATCATGCCTGTCCGTGTGTGTGCGTGTGCGTGTGCGTGTGCGTGTGCGTGTGTGTGTGTGTGTGTGTGTGTGTGTGTGTGTGTGTGTGTGTGTGTGTGTGTGTGTGTGTGTGTGTGTGTGTGTGTGTGTGTGTGTGTGTGTGTGTAGATTATATACCCCATGGTCCCGGGTGGTCCATGTCTTTTATATACTCCCCCTCTTGTCATTCATACCGTATATGTTTTATCTCTACTTCTGTTCAGACTGAATTAAATAATACTGTACATGCATTTACCTTTGGTAAATGTGGTCTGATTATGTTGTATACTATTCATGTCTATCTAATCACAATTTAATAAAACACATTAACTATCCATTCCCTATTTGGGAAAAAATAAGAATGTATTGATACCCACAATGCATCAGGATGCGACACATTGTGAGCTTGTGGTGAAGTACAGGGATTCAATTATTAAGTTTATTTTTTACAAATCGAAACACTGACTGTGTGCGAGGTGTTCTTGATGTGTTCTCGAGGTGTTCTTGACGTGTTCTTCTGCTCATTGAAAACATGCATTCTCACAGTGTTCTTGATGTGTTCTCGAGGTGTTCTTGATGTGTTCTTGATGTGTTCTTCTGCTCATTGAAAACATGCATTCCCACAGTGAATCCTCATGGGAGTCAACGAGAAGGCAACCGTCCCACTTCAACCTGAGCCGGTGTGAATCAGAAATGTCCGCTTCGCAGGTGAACGTAACTCGACTCCCGATGGGATCGGGATCGGCCTCGGTTTCACATGCTAAACATTTTCCGGTCTGATTGGTGAATCGCAATTAGTTGTGTGCGGGCCACTCTCCACAACTCCTCAGCTGAATCCTTTCTCTTCTCTGTGAGCATAAGCAGGGAACCTGCGGTGTGCTTTACTCTGTGCGCCCCCGCGGTTGCAGGAGTCATGTTCGTCTCTGTCAGGCACAACTCCACCGGGCTTAATTTTAATCCAATCTGATGACGCGTTCGTGCTCCTGCCTCGCACACACACAGAGGATCCCACCGCAATGTGGCCTGCAGACACGTCGAGTTGCCTTCGCCTCCGTCGATACACATATCTCACATATCCTGTGCCCAGATAAAGCACCTGGGAACTCCCCTGGGAGAGGGGGAGAGAAAAGGCAAGCAGAGCTAATGAAAAGAGGGGAGGTGATGGTGGCTTTGTGGCCTAGACTGGTTTATAGTCAGCCCCAGCTATGCTGAAGAATCCCAGAAGCCCACAAAGAGAATTTTCTGGGGCCCCTGTTTATGTGTTTACACCAGCCGACGCTGGAGTCACTGCAGCGACTCTGGTCATGGGTGTGAAGCTGTGGCTTCAGCCTGGGAGCCAAGCTGTGCATATCAGTCCATTAGAGTTGTTGTGATGGCCATAATGATGGCAGCGGTGACGGGGTCACGTGGAGGTTTATGGCTAGTTTAGGAGGACCATTTAGCTGTCAAAACCAGAACGTTGCACTGCATTCACAACAAAACGCGGTTTGATGAATGCAGTATCGAGAAGACATTCGAGAGATTATTTATAGCTTGTTTTCTAAAACATGCGAGGCGAGGGCGTCTGAAATGTTTATAGGCTCCACGTTTAAAATGCCACTGCACCAAGTAAGCACATACAATGTATATAAGTTTGACTGAATGAAAAGAGGACACCTATTTTTTTTTGCTGTGTGCGATTGCGAATGATGACTTAAGTGCAGGACTTGTAGGATAGGAGCGCCTTGGGATCAGGAGCAGCACATCCTGTCAGCTGAGCTGTGCATACACACCCCTCCCCTCGCTCTCTCACCCCCCGTCCCGAGAACAGCTGGAGCTCGCGGCTCCATCATGGAGGGGTGGGACGGAGAGGGGTGGGGGGGGGTCGTCTCTTTCTCGGGTTATTCTCCAGCTGAATCGGGGCTTGGCCGGGCCTGGGACGGTGCTCTGGGGGTCACCCGACCCCTCGACCCCCTGACTTGACCTCTGGGCTTCATTTCTCCCCGGGGCCAAACTGTGCGGCCATACTGAACACATTAACCCAGTGACACTGGACGCCCCCCCCGCAGCCCCCCCCCCCCCCCCCCTCCACCCCCTCTCCTGCTTATTAATAACGTGGGACGCTGCATCCTCGCGCAGCAGTAACAACATCAGCAGATTTATACGTGTCAGATTTGATTGAACTAGATTTAGCAAAATGGCCTTTAAATAGCTTGAAGCAAAAGATGTGAGGAGCTCCAGTGTGCTGCATCGCATGCGGCAGACTTCCCTTCGCTGTTCAAAGCCTTGATCGTGCTGGTATCGGGTAGCATTTGAAGTGTCCAGGCCGCGCGCAGCGGGACATGAAAGCACCCCTGCGTGTCAGGGACAATAACGAGCGTCTCGAATTGGACAGGACAAGGGGTTAGCTCGGGACGTGGTCAGGGAAACGCGGCTTCCCCCGAAAAGGCAGGGTTTAAAATGTGGTGGTCGTCAAAGTGGGGTTAGGGTTCCCTCGTCAATTATTGATAGTTATAGGAACAAAATGGACACAGTTACAGGTCTGCAACCAAAAGACCAAAAGACTCTGAGAGCGTGCAAAATCTGAGTTATGGGTGAGTTATTGGACGGACAGGGGGGTTAGCTTGGGACGCGGTCAGGCGAACGCCGCTCCCCCGAAAAGCAGGCTTATAGAAGTCTGCAAACGCAGACTTTAGCCTCAACATTTCTTTTTCCTTCCTCCTGATGGAAGTGTTTTGGCTGTGTGGCCCTGGCTCTGGCCCTGCTCCAGGGCTGCCAGGCCTGGTCAGGTGGAAGGCTCAGGGCTGCAGAGTGACTGCCACGGGGTAGCACCGCTCCTCCTCCTCCTCCTGCCTGGGGCTCCTGATCTGCCCAGCGTGCACAAGACTTATGGGCCAAAGCCGGGGATAATCTCCACTGCACTTCCACCTCTGCCGCCCACCAGCACCACACAACGTCACCCCGGACCCTCCGCGGTGCACCTGCACAGCAGCAGACTGGCTGCAGACGCACGCACACATTCGTGCATGCACGCACACACACATGCACACACACACACACACACACACACACACATTGTATCTCGTGTCTGACTCGCCTGATATGCAGTAGACCATTTATTATATCGTTACCCGAAAAGTAACAGTTTTGGACATGAGGTTTCCGTCCGACGGAGACCATTATGCTTTTATACTTTGTACTCAGGCAACCCTTTACAAACTAATTTATTAAAGTGTCCACAACACACGCACGCACGCACACACGTACGCACGCACACATGCACTCTTGCATACTCACAAATACCTTCTGTTCCCCACGCAGCCTCGGTCGGCCAAGTATAGCTACTCTAAAATGAATGTATGTTTGCCAAAGGCACCTTAATGGAAGTGTGCTAGCGTTCACTCTGCAGACAGGTAACCCTACGGGTTTTTCGTGTTCTCTCTCATTGTTTCCGACAGTGTGCTGGCTGGGCAATCACACCCAGTCACTCAGCACCCGCTAATTATCTCAAATCCAGTATGATAGCAATCTCAACCATAGCTTTGAGTCACTAGAAGCTGTCACTATAGAAGCATTGTGATTCCTGCCACGTGATAATGTTTTTTATTGTTTGTTTTTTTAAAGATACGTATACCTTTGTTGGGTTTTTTAGAACTCTCGTCGAGTTACGAATGTATCTGATGTAACCCCCCCCCCCCCCCACGCGCACACACACACACACACACACACACACACACACACACACACACACACACACACACACACACACACACACACACACACACACACACACACACACACACACACACACACACTTTGTGTACACCCTCACGTGCACTGATTTGTGCAAGGCCAGGGAGACATTAGCACATCATGAACTATGCATTTCCGTGCACCACACTACATGACATCATACACACCTCATACTAAGGACTGCAATGGGCGCACAGACAATGTTTTATTTCACGATCAATAAAATAAACAATTCATACTGTACTGATTATTTGTTGCTCTGAGCTTGTACAACTGTAACCGAATGGACCCATTTATTTTGCTCTCTCTCTCTTGCCAGACTATCTATTCCACAATCTACAGAGCTTCTCTGTAATTCCGTCCAGCAAAAAGAGATCAAGAAGCTGTCATCTGCTCCTTAGATTTTTGGATCACTGGTCTTGTACTTTTTGATTTTGCCTATTATGTTCCGTTGCTGTACCACAAATTGCCTCTTGAAGGACATTAAAGTTTTCTCAGTCTATAAAGGCTTAAGTGTATTGGAGCTATCACAACGTTGCTATTCCCGAAAATGTAGTTTTGCTTCCGTCGGGGTTTTTTTAGGGGCTGTGGGAGCCAACATGTCTGGCTCGTGAGACTTAATTATTTCTGATGGTAATCTGATGAGATTATTTATGCTCAATTCACTGTGTCTCAAGATGAAAATAAATAATACAAGCAAATCTCAACCATCTACATTAATCAGATTTTGTGAGTCGTGCATATAGCGCAAGGATATCGTCTCTGTTGGTGGAAATGTCCAAAAGTGTTACAAATTCAAGATTCAAATAAAATAAATTGCAATAGTAGCAGAAGAACAAACTCAAAATGCATCGCTTCACGTCCACGTTTTGAGCTTGCGGATCTGCTACTTTTTACGCTTTTGTGTCATGTAGGGCATTCATTTACGGGGGGGGGGGAGTTATAATATGGAGATATTTTCTTCCAGACAGCGGCTGGTGTGAGTCACTGATTCACACGGTGGTTGAGGACTGTCACAGACTGTGGTGGAAAAACTACTCAAAATGCAGTAAAAGTATCAATACTGCAATATAGAACTACTTTGTTATACAAGTTAAAGTCCGGAATTCAAAATGTATTGGTATCAAAATTGACTTAAGGTACCAAAAGTAGAAAGTAGTCTTTATGTCTCATTTCGTAGATTGGTATAGCTATTTTCAAATGCCCAAAATATAGGGCTGGAGTGGTTAATGTGTGTGGCAAAGAGCCAACCAGGTGCTCACCAGATACGAACAGGTAACCAAATGTGTTAAAATAGTAAAAAGGTGCTGGATAAAACAGAAGGACATCTGGGCACTCAATGTTTAAAAAGAGGAGAATATACTTTATTAATCTGTGTTTCGATATTATACATTCATCATAACTATTATACCTTCAATGAGCCCTTCATCATAACTATTATACCTTCAATCAGCTCTTCATCATAACTATTATACCTTCAATCAGCTCTTCATCACACCTATTATACCTTCAATGAGCCCTTCATCATACCTATTATACCTTCAATCAGCCCTTCATCACACCTATTATACCTTCAATCAGCTCTTCATCACACCTATTATACCTTTAATCAGCCCTTCATCATACCTATTATACCTTCAATCAGCTCTTCATCACACCTATTATACCTTCAATCAGCCCTTCATCACACCTATTATACCTTCAATCAGCTCTTCATCACACCTATTATACCTTCAATCAGCCCTTCATCACACCTATTATACCTTCAATCAGCCCTTCATCACACCTATTATACCTTCAATCAGCTCTTCATCATACCTATTATACCTTCAATCAGCCCTTCATCATACCTATTATACCTTCAATCAGCTCTTCATCATACCTATTATACCTTCAATCAGCTCTTCATCATACCTATTATACCTTCAATCAGCTCTTCATCACACCTATTATACCTTCAATCAGCTCTTCATCACACCTATTATACCTTCAATCAGCCCTTCATCACACCTATTATACCTTCAATCAGCCCTTCATCACACCTATTATACCTTCAATCAGCTCTTCATCATACCTATTATACCTTCAATCAGCCCTTCATCACACCTATTATACCTTCAATCAGCTCTTCATCATACCTATTATACCTTCAATCAGCTCTTCATCACACCTATTATACCTTCAATCAGCTCTTCATCATACCTATTATACCTTCAATCAGCCCTTCATCACACCTATTATACCTTCAATCAGCTCTTCATCACACCTATTATACCTTCAATCAGCTCTTCATCACACCTATTATACCTTTAATCAGCCCTTCATCATACCTATTATACCTTCAATCAGCCCTTCATCATACCTATTATACCTTCAATCAGCCCTTCATCACACCTATTATACCTTCAATCAGCCCTTCATCATACCTATTATACCTTCAATCAGCCCTTCATCACACCTATTATACCTTCAATCAGCCCTTCATCACACCTATTATACCTTCAATCAGCCCTTCATCACACCTATTATACCTTCAATCAGCTCTTCATCACACCTATTATACCTTCAATCAGCTCTTCATCATACCTATTATACCTTCAATCAGCCCTTCATCACACCTATTATACCTTCAATCAGCCCTTCATCACACCTATTATACCTTCAATCAGCTCTTCATCACACCTATTATACCTTCAATCAGCCCTTCATCACACCTATTATACCTTCAATCAGCTCTTCATCACACCTATTATACCTTCAATCAGCCCTTCATCACACCTATTATACCTTCAATCAGCCCTTCATCATACCTATTATACCTTCAATCAGCCCTTCATCACACCTATTATACCTTCAATCAGCTCTTCATCATACCTATTATACCTTCAATCAGCTCTTCATCATACCTATTATACCTTCAATCAGCCCTTCATCATAATGTACCTATTATACCTTCAATCAGCTCTTCATCATACCTATTATACCTTCAATCAGCTCTTCATCATACCTATTATACCTTCAATCAGCTCTTCATCATACCTATTATACCTTCAATCAGCTCTTCATCACACCTATTATACCTTCAATCAGCCCTTCATCACACCTATTATACCTTCAATCAGCCCTTCATCATACCTATTATACCTTCAATCAGCCCTTCATCATACCTATTATACCTTCAATCAGCCCTTCATCATACCTATTATACCTTCAATCAGCCCTTCATCATACCTATTATACCTTCAATCAGCCCTTCATCATACCTATTATACCTTCAATCAGCCCTTCATCATACCTATTATACCTTCAATCAGCCCTTCATCACACCTATTATACCTTCAATCAGCCCTTCATCATACCTATTATACCTTCAATCAGCTCTTCATCACACCTATTATACCTTCAATCAGCTCTTCATCATACCTATTATACCTTCAATCAGCTCTTCATCACACCTATTATACCTTCAATCAGCCCTTCATCACACCTATTATACCTTCAATCAGCTCTTCATCACACCTATTATACCTTCAATCAGCCCTTCATCATACCTATTATACCTTCAATCAGCTCTTCATCACACCTATTATACCTTCAATCAGCCCTTCATCACACCTATTATACCTTCAATCAGCTCTTCATCACACCTATTATACCTTCAATCAGCCCTTCATCACACCTATTATACCTTCAATCAGCTCTTCA